>NC_064629.1:735897722-736500690 GCF_023864275.1 Schistocerca cancellata
GATATTTAGACATCTTTCGGTAATAAACATTCACCAGATACTGCCAAACATAATTTAAACAATTCAAAAAATCCAGTAGAAAGCTTTTAATCATTTAATTCTTGGCCAACAACCATCACCCCTTTCTGCTATTCTAAAACTTACAATATGTTTGTAGTTTGTGAGGAAACTATGGAGCTGAAGAGAAGGAAACTTAAGTTGAAAAAATTGCAGAAACTCTCAGGCAGTACAAATTCATGAGTTGCAAACAATCTTATGAGAAGCGTTTAATAAAGCATGTTACATGTTGTCAAAATTTTGTGTGTTGGAATTGTAGCTACCTGAGTCAATCAGTATTTAACAACTAAAACAGTTTCACAATTTATTTAATACCCAACTGCTCTTAAAACAGAGATAAAAAATAACAAATATGAATGATGACAGCTTTTTTTTTTTTTAATTCTATTAGTGTGTTGATAAACATTGTTGTGTAATTTAGTTTTCCTGGAAAACACAGCCTCTCTCTCTCTCTCTCTCTCTCTCTCTCTCTCTCTCTCTCTCTCTCACACACACACACACACACACACACACACACAAAAAGCGCCCAGAAGGGAAGGAAACAAAATGAAACTTCAGGAGTTGCGAGGGTATGCGATGTTATTTCAGTGACTAAAAAATTGAGCCGCAATTGGAAAGAATTTGGCAGTATGAGCCCACTTATCAATATGACTATGCACTGTCCTGGCCTGGATGAATACACTGATTCAGTTGGGAAGGGTGTCGCAAAGCCACTGTATGCTCACCTAAGGCAAGCTGACCCATGACTGTTGTAAATGACCCTTGTTGTCTTGGATAATAGCACTGGGATGGAGTTGATGGCCAAGATGGTCCCACACGTTCTATCGGGGACAGATCTGGGGATCTTCCTGGTCATGGGAGTACTTCAACATCACACAAAGATTTTATAGACACACATGGCAGGTGGGGACGAACATTGTCCTGTTGAAACATGACACCGCACTACTGTTGCACGAGAATTAGCACCTGAAGATGCAGGACATCTGTGATATATCATAGTGCTGTCATAAATAGATCCCTCAATAACTACAAGCCGTGACTTGAAGTCATTGGCAGCTCCCAACACCTTGACTCCAGGATAATGTCACTGTGCCTCTCTGAAACATTGGAAGACTGGGGCCTCTCCCCTGGTCAATGCGATACTTGCTAACAATAGTCATGCGCAGTAGCATAAAACTGTGATTCATCGTTGAACAATGTGACACCATTCATCATCAATCCACATTTTCCAGTCAAAGTACCTATTCAAATGCAGCTGTTTGTGTTTTTGTGTTAACGACAGCTTATACATGCGAAGGTAATGACCCAGTCCAGGTGCTCTTAAGTCTCTGAAAAATGGTGCCAAATGACAGAATGTTGCAGGCAGTCCATTACCTATGCTTGGATAGCAGGTGTAGATATGTGCTTGGTGCACAATATGGTGATCCTCCATTATAGCATTGTGGTGGACAGACATGATCAGTTAGAACCTAGACAATGGGTATTCCTGTTCTCGTGCTCTCATGCAGTCAAATATTGGCCACTGTCATATCTGAATGCCCCACAAATTAGGATATTACACAATTTGACCAGCTGACTAAATGGAGATCCTTTTCACACACTGTCAGGTGCTAATAATCTTCATATAAGTACATGACATATCCCTGTCCTTCACAGTAACCACTCAACATCCAATGCTGTACCTGTCTCTTATATACCCTACCAGGCCTTGCAGCAACACTAAACATGGACAACAGTAATGAACTCTAGTGGCCGTTCTACTTGTCACAGAGAATTCAAACTCAAAATCATTTACATACCCACAGATGGTGTGTAAAGTTATGAAGTTAAATTGACATTTGAGCATGTCTTCTGAGTGCTTAATTATTTTTCAGGCAATCTATTATAGCACAACGTAATGAAACACAAAACTGCTTTCATCATCAATAAAATCTCTCTCATTAATGACTGCTTACATCAGTCACTGTACTCAACAACTTAAATCATAATTACATCATATAATCAGCATACCTCAAAACTGGTGCAGATAGAGCTACCCCAAATGTAGTGCCAGCCACTCTGACAAGAGAAAATAGAGGTGTGGTTGTTATGTTAACATTTTCCTCTTGGAAGCACCACTTCAGAGCAAGATAAACAGACCATTGAGGGTCCACACCTGCAATTTTCTGTAGCCAATAAGAAACAACAGAAACTGCCGTAAGACAAGCAGCAGCAATCGTTAATTTAAGCCTGCCTGCTGTCCTCCACCAATTCAGTTTTTTTACCAGCCAACTAACAGCTACACCTGCAACAAAATAACTGTCTTTCATACACAATAATTAACAGCCAAAATACATGTCTTGTGTTCACTACCATTAAGTATGTTAACCCACTTCACAAGTAAAGGTATGTTACCAACACCAAGAGAAAAAAATTGCTTAGACAACAGTTACAAAAGATTGAATCTGTTTACTTTAATTACTTGAAGAAACACAGGAACCAGACATGTTTCTGTATAATATCATTTTATGCATGAACACGTTATGGGCTTTCACCAATTTTCAATTTTTGTAATCAGTACAACACTTTTATTGATTCACGTTTGAATGCTGCAGCTGCCTTATGTTCTGTAATTTGTGACTTCTTTTCTGCACGGACACTTATATTGATTCGTGTAGCACAGTATTTACCATGTGGCCGACTGTTCTTTGTAAAACACACACACATTAATGCACCAGTATTTAATGGAAAATGGAAAAATATCAGTATATAAAAATATTGATATTTTTTCACAATAATATCAATACATATCTCCAATAAAATAGCTAAACAGAATTTAATAGTTTTTATGTAGAACCACCCACTGTTAAAGTAATGAAAACTTTTATGTCCAACAGTTCACCCACAACAGTTTTACATACCATACATTTCAAAGGACTATAGCTGGAATTCACAGTGTAAATATGGTCTTATTGTGGTCTTGTCCAAAAACTAAGCACATATGACGAGGTTGCTCCCATAAAAAGAAGGTAGATTGTTAAGGGTCCCCAACTTGAAACTGCTGCATGTCCTCCTTAGCATGTGCAGGGTGACCTGTGTCAAGTGTTAACTGTGGGTAGGAGGTGAACCAAACTTAGTGGCTATGTGGGTCCTTACTATGCTGTGAGGGTGCTATAGTCACAAATTTCTGTTTTTCCATTGTGATTCGCTGGCAGCATGTGCAGAGTTGGTTGGAATCCTGAATCCCTATGGATAAAGTAATATGTAGTGTGAATATATATCACCATCTTTTTGGTGCAGTCTAATGAGGACAAAACTGAGGATATAATCATGGCCATTTTATATATTTTTATTCCAGTTACAGATCACAATCTCTTGTTTATGTCAGGTTGTTAAAATGACCATTTTCATACATTAGTACAGTTTGCTAATCATATCAAGTCGGCATTTGTAAGAATGGTACAGTTACAATAATGAGCCAGACAAGTTTTGTCATGTACATATCAAATTTAAGCAGCACATGCACAGTTGTAAAAGACATGCTGATTCTAAGAAGAAACTTATTAGGCTGCTCCAACCTAATTTTTAATTTTGTTTGTGTGCCAGTTGACGAGTCAATGCCCCAACTGTACAGTGAGTTGTTACCTTTACTCTTTCAATTATTTATATCCCACCAAGGACTTTCCATTACCATATTTTCATCAGTAGTTTTATACACAGGTTGCCTAGAATGTTTCCTACTTTTTTGTTGCAGTTAAGTAGTGGTAATCAATAAAAATGTTACTTTTAAATGATAAATATAAATAGAAGCCTGACCATATGCAGACATCCAAAGTAATGCTTATATTGTCAGTAAAATCCTGCATGGACATGGATATCCACAAGCATATTTGCAGAGATCTAGAATAATAATCACCATGAAGTTAAAAATTAAAGAACTGTACCCATTTTATAACAGTTTTTATTTACTCACATCACATGTGATTCACAAATGTGACTCCATGAAATGACACAGCATGTTAGCAGACTATATTTTATTAAAATTTTTTCATATCAAGTCTCTTACATTCTTATTTTACAAAATGTAAATTATGAGGTCCATCTCCTACAAGAAGAACACACAGCACAAAAACTCATCAAATCCTTTCAATCACAGTTAAAGAACAAAAATAATTTTTACCACCATTAGTCGCATAAAAATGAATTTAAATTTGATTCAGCTGACATTCAGAAACATGCAGCCATTAATTCACAATTAAGTTTCAAAACAGAGTACTGGCTTCAACTGACAAAAATTATTCATTCCAGACCAAAGCTTATGTTCAGAGTCCTAGCAAACTGATAGGTTAAAGTAGTTTTCAAAAATTTAATATATGGATCAGGGATGTGTGGATGCTAATAAAATTTGGAATCCATGCATATCTCTAGCAATGAATGACCATTATTTTTCTGTGTTACTGGTTTCCTTAATGAAAAGGTACAAGCTTTTTTTCTAGTCACTATTTGAGAGTCCTGTCACTGTGTGATAGCACCATAAAAGTACAATCCAGTTTTGTTTTAACTACCAAATATCAGAATTGGAATTATTCAAGATGTTGCCACAAAGTTATACTGATGTTTGCTTATTTGAGGCAATGCAAGTGTTATAAGCTATTTTGAGAAAACGATCACTAAAAGTTACCCGGGATGTATGTGCCTTTACTAACAACATACACTGAAATATGCAACTTGTTCAGGATTACCTTTATACTCTTTATCATATAATGGCTGATATGTTGACTGTTAGTGGGAAAAAAAATTAGCTCATATCTTTACGTATAACATTCTTTGAAAAAGTATACACACTGAAGAGCAGTAGAAAGGAGCGACAGAACTTCTAGCTGACAAAAAGTGGTGAAGGGAAATAATAGAAAAATCTGAATCCAGACTAACTGAAGGCCCATCACTCTGAATATTAATGAGTAAATGGGAGGGGTGAGGGGGTGTTTATGGTTTAACATCTCCTAGACACTGAGGTCATTAGCAATGTGGAAATGAGGCACAGCTCAGATTTAACAAGTATGTGGAAAGAAACTACGTTAAGCCAGTTTAAAGGAACATCTCTGCACTTATCTTATGGAAACTGTAAAAAACCTGGAGCAGTAACTTAAAGCAATGTGTACTATTTAATTCAACTCCATGGCTAAGACTTTTTATATGATGTAACATACAAATTTATTCATGACTATTTTTTTATTCACATTCAGTGGACTTTTAAGTTATTTGAGTTTATCTGAACACAGTAAAATAAATGTGATAGTGTCTGTGAGCAAGCAATGCAAATGAAGTTGTCTAATTAGTTACAGTCTCATGGATCATTTGCAAAGTATAAGATAACGTTGCGGAATGAATCTTCTATGAAGACATCACCACTATTCATTTTATACATTTGGTATATAACTTCCACTTACACATGTGTATACCAATGTGAATAATATTAAGTTCAACAACGACTCATAATTTACTAGCTAATAGCACATTGAAAGTTAAGATCGGATATAAGAAACGTGACAAGGTAATTGAAGTGGTTTTCAAGCAGAGAATATTTCTGATTACTTTAAAGAGTTAAATTTGCTCTCTGTTAAACGTTTTTAAATTTGCTCTCTGTTAAACGTTTTAAATAATCAGGCAGACACAAAATAATTGTCAGTTTTTAATATGGTCTCAATGTTTTTTTTTTTGCCAATTGAGGATAGTAGTATTCTGGTTAAACTTAGATTCTTGATAATGAAGTCAATTACAGTACATGTGGATTACAGACTGTAATTAAAGTACAACCCCCACCCCCTTTCCACAAACCAAGGACCTTGCTACAATGGGATGGCTTGCCTATTTTAATCATACAGACAAATGTACCATAAATACAACCACATCAGAGGGATATTTGTGGAGAGGCCAGAATAACATGTGGTTCCTGAAGAGGGGCAGCAGCCTTTCTGGTAGATGCAGGGGGCAACAGTATGGATGAATGCCCGAATTAGCCTTGTAGCATTAATGAACATGGCCTTGTGGTACAACTGAAATCAAGAAGAAACTACAGCCATGAGGACATGCAGTTCTAACATACGGTTTAGTGGTGATGGCATCCTCGGTACAGTATTCTGGTGCTAAAATAGTCCCCCACACAGTTTTCTGAGCAGCAACTATGCAAGTGGACATCATCAGGGAAAACACATCTGGCATTTTATGATTTGGAGAGTGGAATGTTACAGCACTTAGTCATGTAGGTAAGTTGGAGAACTTTAAAAGATAGATGGATACATCGAGGCTAGATATAGTGGAAATTAATGAAGTACAATGGCAGAAAGAAAACAATTTCTAATATTGTGATTACAGCACTGTCAACACATAACAAAATATGGGCAATTCAGGAGCAAGTCTTGCAGTGAAGTGTGTGCATACTTTCAAAAAGCCGAGCATGTGGCAATGCTATGTCATCCACAGAGGGGGCCTCAGACGTAAGTAAGTGCACGTATGTGTGTGTGTGTGTGTGTGGGGGGGGGGGGGGGGGGGAGTGTGGAGGCTGTAGGTGAGGAGGCACATAAGATCACCATCAGAGCCTACCACGAACTGCAGTCTATTTAAGGCTAGCAAAACTACACTCAGCCTCAGTTCTCTATGTGGAGTTGCTACAGCTCTATGCGTATATAATTGATTCTTGCTGAATGTTACTTAAATATTGTGTTCAAGTTGTTAATGCTTCCATAGAATAAAGTTGTGTTCAGTCTACCGGTCATGCTGAACACATACCTAATTACAGCACATCTAATAATGAACAACAGAATATGAATGTGTGTGAACTAGAATGAACAATAGAAAGAAAGACAGAATTATCATAGACAAGATAAAGGCAAACTCACAACCTACTACAATAGTCCAAATATGTATGTGTATTAACTCCACACATATGGATGAATGGATTCATGGGATTAAAGGGACCGAACTATGAGGTCATTGGTCCATTAATTATTTGTGTGTCAAGCAGGGAATAGTCCTCAGACAGGAGGGACACGAGACAAATCCCAATAGACTCAACTGTATCCGAGAATCAAGAAAACCAATAAGTACAACTAAGTAGAAGCAAGAGAGGGGTAAAAGGGTGAAAATGGAAGACTTGCCCTACCCAGAAAGCAGCTGGAAGATGCTGGGACATGTTATGAGTCCAGAGAAACACCCTCTGCATCCGGCCAGTGCTTTCACATCCTTGATTACAACAAGAAAACTAGTTACATGGACAAAATAAAATCTCAGAATGACAACAATGACAACAAGTCTGTCACTCAATAACAGATGTAAAAGAATAAGGAGAATTAAAAAGGTGGAAAGGGCAGCAGCCAGGCCAGACCATTGAGAAAGGGCAGCCATGTGACACTTTGGTTGTGTAGCAGGTGATGGGGCACCTCTCCAATTCCTCAAGCAGCTGAAGATGCTAACGGACTCAACATCACAGAGACAAGTAAAAACCCCTTCAACAGGTAAAACGTAAAACCAAATCAGCCACTTGGGCATCGTCTGCTAGCAGCAGAGATAGCGTGTCAGTAAGTGTAAGGTTTCACTGTAAGGTGGTCAAATTAGGGTAGTCCAGTAGGACGTGGGCCACTGTGAGATGGACACCACACCGACAATGGGGTGGATCCTCACGCTGGGGGATGTGGCCATGGGTCATCCAAGTGTGGTCAATTAAAGAAGCAAAAACAGAAGACTGCCACATGGTCATGGTCTCCTTTATAGTTCACAGTTTATTTGGAGAAACCAGGGCACAACAATCCACATCCAAAGCCTCTAACAACAGTTGGCATAGTGTCGACCAAAGGTCCAGTTCTGGTATCCTCATCTCCAAAGTCAGCACCCTGGTAGCCAACTAGTCCAACTGTCCAACTGATCAGCATGTTCATTTCCTGGGATTCCAACATGACCACAGGTTCATACAAAAATGACCAACCATCCATTATGGCAGAGGTCATACAGCAGATCCTAGATAGCCACAACCCATGGGTGTCATGGATCCCACTGATCGACAGCCTGAACACCACTCAAGGAAATCAAGAATGATTTGCCAGTGCAAGAATGAAGGTGGCTGAGGCCTTGATCAATGGCCACTAATTCTGCAGTGAATACACTGTATCTGTTCAGCAGGGAGCATAGTTCACAGCACCTTGCATGTGTGTAGGCAGAACTGGTTCAACCATTAACCATAAATCCATCAGTGTACACCACGTCTGAGCCTGGAAATACATCAAGGACTTACAGGAACAGACGGTGAAAAACCGTAGGGGCTATTGAGTCTTCTGGAGCAAAGAAGTCAAGGCACATTCAAGGATGGGGTACACACCATGGAAGCACACACGATTTCTCCCTGACAAGAGGCATCAATGTGGAAAGAGGGTATTCAGAGCACAGACTGTTTTCAAACTGCGATCATAACTCCAGATCTTGGCCTCTTTTGTGGGAGGTAGATTTCTCTCCCAGGAAGAAGGACACAGTAGTTCGGATGATCAAGGGAGCAGTGAATGTGTATTGCATAGTTGAGCAGCAGTTGTTGGTGCCTGACCAGTATGGGGGCAATGCCAGCCTCTGTAAACAGGCTGTTCCTAGGACTGATCTGAAAGGCAGCTGTCATAAGTTGAACCACAGAAGGGTGTATCAGGTCGAGCATCCACAGTGGTAAAGATGATGCTGAGCCATACGCCAGGCTCCCATAATCAAGACGAGACAGGATCGCAGCTTTGTAGAACTGCAAAAGTTTAGAGCACCAACTGGTGTTACTGAGACAGCGAAGAGTATTGAAGTAGGTCCAGCATGTTTGGTTAAGTTGGTGATGATGGGGAAGCCACATCAACTGGACATCAAAGACCAACCCCAAAAAATGCTAAGATTCCACCACCCTGAGCAATGGTCATCAGGGTAAAGTTCTTGTTGGGGATGGTCAGTATGGCAGTGACAGAAGTGCATGACAATGCCTTCGCAGCAGGAAATTGGAAGCCATAGATGAGAGCCCAGGTCTGCACCTTCTGTATGGTACCCTGCAGTAGTTTTTCAGCAACACCCACAGTTGAGGAGCAATAGTAGATGCAAAAGTCATCAACATACAAGGAGGGTGACAATATAGACCTGACAGTTGCAGCTAGACCATTGATAGCCACTATAACAATGGGCACACCCAATACAGAGCACTGTGGTGCCCCATTCTCTTGTGTATAGGGAGTACTGTGGGAGACACCAAATTGAACCCAGAAAGTATTGCAAGACAAGAAGTTCTGGACAAAAATCAAGTGCTGGCCCCAGAGACCCCATTTATGGGGGGTAATGAGAATGTGGTCACATTAGGTGGTTTCATAAGCCCTCGCAACCAGAAGAAGACAGCACTAAGATGCTGATGCCACGCAAAAGCTGACCAAATTGAAAATTCCAGCCAGACCAAACTGTCAGCAGTAGAACAGTCTTAGCGAAAACTGATCTGGGACAAACACGTTTTCTCACCACTGAGACAGGAACTCACCCTCCATTCAGATACAGTTGAAGAAGGCAAGGATGTGACATTAGCAGTCCACTGATAAGTGTGGATTTGGTCTGGTCCTGGAGATGTGTCAGTGCAATGGGATATGGCACTAAGGAATTCCCACTCACTGAATGGAGCATTACAAGGTTCCAGGTGATTTGTAGTAAATGGTAAAGGAAGTCGCTCTGCCTGTTGTTTGAGAACATGAAATGCAGGCTGATAATTCTAAGATGGAGAGGCTTGTGTATAATAAAAAGCAAATTTTTTGGCAACAGCATCTGGATCAGTGTAGACATCACCTTTCACAGGGATATCAGGTACACCTGCAGGGTGCTGATGTCCATAGAGGCATTGAATGTTCACCCAAACCTATGAAGGAGCTGTATTGGTCCAATGGTAACAACATACCACTTCCAGCAGTCTTGCTACTGTTGTTTTATGAGGTGGCACACTGGGGTATGGAGCTGTTTAAAGGCAATGAGGTACACCATCAATGGATGTCACTTATGGCACTGGACAGCCGATCTGCAATCTCTAATTGGCCATGGCAATTTTGGGGGTTCACCAAGGTAACGTCTACTGATGTGGGGATACCAAGGAAGAGGGAATTACCGAGTCAGCTGCTGATTGAGTGGCTACAGTTGTGCTCTGGACAACCACATCAATACCTCCATGTGGCAAGGAGTGAAGGGCAATGGCACGGGTGAAAGCATTTCAGTCAGCTTTGGAGCGAGCCCATCTGGGTGGACACCCCAGTGAGTGACGATGAAGGAGAGTCAAAGCAATCGAAAAATGATCACTGTCGTACAGGTCATCATGGTCTCTTCAATGAATGGATGGGAGAAGGCCTGGTCTGTAAATGGAAATATTAGTGGCCGAATATGAAGAATATGCAACACTGAAGTGTGTGGGAACACCAGTATTTCCATGGCCAGTGGTCTTAGTTCCACCCAACAAAGGGTTGGGGGCATTACAGTCACCCAATATTAAGAAGAATGGAGGAACTGAGGAAATAGTGCAGACAACATGTTCTGGAACACTTCATCATCAAGAAGGAGATACACATAACAGTTAGTGAATTCCAGAGATGTCTTCACATGAACAGCCATGACCTCCAAAGTTGTACTGAGTAGCACATATTTTCTGCATAGAATCCAAAATGTACATGCAAATGCCACCTGATGCTTTTTCATAGTCAGTGTGATTCTTAAAATACCCCTGACAGCCACAGAAGATAGGCGTCTGCATTGTTAGGAAACAAGTTTCCTGGATGGCAATGCAAAAAAAAAAAAAAAAAAAAAAAAAAAAAAAACCCTAGGGGAAATGGGCAAAACACACCAAGCTCAGATGAGTGGTGGAAAAAAACACTACAATTTCACTTGAGAATCATGCTATCAGTGTCCTGTGGGGCCTTGAAGGGACCAAGGAGGCAGGTCATGCCTTAGGGCCACATGCTGCCACTGGTAGTGAACATATGCCATCAACACACATTTCTTCCAAATCAGTGTGAATGTGAATGCAGGGGTGGAAGGGGGGGCTGTCTGATGCCATAGGGGCCACCAGAATCTCCCTCTTTCTGGAGGCTGTAGGCTATGACCTGCAACCTGTGGCTCTTTCAACCTCTGGCTGGTATCTGGTTACAGGTCAGCAGAGTCCTGGTGTGTGGTATATGCTGCTATAAGACACAATTACACATAGTGTTTTATACAGGTAGACAATTTCCGGTATATAGAAGTAGACATTACCAAAATATGAATATGCCCACTCTTTGAACTGGTTTTCAGGTGGGAATAACCCATTGTTTGTCAGAAGTCATAATGGTAATTCTGATTCAGAAGAAATCAGCTATGAAATCGTGTATATACCAGTATTTATTGCAATGATATATAATAATTAGGCATACCAAAAAGCAAAAAGTTAGCCAATCAGGGTTACATACACTCCATACTATACTGATACATAATCAGAACTGAGCTGATCGGTTGGTAGGTTGGTTGGTTTAAAGAGGGCAGTGGGGAGAGGGGGGGGGGGGGGGGAATGGGAAGGGACCAAACTGATAGGTTATCGGTCCCTTGTTCCTATTAAAATAGTTCCACAAGAGAAAGAATAAAACAAACGCCACTCAGAGCACAAAACTGGGAGAAAGAAAAATACCACAAGAACGACAGAAGAGCAACAAACACTACAATGGACAAAATAGGACAAGAAAACCATATAAAGATGCAAGAAGCAGGTTGAAGGGATTAAAACAAGAGAGATCAGATGACTGTGGCTGGCTGATAATAAGAATAAAAAGGATAAGCCAGCCACTCTGTGAGACATTAAAACCTCCAGTCTGAAAGCAATAGGGTGGAGGACACAGAGGGAGAAAGGACATGCGCTAAAACTTAGATCAAATGATAAAACCCACCCTCACATATAAAACATAAAACCAAATCAGCTGATGAGGCACTATTGGCTAAAATTAATGATAATGAGTCCGGTAACTGACGGTGATGATTCCGAGCAGCCAAACTAGGACAGTGCAAAAGAATATGGGCCACTGTCAACTGGGCACAGCAGTGACACTGAGGTGGGTTTTCATGGTGCAGGAGGTAGCTGTGGGTCACCCCAGCATGGCCAATCCATGCCGACAGAACCACAAAGTACCTGCGAGAAGCCCGCATGGAAGACTTCCACACATTCGTAGCCTAATTAATGACACGCAGTTTCTTGTGCGCATTGAGACTATGCCATTCCATCTCCCAAAGCCAAAAAACATTGCAGCTTAATAATGAATGCAGGTCAGTAATTGGAATGCCTCCCAAAGCCGAAAAACCTTGCAGCATAATAATGAATGCAGGTCAGTAATTGGAATGCTGACTAGCCTGTTGGCAAGTTCGTTGCCTGGGATTCTGACACGGCCTGGGGTCCAGACAAACACCACTGAATGACTGGACTGTTTCAGGGCAGAGATGGACTCCTGGATGGTTGCTACCAAAGAATGATGAGGGTAGCACTGGTTGATAGCTTGTAGGGTGCTCAGAGACTCAGTACACAGAAGAAACAACTCGCCAGGGCATGAACTGATATGCTCAAGAGCACAAGATACAGCCACCAACTCTGTAGTGAAAACACTGCAGCCATCGAGCAAGGAATGCATTTCAACATGGCCTCTGCAAATGTAGGTGAAGTCAGTGACCATCAGCCATCGAGCCGTCGGTGTAAATCACTTCAGAGCCTCAGAACACATCACGAATCAAGAGGTAGTGGCAGCAGAGAGCCGCGGGAGTAACTGAGTCCTGAGGGCGATGTGAAAGGTCCAGGTGAAGCTTCGGCCAAGGTTTACACCATCAAGGTGTATGTGAATGGACCTCTAGCAGAGGTGGTAAAGGGAAGGACTCCAGTTCAGACAGAAGCAATCGGATTTGAACTGCAATCTTAAGCCCTGACCTGGGCCACCGATGCGAGAGATGAACTGCAGTGGTTGGCAAAATGAGAAGATAATTCTGATGTGCAGGAGAACTACAAATATGTGCAATGTAACTGGTGAGCAGTTGTGCGTGCCTAACTATCAATGGAGGGACTCCATAGTGGTGCACTGGGTCGCGTAAACGCAACACTGAGAGCCCTGCTGAACCATTAACCAGACTATCATTGTCAAGGCGGGATTGAACAACCACTACATAGAGCTGCAGCAGTGTAGAGCGATCTGCTCCCCAGTTGGTGTTGCTCAGGTAGCGGAGGGCATTGAGGTGCTGCCAGCACTTCCACTTAAGCTGACGAAGGTGAGAAAGCCACATCAATCGGACATCGAAAACCAGTCCTAAGAATCGATATGTCTCCACTATAGAGAGTGAATCATCATTAAGGTAAAGTTCTGGTTCTGGAGGAATGGTACAACACCGACAGGAAATTTTGGATAAAAACCGGGAGCTGGTCCCTGAGAACCCACTCGTATAATGTGGCAAGGATATGTCGTCGCCAGGTCGGGTCGTAAACATTTTGTAAATCAAAAAAGATGGCAACCAGGTGCTGGTATCTGGAAAAGGCTGTTCGGATGGCAGACTCTAGGGACACAAGATTATCAGTGGTAGAGTGATCCTGGCAGAAACTGCCCCGACATGGAGCCAGTAGGCCACGTGACTCCAGGACCCAACCCAACCACCGATACACCATCATTTGGTGAGGCTGATGGTGCAATAGCTAACCACATGAATCAGGTTTTGGAATGATGGTGCTCTCCTGCCATTGCGATGGAAAGCGTCATTGCACCAGATCTGGTTGAAGGTGAGGAGATGTTGCTTGTAGCCAGATGAGAGATGTTTAATCATCAGACTGTGGATCCGATCTGGCCCAGGAGCTGTGTCAGGGCAATGTGCGAGGGTGCGGAGGAGCTCTCACTCTGTAAACAGAGTGTCATAGGGTTCACTGTAGTGTGTAGTGAATGAGACGACTTTCCCTTCCATCCGCCGTTTGAGGGTGCGAAAGGCCGGGGGGTAGTCCTCCGTCGTATAGGTTCGAGCATAGTGCTCAGTAGAGTGCTCAGCAATCGCATTGGCATCAGTAGATAACACACTTGATGTTAACGCCAGGGACACATGTTGGGGTCTGGTACCCAATAATGTGTTTGATCTTTGTCCAGACTTGGGAAGGTGACGTAGGGCACCCAATGGTCATGATGTACCTCTCCCAACACTCCTCTTTCTGTCTTTTTATAAGCTGGTGAACACGGGCAGGGAGCCATTTGAAAGCTATTAGGTGCCCCAGAGAAGGGTGTTGCTTATGTCACTGTAGAGCCCACCTACATTCTTTAATGGCCTCAGCAATTTCCAGCGACCACCAAGGCACTGTCTTTCACCAGGGGCACTCTAAGGAACAAGCGATCGCATTTTCCGCTGCAGAAACGACCGTTCCAGTGACCCGCTCAACCACCACATCAATGGTACTATCTGGGGGAGATTCAACAGTGACAGCAGAGGTGAAAGCTTCCCAGTCTGCCTTATTTAAAGCCCATCTGGGTAGGCATATGGGGGCATGATGTCGGGAGAGCGACAGGAAGTTAGAAAAGTTGTCACTACCACACAAGTCATCGTGGGCTCTCCAGTGGACAGATGGGAGAAGTTCGGGGCTGCAAAGTGATAAATCAGCGTCCGAGTAAGTGCCATGAGCCACAATGTAATGTGCGGGGGCCCCAGTATTTAGGAGGCATATGTCGAACTGAGACAGTAAATTTTTTACATCTCTACCTCGGCCAGTAAGAATGGTGCCACCCTACACGGGGTTATGGGCATTAAAGTCTCCCAAAAGTAGGAAAGGTTTAGGGAGTTGATGAATCAGTAAAGCCAATAGGTTCAGGGGCCCTACACCATCTGGAGGAAGATATACACTGCAGACAGTTGTTTCCTGTGTCGTCCTTATACTGACAGAGACAGCTTCAAGAGGAGTGTAAAGGGGCACAGGTTCACTACAGACCAAGTTCAGGACATAGTTGCAAAATCCACCTGACGCTCCATTATATTCACTATGGTTCTCGTAATATCCCCTACAGCTGTGGAGGGCAGAGGTCCACATTACCGGGAACCATGTTTCCTGGAGGACAATGCAGAAAGCAGGTGTAAAGCTTATCAGTTGCCATAGCTCAGCCAGGTGGTGGAAAAAACCGCAGCAATTTCATTGGATGACGTTATCGTGAGGCTGGGAAGGCGTGAAACACTCAATGAGGCAGTCTACACCTCAGGGTCACCAGCTGCCACCGGAAGAGTACCTGTGCGATCAACATCCATTGTGTCTGAAGGCCCAGCGAGATCTAGGTCCTCAGCGGACACCAGAATCTCCACTTCATCCTCAGACGCAGAGGTTATAGATAGCAGTGGTGTGGGTGCCACCACAGTGCCTTGGTTCTTGGGGGTCTTTTCTTCTCTCGCTGCTCCTTAGGTTTTTCCGGCTGGGAGGGCTTCACTGACTCAGTCTCAGGGACTACCGTGAAGCTCTACGACCAGCTACCTGTGGGTGCTTCAGCCACTGGCGGGTATCCGATTTGCCACTGGTAGGAACCTGGGAAGGGAGTGACCCAAGGGACCCCTTCCCAGCGAGAGGAGCTGAAGAAGACTTATGCTTCTCCGGCTGAGAAGGTGAACTGATGTGTCCCCGATGGTTTGGCGGGTGTTGTTACCGAAGTAGGTGGTGCAATAGCAACAAGGAGGGAAGTGTCCCCCACCATCAGGTGTAGTCTTACAGCTCTGAGAGCCGACTGGAATTGGCAGAACTGATGGGGCTATAACTATTCTCATAGTGGCGGCGAAAGAAGATGTCATAGGCACAAGATGTAGGAGTTCGAATTTCCTCTTAGCCTCAGTGTACGTCAGTCGGTCCAGTGTCTTGTATTCCATGATTTTCCGTTCTTTCTGGAGAATCCTGCAATCCAGTGAGAAAAGGGAATGGTGCTCCCCGCAGTTGACTCATGAAGTATTGGGTTGTGATGGACATCCACAGTCACGACATATGATGCTGGAAGTAAAGTGGCAAGATGTATGCCCGAACTTCCAGCACTTAAAGCACCACATCGGGGGAGGGATATATGGCTTGACATCAGACCTGTATACCATCACCTTCACCTTCTTGGGTAATGTATCACCCTCAAAGGCCAAGATGAAGGCACCGGTGGCCACCTGATTATCCTTTCGACCCCTATGTATGCGCCCGACGAAATGAACACCTCATTGTTCTAAGTAGGTGCTCAGCCCGTCATCAGGCTGCAAAAGAAGATCCCTGTGAAATATAACACCCTGGACCGTATTTAAGCTCTTATGGGGTGTTATGAAACAGAAACATCCCCCAGCTTGTCACAGTCAAGTAGTGCCTGTGACTGGTCAGAGGACGCCGTTTTGATCAAGAATGACCCTGAGTGCATTTTAGACAATCCCTCCACGCCCCCAGACTTGTCCTCTAATGCTCCACAGAAATCTGAGGCTTCATCGACATGAAGGATTCCCCATCAGTTCTCGTATAGACAAGGTAACAGGGCGAATAAGATTTGCTGCCATCCTTAGCCTGGCATTCCTCCCATGGTGTGGCCAGGGAGGGGAACAATTGGGGGTCATACTTCCGTGCACTGAATTGGGTCCTTGAGTGCTTAGAGACTGCTGGTGTTTGACCACCAGCAAGTGATGATGTACTACACTTCATGGCATGTCATCCGCCCTGATGCCACCCATTCTGAGCAGGGGCCCTCTCCACGGGCGCCACCCAGATGCAGCAAAGGCCACCTGGCAGGATGGCCATTGTTGGAGTCCCGATGCCCCAGGGTGATGGGCATCTACTTCTTGGCATACGTGGTGTGTTAACAGCACAGACATCAGCAGAGTGATCCCTATGTAGTCAGGGGGCTACAACCAACAGGGTAAATGGCGGTCCCACCACAATGGACTGACTACTGTGCTGGATATCAGGTACAAACAACCAAACAAATCTATTATCATTGTCAGTGCAGAAAACGATACTGTACAGTGGATAGAGGAAAATGCAACCAGGAAGGTGACCTCACCCAACAGCGGGAGAATGAGTGGAAGTGCAGATCCACATCGATGAAGGATGCGACAGGTCTCAGTGCATGATGGAGATGATGCACTATGTAAGGGGCCCTTCCCCAGTTGGCTCGCCCTTTGGGAAAACTTAGAAGAATGGAGGTCAAACCCAACACAGGACCATCACGTAAAGGCCGAAACATGTGAGACTCCTTTCAGTCTCCTGTTATGACAGGCAGGAATACCTTGGGCCTATTCTAACCCCCGGACCCACAGGGGTACAGAACATAAGTCTTGTGCATAACAGAATATGTATGTGGAATACCAGGCAAAGAGGGCACCAACAAAGAATGTATTTCAGCAGGTACAAGTTAATGACATACAATATGTCATTAATGTGGCAACTGTAATATTCCATTTTGCAAAAAAGTGTGTGGTACAATGAGTAAATATTCATTACCTCTGTCATTCATGATTATGACTGTGGGTAGTTAAGTTTAAAAAGTAGCTCACATACAGCAAATTACTTGCAAGATCTTGGTAATAAATGACCTGTCTTATATTTGTTAAAACTGGTCAGGTATAGAGTGCCAACATCTAGTCAAATATGAAACTTGAAAAATCTGACAAAATATGTTCTTAATATGGATTAACTTTTTTTCAGATCAGAGATGAATGAACAGGAAATAATCTGTCAAACACACCATAAATATCATCATAAGTTTGAAAGACAGGTATTTAGATTGAAAGACCACTGAACAGACAAGAATTCAAAAACTAAAACATATCTACAACATTTGTATGCATGAGTATGAGCAAAATTGAGTCATAAATGTACATATCCAAAATTATTATATGAAGCAGACACTGTATACAACAAGAAAATTAGTACAAGAGTTATGAGAGGTAGAAGTATGATCTAGTTTTCAGCAAGTAGAACAACTGAATGCACTCACTAAATGACTGTTGCAACAGAGACCCTGAGTCAAGGAACATGGTTGAATAAAACCTTAAAAATCCTCAAATGAAGAGTGCAAGCTAATCCATTGTACATAACCCCTGAGGTGAAATGTATTATTGACTACAAACCGTATAAACACTGAGGCGAAGAACATAATTAACTACAAATTGCAGAGGCACTATGTGAAGAATATATAAGCTCCAAGGCAAAGGGTATATAATCACTAATCAGTGCTAAGACAAAATAAAATATCCACAGCAATCATTGCTTGTCAACAAAGTAAAATAAACTGAATGCATAACTATGATTGCTCTTATTGATGAAATGGGAAATATATATTAAAAAAAAAAATAATGACATATTTGCAATTCACATAAGCACAAAGATGAAGTGTGCATAAACTGCAAGTTTTGTAACAATGATGACAGAATGTATAATTACTGGAAACTGTATAAACCCTGAGGTGAAGAATAATTACACACTGAGGTAGCAAATACAATACCGCAAACTGTATTAGCACAATGGCAAATGATATAATTAACTGTAAATTGCATAAGCACAGTGGTGAAATGTATACAAAGTTCTGTGGCAACAAAAAACCATTACATGCAGGCAGCATGAGCATTGCACAATGAATATAATTAATGTTGGGTCAAAGGGCATAATTAATGACAAATTGCTTGAGCATTGCAACAGAAAATACATACACTGTCCAGTCACATTAATATGACCATCACTCAAAAGCTCGAATAACCTCCTCCTGCTGTGCATTAAGTGCAGAAAGGGAGTCAATGAGGCTCGGGACAGTACCAACAGGGATGTGGATCCATGTTAACTCCAGTGTTGTGGTCAGATGCGCTAGGTTTTGCAGTATTGGCCACTATCCGTTCGGCGAACTTTCAAATATGTGTGATGCCACATTTCCTACAGAAACCACCACAGCACAAGGGTGTTGCCACAAATGATTACACTGCTGCCAATGAGATGCAAACATCCCCTCTCCGGAGCTCCAGTGACAGGTGTACTCGAGTTCTAACATTCACGCACTGAGTCCATTTTGTGTGTTTGGCAGTTGAATACAATTTACATATTTTTGTAGTGGCCAGGGCTCGTGAACTACTGAACAGTTATTGTACTGAAGACTGGCTGATTTGTAAATCTGTAGTATCCGCGTGTGTTTCAATATTCAAAGCTACTATTATCAACTGATGCTACAACTACAGCAATGAAGTTATGTTTTATTTTTACTATTGGACATTAGACGTAGAATAAATTAATATCTGAATTCTCTGTTCATGAACAGCATCAGTTCCTCATGCCAGTACCCACTAATGAGCCACACAGTGTGCAAGGGAGACATAACGAGTTTCTCGGTTGATAATCAATCGCACAAACGGTCTGATCTTGGTGGTCCCAAAGATTTTTAACTGGCTTTAAATTTGGTGAGTTTGGTGGCATGCAGAGTATGATAAACTCATCCTGGTGCATTTTTAATCACACACATACAATGGTGCAATGTCCTGCTGGTAGATTCCATCGTGCATAGGAAAAATAAATTGCATGTCGACCCATATAGTGTCCCCAGGGATGCGTGCACTCTTCTGCTGAACCATTGTACCTTCCAGAATGGTGAGACCATTGAGAAAATTCCACAAAAACATTTGTCAGACCATAATGCTCCCTCTCAGAAGTTTCATGCTGTACATGCCAATGGCTATCTGTCCGATGGAGCATAAAATGTGATTCATCTGAAGACACTACCTGTCGCTGCTCAGTGGATGTTCAGTTGTGGTACTGGCATGCAAAGTCCAGCCTTCATTGCTGGTGCACAACAGCAGTCAGCATGAGTGAATAAACCAAACACCTGCTGTGGCAGACAATGCACAATAATGTTCGCAGTTGTTCAACAGTTAAATGTCTGTTCACCCATACACATCTCCACAGCTGTCATTCACCCCTGTCATCTATGGCCTGTGGAGCATCACAGTTGCCTTGGTGCCAGATTTGGATAGCACCGATTTTGCCGTGCACGGTATACTTTACCTACAGCGGTATAGGAACAATTTACAAACTTACCCATTTTGGAAATACTTCCAAGCCTTGGCCTGAATGTCAATGATTATACCGTTTTGGACAACAGATAAATTGCTCCGTTTCCACATTACGACAACAACTGCACTGTTTTCGACATCCCCCTGACGTGCTTCATATATCCTTCACTGCTAGTGCTAGTATGAACATATAAATATTAATTGTGTTACTGAAGAATGTTGGGAAAGTGGAGATTATAAATTTTTGAGACTATGATCACTGGACTTTAATGCCTTGAAATTTTTTCTTGTGCTGTTACATCAACAATAGCGTTTTTGTTCCACATCTACCACAAAACCTCAAGCACTCGCAACACCATATTACAGCAGCTGTTCTTACATGCACCCCTGATATGCTGGGTCAAATATGCGCAGAATTGGACTACTCATTAGATGTGTGCTGTGTGACAAAGGATGGACACACAGAATGTTTATAAGCATTGTTAAAAAGAAGAAGAAGAAGAAGAAGAAGAAGAAGAAGACATTGAGAGTTTGTCTTTCACATGCTGTATGATTGTTACATTGTTCTTGGCCAGTACGTGTACCATTTTTTGCAATGTTTCATAGACTTTGTAATTACCTTGTACAAAGATACAAATTGGCATTGAGAATACCAAAGATGTGATTAAACATGTCAGCTCCTCTGCTCTATATCTACCTTCAGCACAACTAAAAGCATGACTGTTTTACAAGGAGATAGACATGAAACGGATAAAACCAGGATGCACGAAGTGGAGTGGTGTGGTCCAGCATTTATCACATTAAACATTGGCTCAATAGTGAAGATTTTCTGTCTCGAGTCCTGTTCTTCATTGCATATGGTGTAAGCATGGCAGTATATTTCAGGGATGTAAGAAAGAATATTTTTAAAGGCTCCTCACAAGGACAATCTGACTATTACGAAATACTGTTACTTTATCCATGGAAATAGATCTGATCTCCAAACTGCACAGCAGTTAACTATAGGTACTCTCATGAGGTATGAACACATGAAGCACTTTCCTCCTCTGTTGCAACATGTTTCAAACTGCAGTAGCCACCAGAAAGATCGCGGGAGGCGCACATCGGCACGGCGCGTCACGGACAGTAGTTGCTGCAAGTAAAGTCCTGTCCACCAGAGGGCACACGAGGATTCGGCCTCGCCCTCTGCCGACGGAACAACAACTCAGGCAGCACAGACCATGCCTAGTCAGTATTACATTGGGCATGCCTAGCAGACAGTTCCCTGTCTACACTATGTGAAGTGCGATGGACAACGTGAATCGTGTTATTACAAAATTGGCGATGAGTAGGGTCGTTCTTTCGCGTGTTGAGTCATCGTTCTGGTTTCGCAGCTTATCCACGGCATGGAGGATTTAGTGCGGGTTTTGGTTGAGCAGCAGAAGGAGCTCAAGGCAACCTTGAAACAAGCACTTCCGGCATTGCTCTCCACGCAGTCTGCTCCAGTGCCGTTCCCTCCTCCCTTTTCCCCGTATGATGAGATGCCGGAGGGTTGGGACGCATATGAACATCGCCTTCGGCAGCATTTCCAGGCATTTCATGTTGCCGATGCGGAGGTATGTCGTGCTTTTTTCTTGTCTTGGATATCTCCCTTGCTGTATCAAGTTTTGCAGCAGCTAGCGCCATTGCAGAAACCCTCGTTCTTGTCTTTTGACGCATTGTGTTCACTGCTGTCTTCATATTATCGCTGCCGCACGCATGTTGTGGTGGCTAGGGTCGAGTTCTATCAATGCAAGAAACAGCCTCATCAGTCTTACCGGGCATGGGACCCTACCCTGCACGGTCTTAGTCGCAAGTGTCATTTTGTCACGGAGCAGTCGCGAGAGTCGTATGCCCACATTATTGTGCGAGACGTCATTGTTCATTCGGCCCCTGATAGGGAGGTCCGGCAATGGGCCCTGCAGTTGGAAGACTCTTCCCTTGAGGAAGTCCTGTCAATTGCTCAATCGTATGAAGTCGATCACTCTGCAGGTCAACAGTTGGAAGCGTGGTGCGACGACACGGCGGTTCAGGGCAGCGAGACCGTGTCCACCGCGTCCAGGGTGGATGATGTGCGAGCAGTACAATCCGGCCGTTACGGCCGCTCCCACACAATGCGTAAACAGAGTTCCGGCCGCCAGCCCCTGTTACCGTCCTGTGCGAAGTGCTATATACATCATGATCGGTCAGAGTGGCCCCAGCGTTGGGCCGTTCGTCGCAAATGTAATAAAAAAGGACACATTGCTAAAGTTTGGCGTTCAGCCTAAAAATAATCGAAGGAAGCAGGTACAGAGAACATGGACGTTGACATTCAGGAAGTTTCATCAGGCCAGGCTCCCGACGCATCAGAACACAAACTCTTTATCGAGGTGTCGGTTCGGTCGCGCCGACTAAAACTGCAGGTAGATACGGGCGCGGCAGTTTCCTTGTTGAATGCACAAACTTACTCTGACCTCGGGTCGCCCCCATTGGTGCCAGTTTACCGGCATCTCCGCGGTTATGATAAACAGTTCATTCCCCTACTGGGTCAATTCACTACCGACGTTACTTACAAATCAGTCACTCGGCCTCTTACTTTTATTGTTGTCAGTGATGTGAGCTCCGCTAACCTTTTTTTCATTTTTTCTATCGCAGACACTGTACAGTTGGTCTCCAAAGAAGTTCCCTATCAATCACTGGAATCTTTGACCTCTGACTTTAAGGATATCTTTGAGGAGGGCCTGGGGCATGTTTCAGACTTTGAAGCTCACTTAACGTTGAAGGCGTCGGCTTGCCCGCATTTTCTACGCGTGAGGCAGATCCCCTTGTCTCTCCGCCCTCAGGTAAGAGCAGAGCTAGACCGGCTGACAGCCCTCGGGGTCGTTCTTTCCATTTCTTCTAGTGAGTGGGCTTCGCCCCTCGTTATTGTCAGGAAACCCTCGGGAAAATTACATCTTTGTGGCGATTTCACGGCCACCATTAATTCCCAATTGGTGGTGGACACCTATCCCTTGCCTTGTTCTGATGAATTGTTCTCCGCCGTGGTGGGAGGCCAATATTTTTCAAAAATCGATCTTTCGGAGGCTTATCATCAGATACCACTTGATGCGGACTCCAAACTGCTGGTGGTCGTCAACACCCCGTTTGGTGTTTACCAATACCAGCGGTTTGCCTTCGGAATATCCAGTGCCCCGGTGATATTTCAGCGTTATCTTGAGCACATCACATTGACTATCCCTCACTGTATTAATCACCTGGACGACATAATTGTCACAGGCCGCACCACGAAGGAACACTTGCACAACCTTTGAACCCTCTTTCTCAAATTCAGGCCCATGGGCCTGCGTTGCAACCTGCGTTAGTCGAACTTCTTCCAACCGTCCATTGAGTATGTGGGCTATACCATCTCTCAGCATGGCGTCCAGCCGCTAGGAAGTTTGGTCCAAGGTATCGTCGACCTTTCGCAGCCTGCTTCACTGAAGGAGTTATAAGCTTTTTTAGGCAAGATTGCCTATTACCACCGGTTCATTCCCAGGGCTTCCACCATAGCCTGCCGGCGGTACTGCCTTCTGCGCAAGGGTGTTCCTTTTGATTGGTCGTCTGCATGCAAGCAAGCGTTCACCTGGTTGTAGGGCCTCCTCACATCAGCGCCTTGTTTGGCTACTTTTGACCCCAATAAGCCGTTGGTCCTGGCTACAGATGCTTCGCAGTATGGGGTGGGGGCGGTCCTGGCCCATCGCAACGCGGATGGCTCCGAGCAGCCACTGGTGTTTGCGTCTAAAACTCTTAGTCCTGCGCAGGCCCATTACTCCCAGGTGGAAAAAGAGGCTTTGGGCATTGTCTATGCTGTTTCCAAGTTTCACCCTTTCTTGTATGGCACGAAGTTTCAATTAATCACTGACCATAAGCCATTAATATCGTTACTCTCAGATTCCAGATAGGGCGGCCCACAGACTGCAGCGATGGGCCTTGTTCCTCTCTAAGTACCATTATGACATTCATTTTCGCCCTACCGGACAGCATGCCAATCCTAAGTTCAATCGGGAGGAGATTGTGTGTTTTCATTTGGATTTGGTGTCCCACCAAGTGGTTGATGGCTTCCGAATCACTAGTTCTAGAGTCGCCAGGGAAACGGTACCTGACCCGGTTCTCTGGCAAGTAGTTCGCCTCGTTCAGCAGGGGTGGTCGTCCTGACCTCCAGGCCGGGCCTCGGACCCTCTTCGTAATTATTTTGTTCTACGAGACCGCCTGTCAGCCTTGGAGGGAGTTCTCCTTCTGGCTACCAATGATACAGCTCCTCGCGTGGTTGTTCCTGCAAGTTTGCGATGGGAGGTCCTCACGTTATTACATGAGGGGTACTGGGGTGTTTCCCGTACTAAAACATTGGTTTGCAGACATGTGTACTGGCCCGGTATTGACAGAGAAATTGAGCACTTGGTGGCCGCCTGTTCCCAGTGTGCGAGCCAACAGGCACCTCCCAGGTCAGCGTTCTCTTCATGGTCGCCTGCAACCCAGGCATGGGAACGTGTTCACATAGATTTTGCGGGCCCATTTCTCAATGGCTTTTGGCTCATTGTCATTGATGCTTATTCCCGATTCCCATATGTGGTTCGCTGCTCCTCAACCACTTCAGAAGTTGCAATCCAGGCACTCGCAAAAATCCTTTCTGTGGAAGGCCTGCCAGTCACCCTGGTATTGGACAACGGACCTCAATTTATTTCGCAGACCTTCCAGGATTTTTGTAGGCGCTTTGGTATTCAGCACGTTTGCTCTCCCCCCTTTCATCCACAATCGAATGGGGAAGCCGAGTGCATGGTGCGCACATTTAAGACGCAGATGAAGAAGTATGTGCACAAATTTCCTGCGGAGGAGGCGGTGACATTTTTCCTGACGGCATACCGGACCGCACCGATGGGAGAATGCAGCCTAGCAGAGCTCCTCCACAGGCACCAACCTAGGACTCTGCTGCACCTCCTCCGGCCTCGTCCTTGCCAGTCTTCGCAAAACGGGGTACCCGGCTTTCCACCGGGTATGTCGGTCTGGGCACGTGGGTTTGGTTGCAATCCACGTTGGATACCTGCGGTGGTCCTGCGCCGCAATGGTCGCTGGCTCTGTACCTAGCAGGCGGGGGACCAGGAGGTACGTCGTCACCAAACTCAGCTACGTCCACGTTTGGGCACCCACCCTCCGACCCCTCAGGCTTCCCCATTGCCGGCACCTGTGTTGTTTTCTCAGGGGACGCTACTGCCCCTCCCACCAGTGACTCCGCCATACTGCGATGGTTCTCAGCCTTGGCGGCCTCGAGTAGCTCCAGCAACGACATCGCCATCGTTAGAGATGCCCCGGCGAGAGCCGGCCCCCCTCGCAGGCCCGGTTTCTCAGGAGGCTGGTTCACCTGTGGTCCTGCCTTCCCCATCGTCCCCACCACTGGGTCTTTCCCCTCTGAGGTGGAACGGGATCTGGAGCTTGACAGCTTGTCGCCTGTTCTGTCCTGGGCTCCGGTGGTGGGACGACAGGGGCCTCTTCGTGTGGGTCACTTCCAATGGTATTCGAAGGTTCTGGCTAGAAGGTTGGCAGATCCCCCCGACTCCAGCATTCCAATGGATGTGGAGGTCATCGGTGCTGCACGACGATCCACCTTCCGACGCAGTGGATCACAGTGGCTTCACCCCCCGAAGGAGGAGGAATGCAGTAGCCACCAGAAAGATCGCGGGAGGCGCACATTGGCACAGCGCGTCACAGACAGTAGTTGTCACAAGTAAAGTCCCGTCCACCAGAGGGCACGCGAGAATTTGGCTGCACCCTCTGCTGGCAGAACAACAACAACTCAGGCAGCACGGGCCGTGCCCAGTCAGTTTTACATCGGACATGCCTAGCAGACAGTTCCCGGTCTACACTATGTGAAGTGCGACGGGCAATGTGAATCATGTTATTACACAAACACTCATGTTATTACACAAACACTGCTTGGTGTATGAGACTGCAGACTTTTTCTGCAAATTTGTTAAGTGGAATCATATAAAGTTATAGACCAAGTAACACTAGCATATTAACATCTCAAAACAAAATTTTGTACTCAGTTGAGAATCACAAGTAGGAGATTGTTCAAAATATTGCTTTCTTACAATGACTTTCAAATAATATCTAGAGAAGTTTCCATCTGCTTGCAACATTTCCACTCATCCCATCTAACATCAATGTTTCATTCATATTTTAACTGTTCAAGGTGATACATTACACACCTCTGCAGCATGATATACCTAATAACTGCAAAAAATTTAGTACTTTAAAGTTGTTAAATATTACTCCAATATGCCCATACAAGTTTATGTAAAGATCCACAGATATCATACCAAACCCAACTCATCTACACTGTCCTTACAGCAGATTATTGTATGTGGTATTCCAAATAAGAAACCTGGTACAATGAGTAAGACAGTCTAGAATAGTTACATGGCTGTCGCTTGCTTGAGGTTCCCTTAACACTGAACCTTTAATAGCGAAGGTCAAAGGTCCTGTGTAAACACTAACCACAAAACACATTCATATAATGTTGTCAAGCCTACAGAACCTTCAAACCAAAACCTTATTATTGACATTTTCTTACTGCAGTGTGTTCTGAGGTTTAGATGTCCTGTATCAGACAAACTTTTGAACATTTTTCTGTTTATAGAGGAATGCAACCAATCTTTGACATTTAGTCATTGTGCTGAGATATTATGGTCATGTTGTTTACTTTCAAACAAGTCTTTTGACAGACTTTCATGCTCAATTAGCAAGTTATGTATTATCTGCATCATAACTTAGACCCACCTGTCTGCAACTCGTATGGTTTGTGGAAATGCACTGTAAAAACATCATTAACCTACTATGTTGCTTCTTCATGGGATGCACAAGTTAACAATAACTTGGTAATTGCAGCACAGTACTAACTGGGGTGATCAGAACTTAGTCTACATTTCAAGTGCCAAGAGGTACATCAGCTCTTTTGCTATTAATTGGACCAAGCTAGACACACAAAAGTGAACTTAAATTATAAATTCACAGACACATCTGAAAAATTTCATTTCCAGCAAACTAACTAACTCTTCAATTAAATTTCCAATGTTGTTCTTTACTTATAATAATAGAAGAGCAAACACTCTGGTGTAGGTTTCACATCATATACACCTATTTATAGAAAAACCACACAAATTAAAACAGGCACCAAATGTTAGCACCCAAGTCAACAAAAACTACAGTTTCATTATTATAACCTACCTTCAGCTATAGCTTTGTAAGAACTTCACTTAAGTACTCCATGTATGCCACAGTTCCAATCTTAAAAGTTGCCTGTGTTACAGAAAACATTTTGTATAATGATGTAAGCCACAAATAAAAGCTGAAAACAAGTCATGTGTGTGGGAAATGTTCTCAGATTTTCACCCAGGGTGGGACTATGATTCAAAATCTTTCTTACAACTATAACCGGTAAACATCGAGGAAGTGTGAGACATGTTAAGAGTAGCAGAGTTATTGTGAACTTAAGTATCAGCTAACATAAAACTGATTTTTATAGTGTACATTATATGTAACACAACAAATACAAAAAAAAGATAACTTTCACACAGCAATTCATTATCCATTGGCCAATCACAATAATAATAAGACAGAAAAAAAAGTTTCCAACAGCCCCATACCCTGGATGAAGATGTGAAAACAAATCAGAAATTTATCCTAAGGGAAAGATTATTGCATAAAAAAGTTTTGAAAATCCCAATAGGACAAGCTGCATACAATCACTGTGTACAACACCCACAATCAGCACTACACAACTAAGCAACAAACTACCAACGTGCAACTGAATAACTGGTGTCTCAACAGCAAGCACACAAGCAGCTATCATCCAGTTTTGAAGCAGGGCATAAGCAAAAACTGTACACCTAAACACGTCAAAAGAAGCTATACTTTCACATTATATTTAAGATAATATAACCTAAGGAAGCTGATATCAAAAGTATACTTCAAAACAAATGTTATAAATATTACATCCTTAATCATGAACGGTATGCACTCTGATCCAGAAAGAAGGCAGAAAAATCATTAATTAAAAGGATGCAAAAACTGTTATCTGAATTGAAAATAAAGACGCTTAGGTTACAGACACAAAATTCTCTGGTCCTACGATGCTAGCATATTATAATTAAAAATGTAATGCAATGGAAATTATACATTTTGAAGGGGGTATTCATAACAGAGCTTTCCACTTTTGAAGGCTTAATAAGGTTCAAAGTATGAAGACACTGTCCAATAATTCATTCTTATATAACAGATCTAGTAAAAGCATTTTCGATGGACCCATCGCATATGAGAAGAGGTCGTCACTTGAGCAGAGTAAACAGTCATGGTGAAACATAGACACTGGTCAAGACTGACTGGATGGAGGAAAGACTGAATTATATATGGGAGAAGAAGAAATGCTGATTACTCAAGCAGTATAAATTGTAAAGGCACATTTACAGCAGTTTCATGTACTTAAAAATGTTGCTTAGTATATGCCTACTGACATTTCAAACTATGAACAAAAATGAAAAATAAAATAGGAAGAATGTATAATATTAAACAGCGATGTCTTATTTGCGGTTTTGAGCCCAGCAAGGCATTCAGAGCATATACAGTGTTCCGTATACATCAGTTTTGCCAGGAATTTAATATCATAGGCTTTTTATCACAATAAATGCATTATCAGAAAAGAACAAGTGCTGTAATTTAACTACCACTGTTACTGCTGAGCCATATTATAAGCAATGTGATAAGCTGAGTATTAAACTGATGACAAACAGGGCACCATGGAAAAGCTTCTCTCACTAACATGTATATTTTTCACTTACCACATATAAAGCCTAGAATACACTGGTGTGGAAAATGAGCAGCTATGTACATTCTTGATACTGCAACCAATGCAACAGTCCCCATAAAGGCAGTCAATGAGAGAATTATCAGCAGCATTTTCCTTACAGCACTATGGAAAGAAAATATAGTGTTACTCCTGCTTGTTTAATCATACAGCTGTCCTATCCTGCACATTAACAATAATAAAACATAAGCATGGTAGAGTGAAGGTTACTGAAAGACTTGAAACTTTTCATTTGGTGACAGACTGCCATGCCATGTGAGCTGTTAACACTTCTCATTTGCACAACTGGCTATTGTTTGTTATTGTAAGCCATGAAGTTAGTCTTTAGAAAACAAGATAGCATTTGTGCGGTTTACTAGATACAAGTGAGACAAACTGGGAAGCCTTCATGAGTTTCAATGTTAACAGAGGGGTGGATGGAGTTCATTAGAGTAAATGATTGCCAGTGATATTAAACTGAACATATTTAGCAGGCTGGGCCTGGCCATGTGTACGATCACTTGCAGAAATACAATAGGAACATGCAGATGACACTGAGATCATGCATCTGTGTTTCGAGGTACCTTACATCACGCTTTTACACCAAAATTTGATCTTGGCAAGTTGGCACGTGATGGGCAGCAGAGAGAGAGAGAGAGAGAGAGAGAGAGAGAGAGAGAGAGAGAGAGAGAGAGAGAGAGAGAGCTAGCTCTCCTTCACAGGAAGAATGTCTGCCTGTATTTCTTTACATAACTTCAATTTATTCAATTTCACTGCCATCGACATTATGAAAGACGCATGTCAGATGAGGTAATATGTCCTTGACTCATTACCGAGTGAGGCAGCACAGTGGTTAGCACACTGCACTCACATTCGGGAGGTTGACAGTTCAAATATGTCTGGCCATTCAGATTTAGGATTTCCATGCTTTCCATAAATCACTCCATGCAAATGCAAAGATGATTCCTTTAAAAGGGCACGGCTGATTTACTCCCCCATCCCCGAAACAACCAGAGCTTTCACTTCATCTCTAATGACCTCCATGTTGATGGGACTGTCATGTATCCATGGAAACGACAGCCAAGTCTTCAGAGTTAATAAAAGTGGAAAGCCTGATGAGTATAATGAGGTAAAAGTTACATGGCCATCAGGACTGTGTCCAGATGGCCAAAGCAGCCAAGGCAACCACTCACGAGAAGTGGTGAATCTGGGTTAATGTTTCAACTTTTGCCATTGCATTTCCACAATGCTTTGTGCAATTGGAAGTCATGAATTCCCAACCATCCCTTCCCTGTCTCTCCCCATTCTCTATTTTATACAAATAGCAGGAAGTTGGATTGAGACCAATTTTCAACCAGATATAACCAGAGTCACTAGAGGATGACAACAGGCTTATGTAAAATTTCAAATGCTTCCAGAAGAAATCTTTTCAGCTGGCGGCACCACAAAGACACCATCTGTGATTAATAAATACTACTGTAAGGTGTAAACATCATTTCAAAGTGGAAGTAAAAGAGAAGTAAGGGTGGAAGTCTCTGGAATGGGCACATATACATCATGAAGAGCCTATAGCGGGTCCAGGATACGATTTTACAAAAGACTCCTCCCTCCCTTAACTCAGCTTCTGAAAAAAAGTACATAATTAGAGCCAAAGAGATGGCGAGGGCTGTTCAACATTATTCCAAGTCAGGGACTAACAGGAGTGAAGGGGAAATTGATTAAAACTCGGATACAGAGTCCCCAAAGGGAGAGTCGTGGCAGTTAGAGCAGACAGGAGTACAGGATATATAGGACAGGCAGGTCCTAGTGGAAGTTGAGACACAGCAGTACTAGCAGACACAGTTGAAATTATTAGCCAAGTGGGGCTGAGTAGAGTTATCTGCAGTAGTTTGGAACAGTACATGGAGTTCTAGCTGCAAGTTGCATCATGGGCTTGGGGGCAGACGCAGTTAGTGTCGACAAGTTCTTTTAACAGACAGAACAGTGCTTGTTAGTCACTGTCTCTGTGTAAAGACTTGGTCTTTTGTGGGTACAATTCACTTAGAGCAACTGTATACTAGGTTGAGGGTGTCCTCTGAATAAATCAGAAGTTGTAAATGACCCATAGTGTTCATCATTCAGTACTAATTCCAATCCTTACCTTTTGCAATAAGGGAATTTTAACAACATAGTCAGGTCAAGACTCGCCCTCACTTAGGTCAACTGAATATTTCCCTTTCTCCTCAAACCCTGTCACTCAATGCCAAGCAACACACACATCTGGGGTTTTACAGAACAAGTATTATTAGTGTAAGGTGTAGTGTACAAAAACAAAAGGTTGAACAGAGTTTACTAAGTCAGATAGTTACAGCAACCATGGCAAATAGCAGAAATTTATGTATGTGATGACACAGCTGCTTCAAACATTTTAGAGAATGGAGAAAGAAACGTAAGGGATGGGTGTGAATTTGTGACTTCCAGCCGCACAGGTCATTGTGGTAATGCAATGGCAAAAGTTAAAAATTTGTGCCGGACCAGGACTTAACTCAGATTTACTGCTTCTGTAAGATTGCAACAGCTTATTAATGTTTGTTTCAGCGCAGATGCGCTAATATCGCACGAACTCCTATGGGAATCTATTAAGTTGTAAGTAGTGGGTTAATGGAAGATGAAAGCTACACGGCAGTGTGTGATAAGTTGGAAATTTGAATTGGTCCGTTGGGCTGTGTCCAGATGGCCAAAGCAGCCAAGGCAACCACTCATGAGAAGTGGTGAATCTGGGTTCATTTTCAACTTTTGCCATTGCATTTCCACAATGCTCTGTGCAATTGGAAGTCATGAATTCCCAACCATCCCTTCCCTGTCTCTCCCCATTCTCTATTTTATACAAATAACAGGAAGTTGGATTGAGACCAATTTTCAACCAGATATAAATTCACAACAGAGTCCAACATGTAGTCATAGCAAGGTGCAGGGCAATGACAGCATGACACTGAGGGTCTGAAAGCCACCACGGGTGACACCATCTCAGGGCAAGCTGCAAGAAGCAGCACATTCAAGGAAAGCAGCTGCAGTGAGATTCAAAGCCATGTGCTCCTCCATGTAGAAGGTCCTGTGCCACTGAGCAGAGCCCCAAGGTCGATGTACGTGTCGTCAATTCGTTGCCAAGCATCAAGAGTAACTGGTACCCAGCCAAGTAATCTTATAACCGTTGTACCTGTAGTTCTAAAGTTGCTAATTGTAATTTGTTTAAAATGTGTCCATCCCCCCCCCCCCCCCCCTGCACAGCTAACTCATCAGCAAACCATAAAATAAGTGCTAAGGAAGACTTGTGTATTCTAGGGGGTCTTCTCATGGCAACAAGGGGGACCTGAGAGAATTCATTGAAGACGTTGATTCAGCATTTGAATTACATTTGCTAAAGCAAAAATTACAGGTGAGGCTAGATCAAGACTGCAAGTACATGAGAGAGCAGGTGCATGAGAAGAGATAACACACATTTTAGAAGAGAACTGTGCTAGTAAATGAATGCTAGACTATTATAAATGTAGGATATTTCAGGCAAGGCAATGCTATGGGGAAGAAATTGCTTCATAGGCCAACAGGATTGACACAACAGAGAGAAATTTTACAGAAGCTCTAACTACGGTCATGAGTAGAGAAAACAGAAATGGTACCATACAGCTGGCAGACTTTTTAGCTAGAGTATACAAGGACTAATTAATGACTGAATACAAACAATAGTCAGAAATTGAGGTGACGAAATTTGATTAGCTGCCACAGTAGAATTAGCATTCCAGGAAGAAAGTGCTCTATTGTCAAGAAAGAATGGGGAACAAGGAGCGAGCATGCACACAAAACACTGAAGTCAAATAGAGAAAAGAGTTCAGATGTTTTATGAGTGGGTTACGAAGGCATCTGGCAAGTAAGTGTAGGAAAAAGAAGGCATATCAAAGGGTTCGCACTATGCAAGCAAAATAATTCACAAATTTCTGTTGTGTTTGTGATAAACCATGTCACACAGGTTCAGAGTGAATGGAAGAGGCAAGGGAAGTGACATAAATAGACCCCAGCATGTTAAAAGGGAATTGCACAGAAGTCAATGGATTTCATTCATTGCATAAAAGGAGATGTCCCCATAGTAATCTGCCAGGTAACTGCAGTGTACCATGCACCAGGGTACAAGACATGACTTGTTTTAAGTGTAAATAACCAAGGTACTACACTAAGGACTATCATGAAGGGCCTTGGTGTACATGGAGAAAAAACAGAGTTCCATACACAGAGATTATATATAAAGAGGAGGAGTATTCCACACTCCAATAGAACGTACAATCAGAATAGATGAAGCAGAAAGGCTCTGATTAAAACGTGTTACCAGTGGTTTTACCAGTGAAGTGACAAGTACATTAGAAGCAGTGAAAATACACCTAAGTGTGACACGTGTCGGAGATGTTGAACACAAATTTCATATGTATGTGTCAGGGTTAGACATCCCACGTGACAGGTTTATCAGTACGGATTTACTAACACGGCATAGAGTTAAATTAGGCATACGCAGGATAAATGTAAAGCTGACAAGGCAAAGACATTGCTACTAGGATTTAAAGGGTTGCAACTTTTTTAATCATATGTGCATAAGTACGGAAACTAGCAGCTGTGTTTGGGGATATAGAATCAGAGTATCACAAATGATAAATGCTATAGTTAATGCACAGAAAGGCATAATGCAGCCTCACATCATAAACCTGATATAAATTTTCAAGTTCGACAGTCCAATAAGAGATGAACTGAAAGATGTAAGGTCCCCTGTCCCTCAAGCTGAACCACCAGGATACCTTTTGGTAAAGTTAATAAATGTAGATGTGGTTATAGCAGGAAGCATATTAGGATACATTCCTTTTACCACAAGAAAGCCTTCAGTCAAAAGGGAAGTATACTTCCCTTCGGCCAGAAAAGAAGTACCTATTCACAGACAAATTTAAAAGGCAGTGCACCAAATTATTGACAGAGGAGCCAAATAATAGACCCTTGTTGCTAATGATAAATGGTTTGGAGGTGAACAAAGGGACTTGTTGCCTTAGGAATCTGGACAGGCAAGCAAAAGATTAGATGACACAGGTGCATTTAAATAAATATACTGTACTCAACTTGTGGGTGAAGAAATGATACACTGTTGACAACTTGTAGCAGCCGTGGCTAGCTATAAGCAGAGGCCCAACACAGGCATGTGTCTATGTACACTGAATGTTTGCCAGCAGAGCTACCTAACAACAACTCATTGCAATGTTCAGCACCAATTAGTGACTAGAAGCAATCTCAAACTAGAAGACTGGTGCGCAGATGCCCACTGCTTATAACACTGTCCTGGCAGTTTCAATTGGTCAGCGGCCTGGAGGTTCTTCTTGGTGGTGATGTTCAAAGCACTGCTCGTGAAGCCTGTAGGAATCTTCGAGGCACTGGCTCAGGCAGTATCAATAAGTTATGGTACTACAGTAAGAATCTAAAGAAGACCAGGAGACTTTCTAGACAAATATTTGCTCCCTTGTTTACTTTCAACCAAGAAGAGTGTGAGGGAAAGTAGCTTCAGCCAACTAGTATAAAGCCAGATGATTGTTAAAAAAAGAATTATAGTATTACAGCAAAGTATATGGACAACTTTACCATAAATAACTATGAATAGTTATAAATAGTTCCTAAGGAGATAAGTCAGACAGTATTGTGTGGGAAGCAAGCCCACAACGGATGCAGTGCTAAGAGGAGTTGGAAAAACAAGTTTCTACAGTAAATGTAAGGGATATGGCACAAGAGCCTCCATACACATGGACCAAATAATACACAACAACACAACTAAAAGGAATGTAACACCACAAATAGAGTTGGCGCTTGATTGTTGCTTAATCAATAAGGAAAACACAAACATTTCTTTGCTAAACTTAGAGTTCCCATCAGATAATTTGATCGCACAACTAGATGAATTAAAGGTTGATGGAAAGTGTCTAAATGATTTAGGCCGTATTATTAATAACACCAGGAAAGGAAAACACACTCTAATTACTGACATACTATTCTATCCCTACTTATGTGATTGTAGCCTTAATTATACTAGTTACATAAACCTGTTGCTACTTTCGACTTATGCGGAATTACTTCAGTGATAATAATTGTTGCAGTAAGATATGTATATGAACTGCCATCATAAACCAAGGTGAAGAAAATCCAATGGTGTGAAAACCTCTTACTAGTATTCCTGAGGAAATAGCGATTTATGAAAGAAGCCCAAATGAGTAAGAACAGTCAGTGCACGTCAGAAACCGACAATAAACAAAACTGTAAAGAATAAGATGTAGTTACGCCAATTATGAATATATATTGCAAATTTAGTTGTGAATAGTCTGCAAATAGTGTTACTATCAAGGAAAATAAACTAAAAATCTAACTGCTTATAAAATGTAAATGTTTATTGCAAAATAAAGAGGATACCAATTAGAATATGCCAAACTTATTGTAAAAACATCATAGTTTTGAATAATGGATTTAATTAATGCTACTCTACAGAGTAACATCAGTTACATCTGCAGGGTAGATGTCTTGTATCAATGGAAATGACAGCCAAGTCTTCAGAGTTAATAACAGGGGAAAGTTTCATGAGAATAACACAGGAAAAGTTACAAGACAGGCAAGCACTAAAGCATGACAACAGGTAGGTAGGTAGGTTGGTTGGTTGGTTTAAAAGAGGGGGGAAGGGACCAAACTATGAGGCCATCAGTCCCTTGTTCCGAAGGAAACAATGTCACAAGGGTGAGAATAAGACAAGGAGACAACACAAAGCAGAAGGAAAGGAAAATCCACAAGAGTGACTGAAGGGCAACAAACACTTAAATGGACAAAAGGGGACAAGAAAACCACAAAGATGCAAGAAACAGGTAGAAGAGGTTAAAACAAAAAGCATGTTACCATGGCTGGCTGACCATGAGGGTAAACAGGAAAAGCCAGCCACTCTGCAACACATTAAAACCCCCACCCTGAAAGCATTAGAGTGGAGGACACACAGGGACGAAGGACATGCTAAAACTTAGAGCAAATGATAAAACTCACCCTCATGAATAAAACGTAAAACTAAAGCTGCTGTTGAGGCATTGTCGCCTAACACCGAAGGTAGGGTGCTGGGAAAGTTAAAACTCCGCCGCAGAGTGGCTAAAAGTGGGCAGACCAGCAAGAGATTGATGACTGTCACTCATAAGCCACAGCGACACCAAGGTGGGTCCTCTCGACAGAGGAGGTAACGATGCTTCAGCCACATATGGCCAATACGGAGCCAACAGAGAACCACAGAGTCCCTGCAAGAGGCGCTCACGGAGGTCTTACACACATTCGTAGTTTCCTTAATGGCACACAGCTTGTTGTGCATGCTGAGATTACGCCATTACATCTCCCAAAGCCGCAAAACCTTATGGCGTATTACTGAATGCAGTTCAGTTTCAGAGAAGCCGATCTCCATAAGCGGTTTCTGCGTAGCCTCTTTGGCCAGCCTATTGACATGTTCATTGCCTGGGATTCTGACGTGACCTGGGGTCCAGACAAACACCACTGAATGACTGAACCGTTCAAGGGCATAGATGGACTCCTAGATGGTTGCTACCAAAGGATGACAAGGGCAGCACTGATCAATAGCTTGTAGGCTGCTCAAGCAGTCAGTACACAGGAGAAATGACTCGCCTGGTGCGGGCTTTCAAATTACTATGCACCCTCCGATTCAATGTTGCAATATTAAAAGTTTTGGCTGGTTTCGTTGTCTAGGGGATGAGATATGTAGTTGACGCATTACAGGCCAAATACTGCTGAGTCTACAGTATATGATGAGAATCCATACATGAATTGAAAGGTCAAAGGTTTCTATCACTCGGCAATTGCAAATTATGAATGTAACATATAAATTTATAAATGAAAGATTGCAATTAAATTAAATCTGCAGGTGCTATCTTAACGACTTTAAATGACGAGTACGATAGTAGAAGTACTTTTGAGAATGTGGTATATTTCTGCAAAACACTTATTGGTGTCGATGGTCCAGCAATTAAATAAAATATAAGTTGAATAACAGGGAAACAATATATTCCTACAGCATGTAATTAGTTATGAACAACAACACAGCTCGTGAGATATTCACTTCTAATTGCACACTACGACTTCACTGTAGACACCATGGAGATCTCACAAGTGCACAAGCCGGCACTACAAAATATTTCTATCCTCCGCAGCCACGTGCAAACTGTTCCACTGTCCAAGTCTTTCCGCTGACTGTCCGTCTGTCGCTCCATACCATCACGGGCGCTCCATGCCCTGTGCCATACTGTCCAGAGCTACCCCGTGTCCTCCCCAGAAACTCGCTTCCATCCAGTCCCCCCATTCATGAGTGCTGTGATTGGCTAGCACACTCGCGCCATCTTCATGCCAACGCACAGTCACAATCATAATGAAATGTATAGCAAATACTGTATTTACATTTAAATAACTTGAAATTAAATAAATATTCCTGTGGCTGGACCATAAACATGCTCTAACACACATTATTAAATACATAAATTATTAAATAAACATATATCAAAAGAAAAGAAGCAAAAGGTAGGCCAGGAGCCTAATGTCTCTGTGCTTTCTAAAACACCGTAAATAATTGACTAGTTTCTTCATGAATAGCATATATCGGATATTAACAAGGACATAGATTAATGAATATATTTATAAGCATGCTGCTACCGTTTTTTCGTGTAACTGTGGAGTACTTATGGCCTGATGGGATCGATAGTAAAGGGCCACTTTGACCCCCAATAACTCGTGTACTATTTAAGTTACATGCCTGTAATTCATACCAATTTAGGTTTACACTAATAGCTTTCTAAAGACACAGCGACTGAAAAAAATTGGATGAAGCGTTTATATTTTGGAAATTCATTGCTGGATGTTACTTGCATAATTTACCGTCAGATACTAAACTTTAAACTAATAAAGCTATTGAAAATCTGATTACACCATCAGAATCATCGTGCAAATAATAGTTATGCGCATGTTTCTTTTTGAGGTATCATGATTCATCTGGCTACTATTAATTTCTATATGAACAGTGAATTGTCTGCCATGATGGGTTCACAAGGTCCACCATATTTGGCACTCCCGGTATAGACATCTCCTTCATTGACACAAAGCACCGTTCACATCACAGCGGATTTCCCAGCAACGTGACTAGACCATGAGCTGGGACTACCCCTCTCGTCCGGCTAACGTTTGGCACCACGTGTATGTTAACGAGCAGCCTGCGCCCGCTGATGCCTGTGTGGTCACTGCTTCCTCAGAACTTAGAATATTTTCAGGGCACGATGACTCACCCATTACCTCACACTGGGCATGAGCAGATGTGCTCAAGAGCACGAGATATGGCTGCCAGCTCTGCAGTGAAAACACTGCAGCCATCTGGCAAGGAGCACTGTACTATATGTCCTCCATGAACAAAGGCAAAGTCAATGTGACCACCAGCCATTAAGCCATCGGTGTAAACCATTTCATGGCCCTGGTACATGTCGAGAATCGAGAGAAAGTGACAGTGGAGAGTTGCAGGGTTAACTGAGTCCTTAGCGTCATGTGAAAGGTTCAGGCGAAGCCGCAGCATAGGTTTACACCATGGAGGTGTATGTGAATGAACCTCAAGTATAGATGGTAAAGGCAAGGACTCCAGTTTAAAGAGAAGGGACTGCAGGCTAGGTTTACACCATGGAGGTATATGTGAATGAACCTCAAGTATAGGTGGTAAAGGCAAGGACTCCAGTTTGATGAGAAGGAACTGCAGATGAACCGCAACTGTAAGCCCTGACCTGGGCCGCTGATGCGGGAGATGAACCACCGTGGGCAGGAAAAGGAGATGCAATGGAGGGACTCCGGCCTCCATCAGGACACTGCTCACGGTACTCGTCCTAAAAGCTCCTGTCACTAGGTGAACGCCACAGTGGTGCACTGGGTCAAGTAAACGCAATGCTGAGGGTGCCACCAAACCATAAACTACACTCCCATAGTCAGGGCGGGATTGAACTTGGGCTCTGTAGAGCTACAGCAGCATAGAGTGATCTGCATCCCAGTGGGTGTTGCTCAGGCAGCGGAGGGCACTGGGGTGCTGCCAACACTTCCGCTTAAGCTGGCAAAGGTGAGGAAGCCAAGTCAATCTGGTGTCAAAAACCTGTCTTAAGACTCGATATCTCTCCACTACAGTGAGTGGATCATCGTTAAGATAAAGTTCTGGTTCCAGATAAATGGCATGATGCCAATAGAAGTGCATTACACATGACTTTGTGGCCGAAAACTGGAAACCATAGGCTAGAGCCCATGACTGCACCTTGTGTATGGCTCCCTGTAGGTGCCACTCGGGAACACCAGTACTGATGGAACAGTATGAAATGCAGAAGTCATCTGCATACAGAGAAGGTGAGACGGACAGCCCTATAGCTGCAGCTAGACCATTAATGGCCACTAAATATAGAGATACACTCAATACAGAGCCCTGCAGGATCCTGGATATGGGGAGGCTATGGCAGGCACCAACTTGGACATGGAAAGTACAAAGCAACAGGAAATTCTGGATAAAAATCTGAAGCGGGTCTCAGAAACCCCACTCGTATAATGTGGCAAGGATATGATGTCGCGAGGTGGTGTCATACGCTTTTCGTAAATCAAAAAAGACAGCAACCAGGCGTTGGCATCCAGAAAAGGCTGTTCGGATGGCTGACTTGAGAGACACAAGATTATCAGTGGTAGAGCAACCCTGGCGGAAGCCGCCCTGACATAGAGCCAGTACGCCACGTGACTCCAGGACCCGACCCAACCCAACTGCAAACACACCATACATTCCAGCAGCTTACAAAGAGCATTGGTGAGGCTGATGGGCCAATAGCTATGAAAATCAAGCTGGTTTTCAATGGGTATAAGCACTGGAATGATGGTGCTCTCCTGCCATTGCGATGGAAAGAAGCCATCGCACCAGATCCAGTTGAAGACGATGAGGAGATGTCGCTTGTAGTCAGATGAGAATGTTTCATCATCTGACTGTGTATCCAATCTGGCCCAGGAGGAGTGTCGGGGCAATGTGCAAGGGCACTGAGGAGCTCCCACTCTATAAATGGGGTGTTATAGGGTTCACTGTGGTGTGTAGCGAACGAGAGGATGTTCCTTTCCAACTGCCGTTTGAGGGTGTGAAAGGCTGTTCTCTCATGCAGAGGCTTGAGCAAAGTGCTCAGCAATTGCGTCCGCATCGGTAGACAACACGCCATTGATGTTAATGCCAGGGACACATGTTGGGTTTTGCTACCCAAAAAGACATCTGATCTGCATCCAGACGTGGGAAGGTGATGTATGGCATCCTAACAGTCAAGACGTATCTCTCCTAACACTACTGCTTCCATCTTTTGATAAGCTGGCGAATGCGGGCACAAAGCCGCTTAAAGGCTATGAGGGGCTCCAGGGAAGGGTGCCGCTCTAGAGCTTGCTGACTCTCCTTAATTGTCTCAGTGACTTCTGGCAACCACCAAGAGACTGCCTTTCACCAGGGGCACCCTAAAGAGTGAGGATCACGTTTTCCGCCGCGTTAACCATTGTTGTAGTCACCTGCTCAACCATCACATAAGTGTTATCATGTGGGGAAGAGTTAGTGGTGACCACAGAGGTGAAAGTTCTCAGTCTGCCTTGTTTGAAGCCCATCTGGCCAAGCATCCATGGGCCTATTGCCGGGGTGCTGACAGGAAGATAGGAAAATGGTCACTACCACACAGGTTGCCATGTGCTCTCCAGTGGATAGATGGGAGAAGTCCTGGGCTGCAAATGGATAAATCAATGGCCGAATAACTACCACGAGCCACATTGAAATGTGTGGTGGCCCCAGTATATAAGAGGCAGAGGTTAAACTAAGGCCTAAGGCAGTAAAATTTTGACATCTCTGTCTTAACCAGTAAGCACGATGCCACCCCACAAGGGGTTATGGGCATTAAAATATCCCAAAAGTAGGAAAGGTTTAGGGAGTTGATCAATCAGTGGAACTAATACATTCAGGAATACTGCACCATCTGGAGGAAGATATACATTGCAGACAGTTATTTCCTGCATCATCCATTCTGACAGCCACAGCTTCAAAAGGGGTTTGAAGGGGCACAGGTTCACTACAGACCGAGTTTAGAACATAAATGCAAACTCCACCTGACACTCGATTATAGTCACTACCGTTCCTGTAATATCCCTTATAGCTGCGGAGGGCAGGGTCCGCATTGCCAGGAACCATGTTTCCTGGAGGGCAACGCAGAAAGGAGGTGTAAGGCTTAACAGTTGCTGTAGCTCAGCCAGGCAGTGTAAAAAACCACCACAGTTCCACTGGAGGATGACATCATGAGACTGGGAAGGCATGGAACATTCAATGAGGCAGTTAACGCCACAGGGTCACATGCTGCCACTGACTTATTCCCTGAGCTGTCTATATCCATTCTGTCTAAGTGTCCAGTGAGATCCAGGCCCTCAGCAGATGCCAGAATCGCATCCCCAGACACAGAGCTTCTAGGTAGTAGTGTGGGTACCACCACAATTTCCTCGGTCTTAGGGGTCATTTTTTTAGACTTTTCTCACTACTCCTTGGGTTTCTCTGGCTGGGAGGGCTTCACTGATTCAGTCTCTGGGAGTGAGGAGGATCGTGACGCCCTACGACTAGCTGTTTTTGGGCACTTCAGCCACCAGTGGGCATCATCTTTCCCACTAGCAGAAATCTGGGAAGGGAGTGACCCAAGGGATCCCTTTCTGGCAAAAAGGAGCTGAAGAAGACTTTCACTTCTCTGGCTGGGAAATGGGGACTGGTGTCCCCAATGGTTGGGGGGGGGGGGGGGGGGGTGCAGGGTGCAGTGCTCCCGAGGTAGGTGGTGAGGGAGGACCAGGGGTGAATTCCCCCCCCCCCCCCCCCCCACCACCACCACCACCACCACCACCACCACCACCAACAACAACAACAACAACACCACCACCACCATCATCAAGGGAGCAGGCGTAGCCTTCTGGCTCTGAGAGCCGACTGGAATTTGCGGAACTGATAGAGCTAAAACTGTTCTCGTAGTGGTGGCAAACGAGGTGGTCATAGCCACAGGATGTAGCCGCTCATACTTTCTCTTAGCCTCAGTGTATGGCAGGTGGCCCAGGGTCTTGTATTCCATGATTTTCCTCTCTTTCTGTAAAATCCTGCAGTCCAGCGAGCAAGGTGAATGATGCTCTCCGCAGTTGACACAGATGGAAGGAAGGTGGGGCACATGGAGTATTGGGATGTGATGGACATCCACAATATTGACATGTGATGCTGGAAGTACAGTGGGAAGACATATGGCTAAACTTCCAGCACTTAAAGCAACGCATCGGGGGAGGGATATATGGTTTGACATCACAGTGGTAGACCATCACCTTGACCTTCTTGGGTAAGGTGTCACCCAAGAAGGCCACGATGGAGGCACCAGTGGCAATCTGATTATCCCTCGGACCCCGATGGATGTGCCGCATGAAATGAACGCCTCGCCACTCTAAATTGGCACGCAGCTTGTCATCAGACTGCAAAAGAAGGTCCCTGTGGAATATAATACCCTGGACCATATTTAAACTCTTATGTGGCATGATGGTAACAGAAACATCCCACAACTTGTTACAAGCGAGTAAAGCCCGTGACTGGGCAGAGGACGCTGTTTTTATCAAGACTGATCCAAAGCACATTTTGGACAAGCCCTCCAGCTCCCCAAACTTCTCCTCTAAATGCCCTACAAACAACTGTGGCTTCTTAGAAACAAAGGAGTCCCCATTAGAGCTTGTACATATGAGGTACCGGGGTGAATAAGGTTTGCTGTCTTCCTTAGCCTGGTGTTCCTTCCATGGTGTGGCCAGGGAGGGGAATGATTTAGGGTCGTACTTTCTCGTATTGTACTGAGACATGGAATGCTTAGAGACTGTTGGTGTCTGATTACCAGCAAGTGATGACATGGTACGATTCATCGTGCATCATCCGCCCTGATGCCACTCACTCCAACCAGGGGCCCTCTCCACGGGCGCTACCCAGCCGCAGCAAAAACCACCTGGCAGGATGACTTTTGCCGATAGTTCCGATGCCCCAGGGTGACAGGCATCTAGTCCTTGGCATACATGGGTAGTTAACAATGAAGGCATCAGCAGAGTGATCCCTGTGTAGTCAAGGGGCTACAACCAACAGGGTACATGGCGGCCCCACCACAACGGACTGGCTACCGTGCTGGATAAGAGGTGCAAAAAAGTCAATGGTCACCGTCGGTGCAGAAAGCGACACTGCACAGTGCATGGTGTAAAATGCACCCAGAAAGGTGTCCTCGCCCAAGAGATAGTAGGCTAAAGATCTCAAGGCACAATGGACATGATGCACCATGTAAGGCACCCTTCACCAATTGGCTCGCTCTTCTGGAATATTTTGAAAATGGAGGTCAAACTCTACAGGAGACCATCACATAAAGGCTGAAACATGTGAGACTCCTGTTAGACACCTCTTACGACAGGCAGGAATACCTCGGGCCTATTCTGATCCCCGGACCTGCAGGAGGCATGACAACAGGCTTACATAAAATGTCATGCTTCAAGCCACACCGAAGGAAATATTTTCAGCCGGTGGCACCACAGACATACCAGCTGCACTTAAGAAATAACATTGTGAGCTGTAAATATCATTTCAGAGTGAGAGAAAGATGAGGATACAGGAGAGTTACTGGAAGGGGTACATCTACATCACGAAGAACCTATAGCAGGTCTAGGACACAAATTTACAACAACAGCTCGCCCCTCAACTCAGCTTCTGAAAATCAGTGCATTATTAGAGTCAATACCATGGCAAGAACACTTAAACATTATGCCAAGTCAGGGACGCATGGTGTTGAAGGGGAAATTGATTAAAACTCGGATGCAGACAGGAGTAGAGGATAGATAGGACAGGCACGTCCCAGTGGAAGTGGAGAGATAACAGTATTGGCAGAAACAGAAACAGCCAATTTTATTTGCCGATTGTGGGTGAGCAGAGTTATCTGCAGTAGCTCAGAATAGTAGATGGAGTTCTAACTGGGTAGCTGAGGACTCCATGCTGCATCATGACTGCAGCCACAGCTAGTACTGACAGCTTCTTTTGGTAGATGGAACAGTGCAGTTAGTCACTGTCTGTATGTAAAGGCTTGGTTTTTTGTGGGTATAACTTGTTTAGAGCAAATGTAGACTAGGTTGTAGATATTCTCCGAGTAAAATCAGAAGTTGTTTGTCATTCAGTAGGAATTCAAATTCTTACCTTTTGTAATAATGGAATTTTAATGACACAGTGAAGTCGAAATTCCCTGTCACTTTGGCCAACCAATGATTTCCCTTTCTCTACAAACTATGTTGCCCAATCCCAAGCAACAAACTTGTTTAGGATACAACAGGACCTTAAACCATTATCTTCCTTCCTTCTTTCTTGACTCATTCTGGTATGTACTCTTTTAGCCTTTTTAAAGGGTCTGGTAACCACCAGCTATCACCTGGCCTTCAGGCACCGGATGATGTCTCCATCAGTGGACATGGTGGCTGAGTGACAGTGCACGATAACTGTGCATTCAGTGCCTAAGCCAGACAAACACCTGCTGGCACTCACCCTCATTCAGCTCTGGCCCTGGGCATGACTCACTTAGTAACTGAACTTTGTTACAATTTTCTTGCCACGAGGCATCCTGAACTTTACACTTGTATTATTTTCTCTTGTAGTTGTGAACTGAAAATATACTTATCCAAGCAGTGATGATGTGTTTTCATTTTGTTAGTTACTTCATAACTGCTGACAAAGATGAGATTTTTTTGTGTCTGCTTTGAAACCACAGACCCTGTGCCCAAGGCTAGCTCATCAGGAGCGTCGATGGAAGTCATGCTGCAGCAATTTCCCCAACAACAGTTAGAGTGACAGAAACATCAGGAGGCCCTGTTGTCTGTGTTTCTCTCCCACCAGTCATCTGTGAATCCACCACTGTTTCCACTGTATGATGAGTTGGCAGAGGAGTGGGAGGCCTAGTGTGGTTAAGGCCTTTTTATTGTTGTGATTTCACCTAGTATGTACCACCTTTGGTGCAAACTGGCCCCATTCATGGAACCTGTGTCTCCGTCCTTTGGCGAGATGTGTGTTTTAGTCTCTACCTACTTTCAATGTTACTGCCATGCATGTCACTGCTTCCCATGTGGAGTTTTATCAATGTTGTAAATGGCCACACCAGTCCTATCATGCATGGGCAGCTGAACTGGGGGGACTCAGTAGGAAATGCTGTTTTGGGTCTCCTGTACATAAGGACTTGTATCCGGAGTGATGATTCAGAACACAATTATTTGCAAGGCTTTTGATAAGGAAGTGTGCAGAATGTTTTACAATTTGAAGACCCGTCTTTGGATGACTTTTTAAAAATAACACAATTCTTTGAAGTTTCCTGGGCCATGAGCTGGGGCTTAGATTTTGGAGGCAAGGTAGTGGCCTTCATCTCCAACCTGGAAGTGGAATCCCACTTAGCCAAAGTAGTAAATGTGACAACCATAGAGAGCACTTTCCAGTCTGGTCACATTAACAAAGAAAGCAATCTCTGCCTTCTGACCGGCACATGTTTCTGTTGTGCAGAGACTGTTTTTGAAAACATGTCAGAGATGATTGCCCCAATGGCAGGACACAGCTGGATGGAAGGCATGTTGGATGGAAGGACATCTCATGACTGTATGTTGTGCTTGGGATAGATGACATGTGCAATGTCAGGACCAGCTGGACATTGATGCGATTTTGTAGAAATCCTCCAAGCTGGGAGTGTCCCTCAGAAACTGTTCATCACACTCACTTTGTGTGACAGACAAGGTCAGCTATAGCTGTGCCCTGGCATCCCTGTTAACCTATCAGGCAGATGTCCACCTGGGAGTACCTCCCCGACAGTCCACAGCTCGCCGCCTGGTGGTATATAACAAGTGAAATATTCTGCTTAATGGACAAACCATAATTGTGGCATCATACAAACAGGTTGTCCACCATGTTATAACTTCAAGTTGAACAAATATATTGCAAGGAAGACGCAATACATGAAAGTCACAGATCAAGTAAACAGAGTAAGACGTGTGTACACTTTAACAGTCAAATCATAACTGAGTCCAAGTCTAGCAGCCACTGGCTGGCTGGCTGCTTAGGCTGGCAGAGAGCGCTGCATGTAGAGGACGCGCGTAACTGCGTGGCGGCACTTTGAAAGATCGGCGAGTCACAACACACCACCTTACCTTTCTGGTGGATCACAGCATGGGCAAAGCGATCCTTTTTGGCCTCGACACTTTCTCAACTTTAGGATTTGTCATCAAAGACTCTGCCAACCAGTTTTGGAACAAATCCTGTTTCAAGAATTGGATGACCTCAATAAGGAATACTCTGAAATTTTCTCCGAGGGCCTTGGCAAGGCTAGGAACTTAGTGTCTCACCTCACTTTAAGGGCGTCGGTATACCCTGCTTCTTCCATGTGCTGTCTGTGCCCCTTGCATTGAGGGATGCCGTGAAATTTAATTAGACAGCCCGTGTCAGTGACTGAGGGTGTGATACCATTAGTTATCATAAAAATGCCAGCAGGAGAACTGCACCTGTGTTGAGATTTTAAGGTCACCATCAATTCTCAGTCAGAGGTCGATTCGTGTCCCATTTCAAAACCTGACAATTTTTCTCAGCAATAGTGGGTGGACAACATTTTTTAAAATTCCATCTTCCTGAAGCTTATTTACAGCTACCTCTGGACAAAGAATCACAGAAAGTCCTCTTAGTCAACATATTGCACAATTTGTATAGTTTAAAATGTTTAGCTTTTGGGGTGGCCAGTCATTTTTCAACGATTCCTTGAACAGCTGCTGCAGGATGTTCCTGAGTGCATAAATGGTAATGGGATCGTCAATTGCAGAACACTTGGAAAACTTGTGGTGGCTGTTTCACATTCTCCAGTCAGTGGGCCTCAAATGTAACCTCGAGAAATCAGTATCCTTTCAACCATTGGTGGAATAACTATGGCATGGTATCTCCTGCAAAGGTATTCAAACCACACAGAAGTTGGTCAAGGCTATCCTCAATGTTTCCCCACCCCCAGAAATCTAAAGGAGCTCCAATATTTTTGGTAAGCTCACATATTATGGCATGTTCATCCTAGGTGTGGTGTTGATTGCACATCCACTAAACAATCTATAGAAGAAGGGCATCCCTCTCGTTAGTCAGAAGCACGCAGTCGGGCTTTCAGGACTCCAACACAGGCCCCTGTATCTGCCCCCTGTCTTGCCATGTTGGTAGTGGTGATGGACAGCTCTGACCAGAGCCTGGCTCAGAGATGCACATGGCTCAGAACATCTGATCATTTTTGCTCTAAAGACACTCAATGCCACACAAAAGAGAGAAATCACAATTCAAAAAGAAGGCTGTTGCAATTATCTTTGTGCTAAAGAAATTCCGTGTTTTCCTCTACATAATGAAGTTTCACATCACAAATCATAAGCCATTGCTCTCACTCTTCAGTCCATCAGCGAAGCTCCCTGTGGAAATTGCCCACAGCCTTTACTGCTGGGCAATTTTCTCAGCAGGTATCATTATGAAATTCACTTCTGCAATACAACATGGATGCCCCTTTCCCATCTCCCAATGGGACCTGATCTGGAGTTGACCAAGATGAGATTTTGTGTTTCCACTTTGATAAAGATATTCAGCAGGTGGTGGATGCATTTCCTAACATGGCACCTCATGTGGCAGCAGTGGTGGTGAAAGATATCATTTTACAACAGGTAAGGCAGTACATCCAACAATCACGTATTCATACTTTTGGTCATGACTCCAACCACTTGTGCCACTACTTTCACCTTCACTACTGGTCCATCCTGGTGGATGGTGTTATCCTGCTCACTACTGATCAGTGATCTCTCCAGGTAGTCCTGTTGGAATCTTTGCACCACACTATACAACAACTCCTACTCAACGGTCACTGAGGCACCTCTTGTACCAAACTTACTCGGCACCATGTTTACTGGCTGGGCAAAGAACAGTAAGTTGAGCATTTTTTGTTCAAAACTGTTCTTAGTGCGAACAGCAGCAGGCAGCACCCCCTTCAGACATTCTCTTCTTAGCTGATGCCCTCCTACCTGTGGGAGTGGGTTCACATTGACTTTGTGGGACCATTCACAGATATGACCTAGCTGATTGTCATCAATGTGTACTCCAACTTTCCAAATGTGGTCAACTGTTGGTCCATAAGTGTAGAAGCTACTATCGCACCATTCTGCAGGATTTTTACTGCATGGCCTCATGCAGGTGTTGGACAGTGAAATGCAGTTCCTTTCCCACGTTTCTAGTGAGTTCTGTTATCTTTCACCCCCCAACAAAATAGAGAGGCCAAAATGCTCACGCACAAGTTCAAGATACAGGGATGTGGCAAAAGTTTCTCCAGATGAGATCTTACTTTTTTTTCCTTTTCTTTAAATTCATACAGGTCATCACCAATAGGAGAGAAGAGCCCAGTGGAACTCTTCCATGGCCATCAAGCCTGCAAGCTTCTCCACTTCACGCTACAATCACCTGGGGTCCTGTCTGTGATGACATCTTCTCATTTCTGGCTGGGTACCCGCATGTGGGTGAAGGAGTTACGATGTCAGGACACTGATTGCAGTAGTCACCCAGCAGCTGTGGGGCCACGGTGCGTTCATTTTGGGCATGTGGGACTTGATGCTGACATACCATAAAAGTCAGCTGTGCCTGCAGGATGGAACCCAGCCACCCTGTCCTCTGGACCTTCCGGTGGTTGCCCACTGCGACAATGGCACCAACCTTCGTCCCTCCCCTGTCAGACCCTCTGCCCCCTTCTCTCCTCGTAGGCCACTCAAAATGGACCAGCTGTTGGTTGACGATCAAGCTGTGGTACTGGCCACATCGGCAGTACCCCTTCCATGTCGGGATCCAACAGAGACGAGGAGTGGCCTCCACTCCCTGTGTCAAAGGTGCAGTGATGTCCACCACACAGCGAGCCTGGAATCTCCCCTCTGTATGCTTCTGTCAGAGCCGATCGGGAGCAGGTCAAGCAGGAGAGGCCATCTGATATCCTCGATGATGTCGGCCTGGTTCAAGGCACTGCTGAGATGTTTGGCCGAGCATGGGTCACCACACTGACATGCAACTTGTTGCTTTCCCCGTAAATGAAGGGATTTGGTAACCAAACAACCACCTAGGCGTCAGGCACTGCTTGACAGCTTTGTCAGCAGCTGCTAAGAGATGACACGGCAGCTGAACAACAGCGCACGACTGTGCAGGTGCATTCAGCACTCCCTGGCATGCGTGCCTATGTAGGGAAGTGCCAGCTGGTGCACACCCTTATTCTCCTCTGGCCCCACCCGTGACTCACTTTGCATCTGAAATGTGTTGTGGTTTTCTTGCCACATGGCACCATGAACTTTGTACTCATATTATTTTTCTTGCACACCTGTCAAAGCAGTGATGGTGTGTTTTTATGTTGTGAGCGACAACAGGAGCCATTTCTTGTAGCATCAGTTACTAGGGTTTGTTGAGAATTTCTTAGATGCATTCACACTGCTGAAATAATATCACAATGAATGGCACAGCTCTTCTTTGTTGTCTTAATATTTTCTTGGTAAGCATACCCAATTAGTTGATGAAAATTTTAAAGTCTATGTATGATAAACATCAAAAGAAACTTCAATGAAAAATTGCCTAAATTCTAGAGTTCAAGAGAGAGGTGGCTATTTGGATGGCATGAGCCACAATTTTTGGTGTTCTATGGGGCCTACCGCTACTTTCCTAGTATGAATTGTGGCCAATGGTTATGTGGTTGTTATAAATGAGAAGAGTACTGTAGACAGTCCTAACAAAAACACCAATATCCAATGCTCAATCTGACAATACACAACACCAGTTCTGTGAGATTTCATCTGGATAATATGTAATCCAACTTCAGAACTTACACAGGTCTGCATAATCATCTGACTAACATTATCATGCATACATATGTGGTAAGTTTTAGAACAGAGAATACAATGGACATATCTTCTCTCATGATCATTAATGGCAGAAAGAGTTGCACAATATCACAAATAGTACAGTACAGCCCTGGGAAAAATTCACATGCATGCATTCAATCTTCAATCACCCAAAGACATATGAAGAGCTAAAAGTGGTGCAACATTTTATTCATCATTTGAATTCAAGTGCTTTCACTGTGTTAGTAATGAGATGCATATATTGTAAATCACTACTCCCATGAGGCAGTTCAACAATTCACTCTTGCCATTAGTTTTTCTATAGCCTGACATAAGCAGTGACTGGTTGTCTTCATGGACACAGCAAGTTTGTGCTATTTAAAACTATGTACAAAACTGCGCTGGCGCGAATGTCAGGAGCAGATGGGAGGCCTCTTGGGGCTCGTCTGTGGTGAGATCCATTGTCAGTGAAACGCAAGTCGTCTGGAACAAGACAGAGGGGATTGGAGGAGTGAAAGGGTGGGGGTTGGGGATGGTGGTGGGGGTGTGGGGATGGGGGAACTGCTTATTATTGCACAGGACGAAGCCATACAAAACATAGATATGAGCAACACTAAATCAGAGCAAGACAGTAGACTCTTTCTGGGACAAAATAGGAGGAGGAACATCACACAACAGTTGTGTCTTTGACAATGTACAGTTTACTGGCAAGAACAGCAATCAACCATTATTAGTTCCAGTTGTAATGGATCACAAGTCTAACTGTGTTCAAAAATTAGGGACTGGTATCCCTATTAAAAATGATGGTTCTGTAGTTACTTTCCTGCTTAAGTAGGCAGCTAGCTTATTCCCCTGGATTTCTGTATGACTCAAGATCCAAGTTAAATGAGTGAACATATTGTACAGTTGAAACCATAAAGAAAGTCAGGAAGAGAGTGAATGTGATTAGGTGAGAGGGCAGTATCAGTCAATAGCCCACAAACTGCTCATAGCCATGTATTCTTCTTCTTGGAGGGGTCTAGCAACTGCTAACAGTTCCACCATGAATATGAGGCAGGCCTCTAAAAAGAGTGCTGTTCCTGGCCTGGCACACATCAAAACATATCCTGTCTTTTGTGAAGGCATTGCTAATTACACATATAAATTTTTTTTCATGATTTTCTTTAGATTTCTATTCTTTTTCTTTTGTTCATATGGGCATTTCTAATTGTGATTATGTAACATTCTACTGTGGTTTTTAAATTTAAAGATTTAATTGTGATTATTTCGTTTGCCAATGGACAAATATGTTTCTTGCTTTGTACCTGTGGTAAGGTTTGTAAAGTTCTCTTTTGGAATATTATGAATTGTGAAAAATGCAGTCAATAACATTTATAAAGGTTTATGTAATTTACAATAACGATATAACATCTATAGACAGGGGACAGCGATAGTGATATCGAGAGTCGAAAAGGTTGTTGCGTAGTAGGGGGGATGGTGGATGGCGTGTCTGTGAAGCGTGCGTGGGAAAAATAGTACTGTGTTTCATGAAAAGCATACGTAATTGTATGGACAGTGATACCGAACTATCAGATTGTTAATTCTCTTTACCACTGTGGTATGTAATGCCATTGCCAGCAAACTTTAAGAGCAAATAAACCAGACTGTGAAAGTGCCACTAACATTACTTTGTTGTGGCCGACACGAATTGTGCTTTTATGCGAATGAACTTTGCTGGTATTGGTTTTGGGTGGTGGAACTGTTGTATATCACATTCTATCAAGCTGTGAAAGTGAAGACTAATTAACTGTGCAATATAAATGGCTTTCAGTGACGTTGTCGAAATTTGAAATGCGAGAACAGTGGACATTGTTTACGGTGTGCTTCACACACAAGAACAATTCTACGAACTGTGTATTTGTGGCCAAGATTATATGAATGTGACGAACCGTGTAATTATGGACGATAGCGTCACGGACAGTGCATAAAGTGTAAAAATGAGTGATGTCTACGTCATGTACTTTGAAAGAGAGGACATGTCAACAACATTCGTATACTGGCATCTTGTGGTTTGTTAATCACCACGGGGTTAATGATACAGCTGTGCCGGAACTTTATTTGCGTTCGCCGGAGTAGATTAACCAGCGGAACTGTCTGTATCCTGCTCTCATCATCGTAACCCGCCGACATCATGCTGCCTAACGCAATGCTTCGTATGCAACAAAAAGTTAAGGGATTTCGCCAAACGCTATCCCCTGACCTAGAAACTTTCTTTCTCTATTAAAAGTATAAGAATTACAGACTCTATTTAATTAAATTCTTTGTTTAGCTTGTTTGCTTTCTGCTAACGAAAATAAAATTACAATCAGTGAATTAAAAGTTGCCTGGTAGTCATTGTTGAAACACCAGTAAATATAAACTTCTTCCTCTCACTACAACTAATTCTTCTTGCATGTCAAAATTATTGTAGTTATTTTATGTATTGTTATAAGACTAGATATATGACAGTGACTAATAAGAGTATTTTTTCGCGAAATATGGCTTCGCGCGAAAATTACGGCGACCGCCATAATTGCTTGCGTCCTGACCAATAACGTAAAAGCTGCTATTCCCATATTGGTGCTTTTCCTGACGTGAGCGGGAATTATAAATGTCAGCTGCCAAATCACGTAGTGACTGTTTACCCAGTAATAAAAGTTTTTGATATTGTATTGCTACGAGTCATAGTATTAAGGGACACTGGTTATACTCAAAAGTGGGTAGATGTTTGGTGAAACCCCCCCCAGTGTTCATTCGATTGTTAACAGTATTGTGTGTGATTCACGAAATTTTGTCACTTGTTCTAATTCCTTTCAGATATTGTCTTAGATGTCTTTGAAGTTCCAGAGAATATATACACAATTTTGTCGGTTCAGGTTAATTTCAGAGCAGTTTCTTGTGAATATTAGAGTTTTCAGTTCATAAACAAAGTGGGATCATGACCAATTGAGAAGTACAACAAAGAGTGTGGTTTTCCAACTAGAATTTTGGATGACTTCACAGTTCAGATTGTGATAATTATTTTTCCTGTGGGTTGAGGTCATCACACTTTTCTACTTCTTTAGAGCCATCAGTTTAATTAATCTCATCCTTTTAGAAGGAAGGAAGATTAGGGTTTAATGTCTCATTGACATCGAGATTATCAGAGTCTGAGCACAAGTTCTGATTGTTTCAAGGCCATGGAAGGAAATCGTGCAAGCCCTTTGAAAGGAATCATTCAAGGATTTACCTAGAGTGATCTAGAAAAACCACAGAAAACCTAAATCAGGATGGCCAGACATGGATTTGGACCCAGAATGCAAGTCCAGTGTGCTAACCACTGTGCCACCTCGCTCAGTCAGCATCTTGGTTTTCCCATAGGACTAACAGGAAGCTATTTTGGAAAACAGTAAGGGCAACAGAAATTCTAGGACCTTGGGATAGAACCATGACCTGGATAAACACCAGGAGTGATCAACTGGGGTCACCCCATAGATGGGAAGTATGAAAAACTTCCAAATGCCTTCTGATTTAGAAGCCAACCCTGTTGTCAGGAGATCGGCACTTCTGGGAGGGGGAGAAAGAATCTGATAATTTTAATGGGTAAGGAATTGTTAGGTAGTAGTTGCATAACTGAGTAGCAATAAGCAGCTTCTTTGCCACTGGCCAGTGTCAAGTCATGACTGGGGGAGTGGGGAGGGTGACATGGATTCAGTCAAAATATTTTGGGATGGACCACCAGACCTGAGCAGGAACTTGAGGTTACGCTGGACTATTGCCTTCCTACTTCCGCTTGAAAATGACATGGCCAACCATGGCTCAGCAACATGCAGAGAGTCCCCTTAGCCTGAATTATAGTCACCAGATCATGATGGGTAGCTCATTTCATCTGACAACTGTAGAAACTCGTTCCCTACTTCATTCAGCACAAGAGCAGAAACACCTTCCCATTTTCTACATCCACAACACAATTTGCAACTGCAAAAAACTAAAACACTGCAGATGTTTGAGTGTTCTCAACAGTTTCACCTTCCAGTTCTACACTGAAAGTCAACTATGCTGGACTAGGCAAGGCTTTAATTTTCCTCACCCACTCTTTTCAGTAGTACAACACACTAGTGATCAAATCTCACCCAAAATCAACATCATATTTTGCCTCTCTCATTTCTTATGTCCCTCCAACCATGACTGTTCTCCCAAACCCACAAACCAGTGCTTGATAACTTTACAGGAATTCTTTACTTTAAAATTTCCTTCTCTTCTTTCTCAAGGCCACATATTTTGTGACTTATGTAAGAGTGATCATGAGAGGCCTCAATACAGATCCTCCACACAGACAAAGGCTATGGCTGTTGAGGTTAATAGTAATGATTGCGTAGCACAAAATCTCCTCCAATGGGTGCACATACCAACCGTGAAGCTTCTTAGAGGCATATTTCAGAAGTATGGCATAAACTCAAATTCAAAGATCTGTTCGCACCTCCATACCATGCCTCACAACTGTAAATACACAAACCCAGCTACCCCAGATACTCAGCTGTGACTGATTACTATGCTCCTGCTGAAAGTATTTTGGACTTAGTTGATTAACATCTCCAGCCCATTGTCTACCATCTACACTAAAGTAACAAACCACTTGCTCCAGTGCCTGTCCGCAGCTGCTACACCATTACCATGAGGCATCCTTGTTGCCACAATTAATGCCATATCCTTATACGTTAACATTTTCCCATTCCCATAGCCATACTGCTATCAAATACTATCTTTCCCAATGGCATGCAATCCTCAAATATACATAATTCCTCATACATATAACAGATATATCCTCACCCACAACTGTGTCTCTTTCAAAGTTTGATATACAAGCACCAAGAAAACTCCTTCAACACTCCACAAAATTATTAAAATTTTGCATGAGTAAGACACATTACTGATACTTCTGTCATTTGGATTCAGGGCCAATATACACTGTCTTTATTCCTCTACATTCTTAACACCATCTATCTAGTCCATTTCATTTGATGTCATTCAACTAAGCAAGCCACATTCCTGGATGAAAATCCAGGTGAAAAACCTGTGCCATGCATGCACACAGCACATTCTATCCAATCCTGCCAGTGATATACTCACTCCCATCTGAGGCAGAGTCACCTGTAATATAAGTCACCCAAATATCAACTTCAAGGTAACTATGGTATAGCTTTTTATTTGGGAATGGCCACTACCAAATGTCCACTACAGCTCTACATATTAGTCTACAATAACTGCTTCGCAACCAATGGACACCCTGCCACCCTGTTTCCCAGTCTTCAGCATGTAATGATTTAGGCCATTCTTCATGGATGCTGTAATTTTCATAAACAGTGTATCTGTAATTTACTAGTATATCTTTTTATACTTATTTAACACAGAAAAATTATGAGTAATTACAAATGTCATACTGAAAGTTATCAAAATTTTATTCTCAGGCTGTGTGTGTTTGCAACTGATTTTGCTACATACAGCAGATGATCCCAAATAAGCACAATGGGAGAAAGACTCATGGCAACTTACTTTGTAAAATTCTGTGTCAGTTTTTAGCAGCATTTTGATGGCAGATCTTCACTACCAATTGCGGACTGTGTATTTTGAGGGCACAAGGATTGGTGTCAGTTAAAACAGTTTAACAATGGAAATATAGACATTAGAGATCATAATGGCACAGGTTGTTGTTCCTCCACTAAAATGGGCAAAACCTGGAATGAGTGAATGAACCTTTCAAGGTAAACACACACCACTAAGGGAAATTGCATATTCCTTCAAGCTGCATATACAGTTGTTCAAAGGCTGATTGTAGAGATGAGATATAATACCCAGTGTAGCCTTTGATTGCCAGAGTTGGTTGGTTGGTTTTGGGGAAAGAGACCAAACAGCGAGGTCATCGGTCTCATCGGATTAGGGAAGGAAGTCGGCCGTGCCCTTTCAGAGGAACCATCCCGGAATTTGCCTGGAGCGATTTAGGGAAATCACAGAAAACCTAAATCAGGATGGCCGGACGCGGGATTGAACCGTCGTCCTCCCGAATGCGAGTCCAGTGTGCTAACCACTGCGCCACCTCGCTCGGTGTTGCCAACAGTTGCTGACACATTTCACAAGAGGAAGACTCAGCATCTATGAGTTTGGAAATTCTTGTACATTCTCCCAACAATACAGATGTGGCGCCTTCCAGTAAACATTTGCTTGGGTTTCTGAAGGACAAAGGTTGAACAGAATAGTTCAGGAGCAATCAGGTGGTACTTGAGGTTTATCAACCTACATGTAGCTCAAAAAAAGTTCTACAAAAGAACCAAATGTATCTTTGGGATAGCATTTGCTTTGCTGATATGCCTAGTGTTTAACTAGGCTCACATGTTTAATGTTTTTTCTGGGCAGTTCTCAGCTAAGATGCCTGAAGTCTACCTATTACTCTTCGACACACAGTGGACAGAGCACATAGTGCACAGAGCCACGGATATAGGCCATCTGCTTTAACCAGCGGTTTTCAATATAGCTACTATTTGTGAGACACTGTATGTACCCTCTGAGCACTTTCCATGTTCTAAATTATTACATGAGCTGTTCAGCAACTGTAGGCATGCTGTTTCTGATACCACATTTCTTGGCTTCATCAACTTTTAACCAAACTATCACCTTCTAGCCCAACATAGCCCATGGTCTATGCTGCAGATAAGTGTCACCAGAACCTTAATCCTGAATACAAGCCACTGCCATTATGGCAGTGGTCAAAGCCAATGGTCAGCATCACTAACAGAATTGACACCACAAGCACATAAATGGGGACACATTTCTTCACAACACTGTCAACTGGTCTGTGTCAGACATTGCTGAACCATCTCAAAGTGAAATCTACACACCAACTGAAATTATACACAATCTCTTCAGTATATGGGGATGAAAACACACACTAATTTAATAGTCAAAAACATACTTAATGTGAAGCAAGATCCTCTAAAAATATGGCGGCAGGAGATTTTATGGGGGAAGTGTTGCTATGTAGTAGAAGGATTCATGGAGGATGTAGTGTTAATTTGAGCAAAATGTTAATTAGTATTGAATTTTTCCTTCTATAACAAAATTGTATCATTATTAAAAATGATTTTGATTATGTACTTTATGAGAGTAACAAAACACAATTCACAATGCATTGCCATTGATTTCCTGATGTGGTCATCCAGTGGATAACATCCGAACTTACACATACATCATTAGCCATTACTGATCCCAGATATTTTAATTTTCTTACACTTGGCAAATTTGTTTACATCAGCCAAGTATTTTCATAAAGTGAATAATATATAACAGAAATGAGGGTGTTTTACATGAAACAAATTTTAGCCCTTATACACAAACTAACTTTCTGCAAGGCCTATGTCAATTTAAAATTTTGTTGCATGATTTCTTGTTTTTCAAAGAAGGAAAGATGTCTTTCACTATGATTTAGTATTAACTAGGAAATAAATTATACAAACACAGCAAACCTTTTTCCTGTACTTGGCAACAGTACAGTATTAATAAACCAACACAGGAAGATATACAGCACAGCTGTAGTGCCCATGACATGTCCTGATGGGGAACCTGGGCCAGTTTCGCATGTCATGTGTGTTTGTTGTAGCATTATGTGCGACTGCTGTTCCCGCACCCACCAATATGGGCGATGCTCCATAAACAGCCTGAAATCACAAAAATGATTTAATACATCATCCACATTTACCAACTACTGTCTTATACACAATTGTCCAAGATTTGTCTTTCACTGTGTGTGGTTTTTTTCTGGTTTCACTTTCACCAGAAGTGAAATAACACAAATAACAATGTTATTAGTCAGGACATACAGAAATGTGAATTTCAAAATACAGAGGGATGCTGTAAGTAAAACTAGCATGAAAAATATTTTAAGCCTGAAACTATCTGAAATTAAATGTGTTACCCTAGTTCATTAATAGGAGGATTGTACTTTACAAAAAGATGACAGAAATGGCCACCCCTGATAGCAATGCAGCACTGAGGCTATTTATCAAACTTTAAGACACACACCACAGCTCTGCCTGAGGGTTGGCAGCAATAGGATCTCAGTGTTATGCTGTAGCTCTTCCAGTTTATACTGTTTATTGAGCACATCTGATTAAAACTCCTCTCACAGGTAAAAATCATTTGGAGACCAGGAGACATTCCTGCTTTTGCTGGAAACCCTCTCCTCACTGAGATGTTTGTTGTAGCTGTATCCTGCTTAAGATAGTCATACATTAATTCATTTTTTGTTAGTTCATCGACAAATTTATCAAAAAGATTCTGTTTTCACAAAACATTGAAAAAACTTTCTGGGCCAGTTTTATTTTGGCCATCCTATATAACAACCATGAACATAAAATAATGGTTACAGACCAACAATAAATGTCTTTCTATGCATTAATATTCATCTTAACTGAAACTATCAAGTTCCTTAATCTTCCACCAAAATTATAAGATCAAAGGAGCAGTTAAGTATGAGATACTATACAACTGTTGCTGTTTTGTAGATTGACAAAGACTCACATCATAAGGTTGGATTCCACCTATTTTATTTGGTTTTGAAATTCTGTGGCTATTAACCCTCAAGTGGGTGTGCCATTTTTCATAGCAAAAGTGGGCACATGGTGCACTTAGAATAGCAGGCTTTATGTTACCACAGTAAACATGCATGAGCAAAATCACAGTTTAATCTTAGTTTAATTAACAAAAATGAAATTAATGTACTGTTTAATAAAACAATAATGAAATAGGCTTTCATTATATCACTCTGTTGGCACAGACAGGTGTTACCGAGACAGTAATGACTCACTCAAGTATATGACAGTGCATTTGCATCAGATCCCAGCCAACCATTTACTTGATTACTAATTACCTTTTACACAACTGCCTCATAGTGGGATTGTGCTGTTAGGTTATAATCTGCATCATTTTCTGGCATGGATCGTAAATTTTTAAATTTTTTCCAATCTAGCTTGCTCTGCATTTTGTATTACTGCTGCTCACTTGGGCTGTGACAAGACAATTTATCACCGTTAGCTGAAGCAATAGGTGTGGGCTCAGAATTGAGAAACAATAATGGAACTGTGCAAAAGCATTTTACTTGCAGTTGGCACACTTTATACACAGGTGCACCTGCTTGAGGGTTAACCCCTTGGCCTACAACACCAAGTAAGGCTTGTGGTAAGGAAGTTGGGCCATAAAGAATAAGCACAAGCCTGCCTCCTGGTACTTCATGTGGTCAACACAAACAAGTTGATCCTGGCTTGTTGTACACCATTTGGGGCAAACAACAACAACATGAGTCGCACTTGTGATTCAATGGTTCTCGATAGTCTTTTCCTTCAGCTACATGTATTCCATTGCATTCACATGTGTTGGTTACAGTTTCCTAAAAGAATTAAACAACCCATATACCTATCCGCCAGTAAAAAGAATATCTAATATTGGTGATAAGTGTGGCATTATTGCAGACCTGATTCCTTAGATCCTGCCAGTAGTGATGGTGATTGTAGTGGTATTGTGTTCCCTGTATGAGAAAGTCCAAGAAGATTACCTTTGAAGATGACACTGACAAAGGCAGTATTAATCATATATCGATTTTGGACAAACAAATTAACAATCCAAAGATCTGGGAGTATATGCACACTCCTGGCACAAGAGCACCAATTTTAGAGAAGTTGGGTGAATGTACAATGTTGGGTGGAAGTACAATGTTTTAGAATGTGGTTTGGGACAGTGTTGTCACAGAAATGAATCGGTACACAGAAAACACAATGATTAATCAAAATACAAGAAAGGAAATTGATGAGACATGAACCCCTGTGGATTGTAATGAAATTAAAATTGCTTTGCATTATGCATAATAATGGTTCATGGGAAAAAAATCAGATGTACTGGTCTAAAAGAGCCATAACAGCATATTTAGAAAAACTATGCTACTGAAAAGATTTGCACAAATCGTTAGGTTTTTCCATTTTGCAAATGATGATATGACTCACAAGATGCATATTTTACATAAAGTCACACCTGCGATAAACTTTTTAATGAAAATTTCAAAGATGTATATGTAATGGAAAAGAACATAACAATAGACAAATCGTTAATGAAATTTAAGGAATGTGCATCTTATAAACAATTTAATCCCTAAAAGAGGGATGCACTTTAAGATTGTAATTTTCTATGAGTGCTCTCAAAACATAATTAATTTAAATGAAGTATTAATTTACAAACTGTTACTGATACAAATAATAAATCATTTTTGTTCATTGATGACTATAATGTTTACATCTCAGACATCTTCAAATTATTGGTTGTTTATTATTTCACAATTCCTTTCATTTTATTGAAATATATATGTCACACAATGCATATATTTTATACAGGTTTGAGAACACAGCTAAACAGCTCAATGGCTCAATGCACAACTGACATCCTTGCTTATTATGGTCTGAACAATTGGGAGATAGTAGGTAGGCCAACAGTTAATGGATTTGCATCTTCTCTCTCAGCTGAGAGACTAGTTTCTCCAGAGGTCTGGGATTCAATCATCAGTCAGTCTTAAAATATTTTTTCTGTCACTTATTGTTGCTTTCATCACTTGCAATAATTAGTTAACGTGCAAAATGACAGGTTGCATCAATTCAGAGCTTACAGTAAATCAAAAGTACCCCATAACTGGCTGCAGAATTTGGTTCACAGATTGGAGCATACTATCTGCAATAGGACCATGCCTAGCAATGAACTACAGTGTTCACGTCAAGCTTCAGGTTTGAAGATAGCTTTACTTAACTATATACAGTTTAAGATGATACCGATTAGTTTATCCAGTGCAAAAAGGTAATGGGGGTGTTTTAGGACTTCCCAACAAAATTCTTTCAGTAACTTGAGCATCATCTTGGCCACATATACAAGGAATGACCAGAAAGTAACATTTTGGGAAAAAATCATAAAAACATTCTTTTTTCCAAACCAAAATTTATTTTTACAAGAAAGAGCATTTCTTAAACTATTTTCCCACATAGTTGTCACCATTGTTCAGACATTTGTACTAGCAGGATACCAACTTTTCCATGCCCTGTTCATAAGAAGATGCCGCCAGTGAAGACAGCCACTGCCGAACATCACTTTTTGTGTTGTCATTGCTGTCAAAGTGCTTTCCTTCAAAACCACACTTCAAGTTCAAGAACAAGTGTTAGTCAGAATGTGAGAGATCAGGGTTGCGGTTAGTCTAACTGCTTCCAACTGAATTGTTGACTAAGGCTTCGAATGACACCACCAGAATGGTAATGAAACAACACAATGCCTTGACTGAGCATTCTATGCCTTTTGTTTTGAATTGCAAGATGAATTACCATACCACATTGATGGTTTCACCTCTGGAAAGGAACTCAACAAGCAGAAAATGTTGCAAAAATGGTGTACGATGTTCAGCATTGGCAGTGTTCACTGTCAGCATATTTCTATGAAGAGCACATAGAAAAGCTGGTTTCCTGCTGTGCAAATGCCTGTAAAATGGTGGCAGCAATGTAGAAAAATAGTCAATGTGCAAGACAATGGTCACAGTAAATTTTCTCAAACTGACAATACAATTATGAAGCGTCCAATGCTTCCCTGTGAAGAAACAGAATAACAGCTCCTTCCACACATCAAGTGGAATTCGTCACACATTCAGCAATGCACAACAGTATTTTTAGAAGTGAAGAAATTGATGTTCAGCTGATAACTACACTTTCAACAGGTACAAATGTCACACAGAATATTGGAAAATACTTTAACTCACTGCTTTATGCTAAAATGCCAGTACAGCAAAAGTTTGCTTTTCATTTCTGTGTGGTTTATAACATATAATAAGGTATAATGCCACTACAAGAGGACTACTTTTCATTTGAATGTATCTTATAATTTACAAAAAATACTATTGGGGATATCATCACAATAATAGCTTCTTCGTGGGTAAATATGGAAAACCAGCATATGAAAAGAGCTGTGCTTTCCTTTTTAAGTCTGTAACTGGATAAAGAAAAATGACAAAGTCAGTGATTTCAGAATTAATATAAAAATGCTAGTTAGGTACTAACAATGCATGGAAGGCCTATTCTAACATTATAAATGGGGAGACAAAAGTCATGAGATACCTCCTAATATTGTGTCACACCACCTATTACCTAACACAGTGCAGCAACTCATTGTGGTATGGAATCAACAAACTGCAGGAATATTCAGCCACGATGCCTTTATAGCTGCGCATAATTGCGAACGTGTTGCTGTCCTCTCCATTATGTCCCATAAATGTTCAATAGCATTCATTCATGTCATACAATCTGGGTGGCCAAATCATTTGCACGAATTGGCCAGAATGTTCTTCACACCAATGGCGATCAAACTGTGGCCTGGTGACATGTTCCATTGTCATGCTATCCATAAACACACCATCATTGTTTGGAAACCGCTGCAAATAGTCTCCAAGTAGCTGAACATAACTACTTCCAGTCAGTTGGTCCAGATGACCCAGTCCTTTCAATCTAAACATAGCTGACACCTTTATAGAGCCACCACCAGCTTGCACAGTGCCTTGTTGACAACTTGGGTCCATGGCTTCATGGGGCCTGTGGTGCACACGAACACTACCACTAGTTCTTACCAACTGAAATTGGAACTCATCTGACCAGGCCATGGTTTTCCAGTCATCTAGGGTCCAACAGATATGGTCATGAACCCAGGAGAGATGATGCAGCCAATGTCATGCTGTTAGCAAAAGGATTCACATTGATTGTCTGCTCCCACAGCACATTAATGCCATATTTCGTCACACAGTCCTAACACACAAATTCACTGTACATCTCACATTGATTTCTGTGATTATTTCACACAGTATTGCTTGTCTGTCAGAACTGACAACTCTATGCAAATGCTGCTGCTCTCGGTCATTAAGTGAAGGCCTTCCGCCACTGTGTTGTTCATGACAAGTAATACCAGAAATTTGGCAGTCTAACCACAGTTTTGGCACTGTGGCTCTCAGAATATTGAATTCCCTAATGATTTCTGAAATGGAGCATATCATGCGTCTAATTCCAACTACCATTCTACATTCACTGCCTGTTAATTCCCATCATGCAGTCTAATCACGTCAGAAACCTTTTCACACGAGTCAGCTGAGTACATATGACAGTTCCACCAATGCATTGCCCTTTTATACCTTGTGTACATGATACTACTGGCATCTGTATGTGTGTATATTGCTATCCCATGACTTTTGTCTCCTCAGTGTATATCATAATATCAGCTGTAGTAATTTACTCCATCAGTCACCAAGGGAAAAGTGAAAGATGAAATGAAGCTGTGGGACAACAGAAAGGAACATAATGGTATATAACAGGCAAATGTGACACAAAATACCAATTGTATGCAGGCAGTAGGACAACCACAGTTTCTTCCAAAAACTGGATAGGTCGTGTTCTACTTGTCTTACTCTTATCAGTTTTTCTTCATTGTTGCAATGTCCCACATACCTTCTTTCCATTCCAGATTCAATTAAATTTCATGCTGCTATCACATTTTAATTTATGCTATTGTCTTTCTCCTGGCATGTCACTTGCATTATTCATCTGGAAATATTGCAGAACAATATCAATCTCTCAATGCTTTGACTTTTTTTACTAGGTCAACTGCAGCTACTTCCTCATGTTTCTTATTTTTCTTTTACAGCGTATCCCCCCCCCCCCCCCTCCCTCCCTCCCCCCGAGTCCACAGACTGCACAGTATTCAGCAAATTTATTTAAAAAGGGCTTTTAAATCTGAAATGTGCTTCCCTTTTCAAGGACTAGAATAAACATTTATTCCATATCTGTTGGACCCTAGATGACTGGAAAACCATGGCCTGGTCAGATGAGTTCCAATTTCAGTTGGTAAGAACTAGTGGTAGTGTTCGTGTGCACCACAGGCCCCACGAAGCCATGGACCCAAGTTGTCAACAAGGCACTGTGCAAGCTGGTGGTGGCTCTATAAAGGTGTCAGCTATGTTTAGATTGAAAGGACTGGGTCATCTGGACCAACTGACTGGAAGTAGTTATGTTCAGCTACTTGGAGACTATTTGCAGCGGTTTCCAAACAACGATGGTGTGTTTATGGATAGCATGACAATGGAACATGTCACCAGGCCACAGTTTGATCGCCATTGGTGTGAAGAACATTCTGGCCAATTCGTGCAAATGATTTGGCCACCCAGATTGTATGACATGAATGAATGCTATTGAACATTTATGGGACATAATGGAGAGGACAGCAACACGTTCGCAATTATGCGCAGCTATAAAGGCATCGTGGCTGAATATTCCTGCAGTTTGTTGATTCCATACCACAATGAGTTGCTGCACTGTGTTAGGTAATAGGTGGTGTGACACAATATTAGGAGGTATCTCATGACTTTTGTCTCCCCATTTATAATGTTAGAATAGGCCTTCCATGCATTGTTAGTACCTAACTAGCATTTTTTGGCTTTATGGCTATTCTCAAGGTGCAAGTAGAAATGGGTTGGAATGGCACAAAATGTCCAACCTGCCTAAATGACATTTCAGCAATGACATGTCGTTTAGGAAGGTTTGACATTTTATGACATTTCAACGTGCACTTGAGAACAGCTATAAAGCTAACAACATTATTGTGTGAAATAAATGTGTATTTAATTTTCTGTCAAAAGGCAGAAATTTCTTTTGAAAAAGTAAAGACAATGTGTGTCAGTCAGTGAGTTTTTACAATGCACTGGGTGGTGTTCCTCATTACAATATTTGGATTGACTTCACATGGGGAAGAATTGTCAGGAAACAGCAAGATGGGCAAAGTGTGATGAGTGCAGCCCAGGCATTTGGTACTGCTCACAAGCAGTGTTACACATGCATGGGGAGCATTCAGAACCACAGGCATTGCTGCTTGATGGAGAGGATGTGTTGACTGTGGTCAAATACAGTAGCAGGTGACTGCTACAAGTGTGCAACAGCCAAGAAGGGACCCAAGTCAAAAAGCAGGTGCAAGTGCATCCACATTAAACAGTACATCTACACACACAATATCAGGCTCCACAGTGGCATGACAACTGCTTGAGTCTCTTTGGCTGACAATTAGGATGTTATGTTCCATAGACACTCTCACATTGGCAGCCCCACTTGAGATGGTGCCAAGAACATAGGAGCTGGACCAACAAGGAGTGAGATTGCACGATTTTCTCAGTTGGAGCAGATTCAGTCTGAGTAGTGATTCTGCACATACCCTCATATGATGAGAGGTGGGAACATATAATGCACCCATTAATTTTCTCAAACAGGATTGTTTTGGTGGTCTACGTATTATGGTATGGGGAGGCATAATGTTGTAAGGGCGTACTGGCCTCCAAATCTACGAGCACAGTACACTCACTGGTCAATGTTATTGTGACAATGTACACCTTCCCCATGTCCATCTTTTCAGGGGCACATTCGGACCCTGCTTCATTTTTATGGATCTTGCCTATATACAGGGTTATTACAAATGACTGAAGCGATTTCACAGCTCTACAATAACTTTATTATTTGAGATATTTTCACAATGCTTTGCACACACATACAAAAACTCAAAAAGTTTTTTCTAGGCATTCACAAATGTTCGAAATGTTCCCCTTTAGTGATTCGGCAGACATCAAGCCGATAATCAAGTTCCTCCCACACTCGGCGCAGCATGTCCCCATCAATGAGTTCGAAAGCATTGTTGATGCGAGCTCGCAGTTCTGGCACGTTTTTTGGTAGAGGAGGTTTAATCACTGGATCTTTCACATAACCCCACAGAAAGAAATCGCATGGGGTTAAGTTGGGAGAGCATGGAGGCCATGACATGAATTGCTGATCATTATCTCCACCACGACCGATCCATCGGTTTTCCAATCTCCTGTTTAAGAAATGCCGAACATCATGATGGAAGTGCGGTGGAGCACCATCCTGTTGAAAGATGAAGTCGGCGCTGTCGGTCTCCAGTTGTGGCATGAGCCAATTTTCCGCGGGCTACGCGTAAAACTTGCCCGCACGCGTTCAACCGTTTCTTCGCTCACTGCAGGCCGACCCATTGATTTCCCCTTATAGAGGCATCCAGAAGCTATAAACTGCGCATACCATCGCCGAATGGAGTTAGCAGTTGGTGGATCTTTCTTGAACTTCGTCCTGAAGTGTCGTTGCACTGTTATGACTGACTGATGTGAGTGCATTTCAAGCACGACATACGCTTTCTCGGTTCATGTCGCCATTTTGTCTCAATGCGCTCTCGAGCGCTCTGACGGCAGAAAACTGAAGTGCGGCTTCAGCCGAACAAAACTTTATGAGTTTTTCTATGTATCTGTAGTGTGTCGTGACCATATGTCAATGAATGGAGCTACAGTGAATTTATGAAATCGCTTCAATCATTTGTAATAGCCCTGTATATATAGAGTTTCTATTTCTGTCTGTAGAGCCAGAAAGAAAAGAGGCAAGATCAACATTTTCCACCGCACATCAAATCAGTGAAATGCCGAAAGTTTCTTGAACTGTGGATTGGTTGGTTTGGGGATAAAGGGACCACACTATGGGGTCATCAGTCCCTCTTTCCTCATTAAAACAGGTCCCCAGTTAAAAACATCCAAAAGGGAATCTGGGAAAGTAACAGGCATAAAACTAACGTTGAATCACACAGAGACAAAACTACAGAAGCTAACAGAAAAGGGAAAATGTACACTAAAAGGAAAAAGTACTGGGTGGTATTAAAATAATATAGCAAGTGGCCTGGGCTGGCCGACTGCAAAAATATAAAAGGACGAGACAGCCACCCTGCAACACACTAAAATCTCAAGCTTGAAGGACAAGGTTGGAGGAACACAGATAGGGAAACGATAAACACCAAGAGGGGGAGGGGGGGGCAAAACAGGAAAGAAAGAGTGAGGAGGAGTTAAAATGGAGGGAGGGTGGAGGCCTGGGAGAGAAGGCCAGTCGCCCACCCTTAGATCCCTTAGATCGTGCGATAGAAACCCTCCTCACGAATGAAGCATAACACATCAGCCATTTAGGCAATGCCTCCCAACAATGTTGGCAGTGTGGCAGGAATGTTAAAAGCCTGCTGCAGAGCAGCTAAAATTGGGTAGTCCAACAAGATGTGGACGACAGACATATGGGAGCCACAGCAACACTGAGGTTGAGATGGGTCATCATGACGGAGGAGGTGACAATGATTTAGTCAAGTATGGCCAATGTGGAGCTGGCAAAGGACAATGGAGTCCTTGTGAATGGCTCGCACTGATGACAGCCACACATTCGTTGTCTCCTTGATAACACGTAGTTTATTGGTCTATTGAGGGTGCATCATGCAGTACCCCAGATCGCAAAAACTTTACAGTGGAAGACCAATCGGAGATCAGTCACCGGCAGGCCAATTTCCAGAGTTGGTTTACCAGTAGCCTGTTTGTCCAGGCTGTTCACTGCCTGGGATCCAGATATGTACTGGGGTCCAAATGAAGGTCACTGAACGTCCACTGTTGCCGAGGGCACAGAGTGACTCTTGTATAGTCATTACCAGTGGACAGCGTGGGGAGCACTGGTTGAGAGCTTGTAGGCTATGTGAATGTATGCTTTCCCGGCGTATACAGCTGGCGAAGAGTTCTCGGGCTTCCAGCCGGGTGGCGGTGTCTTCAAACTGCGACGTTTCGACGAGTGACATACTCATCATCTTCTGGCGAAGTCGCAGTTTGAAGACACCGCCACCCGGCTGGAAGCCCGAGAACTCTTCGCCAGCTTGTAGGCTGCTTAAGGAGTCACTACAGATGACGAAGGACTCACCAGTGCACAAGCGGATACGCTCAAGATGGCGATAAATGGCTTCCAACTCTGCAGCAAAAACACTGCAGCCATTCAGCAAGGAGTGCTGTTCAGTATGTACAACATGAGCTAACGGAAGCCATCATGACAATCGAACATCGATCCATCGGTATAGACTGTTTGTGAGCCCTGGAACTCACCAAGAGAAGAGCAAAATTGTCGGTGGAGGGCCTTAGATGGAACTGAACCTTTTGGACTTTGCAATAGGTCAAGCCAAAGCTGTGGCCAAGACGTACACCATGGAGGTGTACATAATGGGGGGTTGGGTTGGGTTGTTTGGGGGAAGAGACCAAACAGCGAGGTCATCAGTCTTATTGGATTAGGGAAGGATGGGGAAGGAAGTCGGCCGTGCCCTTTCAAAGGAACCATTCCAGCATTTGCCTGCAGCGATTTAGGGAAATCACGGAAAACCTAAATCAGGATGGCTGGACACGGGATTGAACCATCATCCTTTTGAATGCTGTACATAATGGGACTTGCAGGAAAGGTGATAGAGGGAAAGCATCGAGTACAGTAACAAGTGACTGGACATGGACTGCAAGGGGTTTCCAGTTCAGGGCCACAGATGCAGGACATGGATCCTCATGCAAGAGAAAAGGAGATGGTAATTTGGAGGGCAAGGTGAACTATGAATGTGGGCGATATAATTTGCAAGCAATAGTTGCCGCCAGGGCCATAATGGAGGAATGCCAGCTTCCACGAGGAGGTCGTTCACTGGGCTCATTCAAAAGCTCCCATTGTGAGGCAAACTCCACAGTGGTGAACAGGATCCAGCAGATGCAGTGCAGAGAGTAATGCTGAACCATACAACAGGCTCCCATAGTCAATACGGGACTGTAAAAGGGGTTTTTACAGATGCAGCAGTGTAGGGCGATCAGCATCTCAGTCGGTGTGGCACAGGCATCAAATAATATTAAGATAACACCAGCACTTTTCCTTAAGCTGACTAAGATGGGGAAGTAAAGTTAAGTGGGCATTGAAGATGACTGCCAAAATGAAGTAAGGCTCCACTACATAAAGCAGTTGGTCATAGAGGTAAAGTTCTGGATGGGGGAGGACAGTACGAAGACGACAGAAGTGCATGACCCAAGTCTTGGCGGACAAAAAATGAAAGCCGATAGTACCGGTGGATGACTGCGCCTTCCGCATGGCTCCCTGCAGCTGGCTTTCAGCAGCACCAATAGAAGAGGAGCAGAAGGAAATACAAAACTCATCAGCATATAGTAGGGGAGATACTGAGGACCCTAATGCTATTGCGAGGCCATTAATGGAAATTAAAAAGAGTGGGACCCCCAGGCCACAACCCTGTGGGACCCCAAATCTCTTGTATATGGGGCACACTGTGGGAAGCGCTGACACGAACTCAAAGTGCAGAGTGACAATAAGTTCCGTATAAAAATTGGGAGCAGGCCCCAGAGACGCCACACATGCAGAGTAGCGATAATGTGGTGTCTCCAAGGGATATTGTAGGCCTTCGTCAGTCAAAAGAGATGGTAAGAAGGTGTTGCCACCAGGAAAAGTCTGATAGAATGGCAGACTCCACAGAGACCAAGTCGTCGATAGTGAAGTGCTTTTGGCGAAAACCCCCTGGGATGGAGCCAGAAGACCCCGAGACTCAAGAAGCCAACATAACTGCCAGTTCACCATACAGATGTTGGTGAGGATGATAGGACAATAGCTATCTACATCTAGTGGGTTCTTACCAGGCTGTGGCACTGGAATGATGATACTTTCAAACCACTGTCACGGGAATTCGCTATTGCTCCAGATGCAGTTGAAGATAGCAAGGACGTGGCGCTGGTAATTGGATGACAGATGTTTAATCATTTGGGAATGGATGCGGTCTGGGCCAGGGGATGTGTCAGGACAGTCGGCAAGGGCACTGAGAGATTTCCACTCCTTGAAGAGAGCACACTATATGGTTCAGGGTGGCATGGAGCAAAAGATAGGTTTTGCTCCACCAATTGTTTGGGGAAACGAAAGGCGGGGCGGTAATTCTCAGATGCAGAGGTTCAAGAACAATGCTCAACAAGACGCTCTGCAATTACGTCTGGATTGTCAGATACAGCTCCATGTGTGGAAATGAGGATCTCCAAGACCGGGTGATACTTATGCTGTTGGAGGGCCTGCCTATGGTCTCTAATGGCCACAGTGATTTCCGGCCACCAACAAGGCACTGAATTCAGCCGGGGGCAACCTGAAGGACAAAGGATTGCTGATTCAGCTGCGGCAACAATGGTAGTAGCGATGGTGTGGATCACCTCATCGATGTTGCCATGCAACAGAGATTCAACAGTGGTAGTGGAGGTGAAACCATGCCAGTCACCCTTGGTAAGAGGCCATCTGGGCAAGAATCCTGATCAGTGATGCTGGGGGAGGGACAGGAAGAGTGGAAAGTGGCCACTGCCACACAAGTCATTGTGAGCTCTCCAGTGGATAGACAGGATGAGGCCAGGATTGCAAACTGGGAGATAACTGGCCGAGTATGTGCCACGTGCTATAGTCAAATGAGTAGGGGCACCTGTATTAAGGAGGCAAAGGTTGAGTTCAGTTAGTAGATCCTAGACATCTTTACCATGGCTAGTAATCTTGGTTCCACCCCACAAAGGGTTATGGGCATTAAAATCACCCAAAAGTAGAAAAGGCGAGGGGGGGGAGGGGGGGGGGGGAGAAGTTGGGAAATTAGCGCAGCCTATACATGAGGCGACACTTCGCCATCTGGAGGGAGGTAGACTGGTTGGTTGGTTGGTTGGTTGGTTGGTTTATAAGAAGAGTGGGGGGGGGGGGGGGGGGGCAAACTGTGAGGTCATTGGTCCCTTGTTCCCAGTAAAATAATTACACAATGTAAAGAAAAAAAAAGAAAGGAGACTTACAGCACAATAACAAGAGAAAGGAAGAAGCAGAAGAATGACAGAAGGACAATCAACACTACTATGGACAAAAACAGGAAAAGAAAACCATAGAGAGAAGCAAGAAGCAGGTAGAAGGGGTAAAAACAAGAGAGCAGATGACCGTGGCTGCCCAATTATGAGACTAAAAAGGGAAAAGCCAGCCACTCTGCGACACATTAAAACATCCACCCTATAATCATTAGAGTGGAGAACACAAAGGGACAAAGGACAGCCGCTAAAACTTATATAGAATGGTAAAAATGACTGTTGTGTATAAAACGTAAAACTAAATTACCTGATGAGGCGTTGTCAACTAAAATTAAAGGCAACAGGTCTGTTAACTGAAGAGTCCATCGCAGGGCAGCCAAAGAAGGACAGCTCACCAAGATATGGGCCACTGTCAGCTGAGCGCCCCACTGACACTGAGGTGGGTCATCACAGGGCAGGGCGTAGCCGTGTGTCGCCCAAACATGGCCAGTGTGCAGCCGGCAGAGAACCACAGAGTCCCTGAGAGAGGCCTGCATGGAGGACTGCCACATATTCATAGTCTCCTTAATGGCACACAGTTTGTTGCGCGTGCTGAGGTTATGCCATTTCGTCTCCCAAAGCCGCAAAACCTTACGGCGTAGTACTGAACGCAGGTCAGTTGCAGAGAAGCTGATTTCCCTAAGAGTTTTCTGTGTACCCTGTCTGGCCAGCCTGTCGGCAAGATCGTTGCCTGGGATTCTGATGTGACCTGGAGTCCAGACAAGCACCACTGAACAAACAGACCGTTCCATGGCATAGATGGACTCCTGGATGGTCACTATCATAGGGTGACGAGAGTAGCATTGGTCGAGAGCTTGAAGGCTGCTTGAGGAGTCAGTACACAGAAGAAACACGTTCCCAGGGCATGAAAGGATGTGATCAAGAGCACGAGATACAGCCACCAGCTTGGCAGTGAAAACACTGTGGCCATCAGCAAGGAATTCTGTTCAATATGTCCTCCAAGAAGATACATGAAGCCGATGTGAGCATCAGCCATCAAGCCGTCGGTGTAAACCACTTCGCGGCCTCGATACTTATCAAGAATCGAGAGGAAAGTGGCAGTGGAGAGCCGTGGGGTTAACTGAGTCCTTAGTGCCATGTGAAAGGTCTAAGCAAAGCTGCGGCCTAGGTGTACACCATGTAGGTGTATGCGAATGGACCTCAAGTATAGGTGGTAAAGGCAAGGACTCCAGTTCAAAAAGAAGGGATCAGACACGAACTGCAATTGTAAGCCCTGACATGGGCCGCCGATGCGAGAGATGAACCGCCGTGGGTGGGAAAAGGAGACGGTGATTTGGATGCGCAGAACTACAGACGTGTGCAATGTAACTGGCCAGCATTTGTGCATGCCTAGCCTGCAATGAAGGGACTTCGACCTCCACAAGGATGCTGGTCACCGGCCTCGTTCTAAATCTCCCCAGTTGGTGTTGCTCAGGCAGCGGAGGGTACTGAGGTGGTGCCAGCATGTCCGCTTAAGCTGATGAAGGTGAGGAAGCCAAGCAAATCAGGCATCTAAAACCAGTCCTAAGAATCTATATGTCTCCACTACAGTGAGTGGATTGTCATTAAGGTAAAGTTCTGGCTCTGGATGAATGGTAAGACACCAACAGAAGTGCATAACACACGACTTTTCGCCTGAAAACTGGAAACCGTGGGCTACAGCCCATGACTGCGTCTTGTGGATGGCTCCCTGTAGGTGCCGATCAGCAACACCAGTACTGGTGGAGCAGTATGAAATGCAGAAAACGTCTGCATACAGAGAAGGTGAGATGGACGATCCTACAGCTGCTGATAGACCATTAATGGCCACTAAAAATAGAGACACACTCAATACAGAGCCCTGCAGGACCCCATTCACCTGGATATGGGGGGAACTATGGCAGGCATCAATGTGGAGACAGAAAGTAAAAAGTGACTGGAAATTCTGGATAAAAATTGGGAGTGGGCCACGGAGACACCACTCGTATAATGTGGCAAAGATATTTTGTCCACAGATCGTGTCGTATGCTTTTCCTAAATCAAAAAAGATGGCAACCAGGTGTTGGCATCTGGAAAAGGCTGTTCAGATGGCAGACTCTAGGGACACAAGATTATCAGTGGCAGAAGCCACCCTGACATGGAGCCAGTAGGCCACGTGACTCCAGGACCCAACCCAACCAACGACACACCATACATTCCAGCAGCTTACAAAGAACGTTCGTGAGACTGATGGGCCAATAGCTACCGACATCAAGGGCATTTTTACAGGTTTGAGCACCAGAATGATGGTGCTCTCCTGCCATTCGATAGAAAGACGTTATCGCACAAAATAAGGTTGAAGATAACAAGGAGATGTTGCTTGTAGTCAGATGAGAGATGTTTAAACATCTGACTGTAGATCCGATCTGGTCCAGGAGCTGTGTCATGGGAATGTGCAAGGGCACCAAGGAGCTCCCACTCTGTAAATGGGGCATTATAACATTCACTGTGGCATGTAGTAAAAGAGAGGACTTTCCCTTCCAGCTGTCGTTTGAGAGTGCAAAAGGCTGGTGGGTAATTCTCTGACACAGAGGCTCGGGCATAGTGCTCAGCGACCACCAAGGGACTGTCTTTCACCAGCGGCACCCTAGAGAACAAGGGATCACGTGTTCCGCTGCAGAAATTATCGTTGTAGTGACCTGCTCAATCACAACATTGATGTCATTGCGTGGGGGAGATTCAACGGTGACAGCACAGGTGAAAGTTACCCAGTCTTCCTTGTTTAAAGCCCATCTGGGCAGGCGTCCATGAGCTTAACACCAGGGCAGTGACAGGATGATTGGGAAGTTGTCACTACCACACAGGTCGTCATGTGCTCTCTAGTGGATCGATGGGAGAAGTCCTGGGCTGCAAATTGATCAATCAATGGCCGAGTAACTACCTCCAGCCACACTGAAATGTGTGGTGGCCCCAGTATTTAAGAGGCAGAGGTCAAACTGAGACAGTAAAGTTTCGACATCTCTGCCTCAGCCAGTAAGCATGGTGCCACCCCACAAGGGGTTATGGGCGTTAAAGTCTCCCAAAAGTAGGGAAAGGCTTAGGGAGTTGATCAATCAGTGCAGTTAATACATTCGGGGATACTACACCATCAGGAGGAAGATATACATTACAGACAGTTATTTCCTGAATCATCCATTCTGACAGCCCCAGCTTCAAAAGGGGTTTGAAGGGGCACAGGTTCACTAAAGGCTGAGTTTATAACATAAACGCAAACTCCACCTGACACTCGATTACAGTCACTACGGTTCCTGTAGTATCCCTTATAGCTGTGGACGGCAGGGATCCACATTGCCGAGAATGAGGTTTCCTGGAGGGCAATGCAGATAGCAGGTGTGAATCTTAACAGTTGCTGTAGCTCACCAAGGCTGTGGAAGAAACCATCGCAGTTCTACTGGAGGATGAAATTATCGTGAGACTAGGAAGGCATGGAACATTCAATGAGGCAGTTTACACCTCAGGGTCACCTGCTGCCACCGACTTTTTGCATCAGCAGTCTATATCCATTTTTTCTGAGGGTCTGCAAGATCTACGTCCTCAGCAGATGCCAGAGCTTCCAACTCATCCACAGACACAGAGCTTTGAGGTAGAGTGGTGTGACACCAAAATCTCTTGGTCTTGAGCACCTTTTTGGATTTCTGTCACAGTTCCTTGAGTTTCCCTGGCTGGGAGGACTTCACTGGCTCAGTCTCTGGGACTGAGAATGAGCATGAAGCCCTACGACCAGCTGCTTTTTGGCTCTTAGGCCACTGGCGGGTGTCATCTATCCCACTAGCAGAAACCTGGTAAGGGAGTGACCCAAGGGACCCCTTCCTTGCAAGAGCAGCCGAAGAAATCTTACACTTCTCCAGCTTAGAAGAGGGGACAGACATCTACATCTACATCTACATTTATACTCCGCAAGCCACCCAACGGTGTGTGGCGGAGGGCACTTTACGTGCCACTGTCATTATCTCCCTTTCCTGTTCCAGTCGCGTATGGTTCGCGGGAAGAACAACTGTCTGAAAGCCTCTGTGCGCGCTCTAATCTCTCTAATTTTACATTCGTGATCTCCTCGGGAGGTATAAGTAGGGGGAAGCAATATATTCGATACCTCATCCAGAAACGCACCCTCTCGAAACCTGGCGAGCAAGCTACACCGCGATGCAGAGCGCCTCTCTTGCAGGGTCTGCCACTTGAGTTTGTTAAACATCTCCGTAACGCTATCACGGTTACCAAATAACCCTGTGACGAAACGCGCCGCTCTTCTTTGGATCTTCTCTATCTCCTCCGTCAACCCGATCTGGTACGGATCCCACACTGATGAGCAATACTCAAGTATAGGTCGAACGAGTGTTTTGTAAGCCACCTCCTTTGTTGATGGACTACATTTTCTAAGGACTCTCCCAATGAATCTCAACCTGGTACCCGCCTTACCAACAATTAATTTTATATGATCATTCCACTTCAAATCGTTCCGCACGCATACTCCCAGATATTTTACAGAAGTAACTGCTACCAGTGTTTGTTCCGCTATCATATAATCATACAATAAAGGATCCTTCTTTCTATGTATTCGCAATACATTACATTTGTCTATGTTAGGGGTCAGTTGCCACTCCCTGCACCAAGTGCCTATCCGCTGCAGATCTTCCTGCATTTCGCTACAATTTTCTAATGCTGCAACTTCTCTGTATACTACAGCATCATCCGCGAAAAGCCGCATGGAACTTCCGACACTATCTACTAGGTCATTTATATATATTGTGAAAAGCAATGGTCCCATAACACTCCCCTGTGGCACGCCAGAGGTTACTTTAACGTCTGTAGATGTCTCTCCATTGAGAACAACATGCTGTGTTCTGTTTGCTAAAAACTCTTCAATCCAGCCACACAGCTGGTCTGATATTCCGTAGGCTCTTACTTTGTTTATCAGGCGACAGTGCGGAACTGTATCGAACGCCTTCCGGAAGTCAAGGAAAATAGCATCTACCTGGGAGCCTGTATCTAATATTTTCTGGGTCTCATGAACAAATAAAGCGAGTTGGGTTTCACACGATCGCTGTTTCCGGAATCCATGTTGATTCCTACATAGTAGATTCTGAGTTTCCAAAAACGACATGATACTCGAGCAAAAGACATGTTCTAAAATTCTACAACAGATCGACGTCAGAGAGATAGGTCTATAGTTTTGCGCATCTGCTCGACGACCCTTCTTGAAGACTGGGACTACCTGTGCTCTTTTCCAATCATTTGGAACCTTCTGTTCCTCTAGAGACTTGCGGTACACGGCTGTTAGAAGGGGGGCAAGTTCTTTCGCGTACTCTGTGTAGAATCGAATTGGTATCCCGTCAGGTCCAGTGGACTTTCCTCTGTTGAGTGATTCCAGTTGCTTTTCTATTCCTTGGACACTTATTTCAATGTCAGCCATTTTTTCGTTGGTGCGAGGATTTAGAGAAGGAACTGCAGTGCGGTCTTCCTCTGTGAAACAGCTTTGGAAAAAGGTGTTTAGTATTTCAGTTTTATGCTTGTCATCCTCTGTTTCAATGCCATCATCATCCCGGAGTGTCTGGACTTGATGTTTCGAGCCACTTACTGATTTAACGTAAGACCAGAACTTCCTAGGATTTTCTGTCAAGTCGGTACCTAGTATTTTACTTTCGAATTCACTGAACGCTTCACGCATAGCCCTCCTTACGCTAACTTTGACATCGTTTAGCTTCTGTTTGTCTGAGAGGTTTTGGCTGCGTTTAAACTTGGAGTGAAGCTCTCTTTGCTTTCGCAGTAGTTTCCTAACTTTGTTGTTGTACCACGGTGGGTTTTTCCCGTCCCTCACAGTTTTGCTCGGCACGTACCTGTCTAAAACGCATTTTACGATTGCCTTGAACTTTTTCCATAAACACTCAACATTGTCAGTGTCGGAACAGAAATTTTCGTTTTGATCTGTTAGGTAGTCTGAAATCTGCCTTCTATTACTCTTGCTAAACAGATAAACCTTCCTCCCTTTATTTATATTCCTATTAACTTCCATATTCAGGGATGCTGCAACGGCCTTATGATCACTGATTCCCTGTTCTGCACTTACAGAGTCGAAAAGTTCGGGTCTGTTTGTTATCAGTAGGTCCAAGATGTTATCTCCACGAGTCGGTTCTCTGTTTAATTGCTCGAGGTAATTTTCGGATAGTGCACTCAGTATAATGTCACTCGATGCTCTGTCCCTACCACCCGTCCTAAACATCGGAGTGTCCCAGTCTATATCTGGTAAATTGAAATCTCCACCTAAGACCATAACATGCTGAGAAAATTTATGTGAAATGTATTCCAAATTTTCTCTCAGTTGTTCTGCCACTAATGCTGCTGAGTTGGGGGGTCGGTAAAAGGAGCCAATTATTAACCTAGCTCGGTTGTTGAGTGTAACCTCCACCCATAATAATTCACAGGAACTATCCACTTCTACTTCACTACAGGATAAACTACTACTAACAGCGACGAACACTCCACCACCGGTTGCATGCAATCTATCCTTTCTAAACACCGTCTGTGCCTTTGTAAAAATTTCGGCAGAATTTATCTCTGGCTTCAGCCAGCTTTCTGTACCTATAACGATTTCAGCTTCGGTGCTTTCTATCTGCGCTTGAAGTTCCGGTACTTTACCAACGCAGCTTCGACAGTTTACAATTACAATACCGATTGCTGCTTGGTCCCCGCATGTCCTGACTTCGCCCCGCACCCGTTGAGGCTGTTGCCCTTTCTGCACTTGCCCGAGGCCATCTAACCTAAAAAACCGCCCAGCCCACGCCACACAACCCCTGCTACCCGTGTAGCCGCTTGTTGCGTGTAGTGGACTCCTGACCTATCCAGCGGAACCCGAAACCCCACCACCCTATGGCGCAAGTCGAGGAATCTGCAGCCCACATGGTCGCAGAACCGTCTCAACCTCTGATTCAGACCCTCCACTCGGCTCTGTACTAAAGGTCCGCAGTCAGTCCTGTCGACGATGCTGCAGATGGTGAGCTCTGCTTTCATCCCGCTAGCGAGACTGGCAGTCTTCACCAAATCAGATAGCCGCCGGAAGCCAGAGAGGATTTCCTCCGATCCATAGCGACACACATCATTGGTGCCGACATGAGCGACCACCTGCAGATGGGTGCACCCTGTACCCTTCATGGCATCCGGAAGGACCCTTTCCACATCTGTAATGACTCCCCCCGGTATGCACACGGAGTGCACTTTGGTTTTCTTCCCCTCCCTTGCTGCCATATCCCTAAGGGGCCCCATTACGCGCCTGACGTTGGAGCTCCCAACTACCAGTAAGCCCACCCTCTGCGACTGCCCGGATCTTGCAGACTGAGGGGCAACCTCTGGAACAGGACAAGCAGCCATGTCAGGCTGAAGATCAGTATCAGCCTGAGACAGAGCCCGAAACCGGTTCGTCAGACAAACTGGAGAGGCCTTCCGTTCAGCCCTCCGGAATGTCTTTCGCCCCCTGCCACACCTTGAGACGACCTCCCACTCTACCACAGGTGAGGGAGCAGCCTCAATGCGGGCAGTATCCCGGGCAACCACAGTCGTAGTCCGATCGGGGGATGCGTGGGACGAGCTGGCCGTCCCCGACAAACCCCCATCCGGACCCCCACAGTGATGCCCATTGGCAACAGCCTCAAGCTGTGTGACCGAAGCCAACACTGCCTGAAGCTGGGAGCGAAGGGATGCCAACTCAGCCTGCATCCGAACACAGCAGTTGCAGTCCCTATCCATGCTAAAAACTTGTGCAAAGAACGTCTGAACTAATCTACAGAGAGCGCAAACAAAATGACACAAAATTGAAGTGGTTATTAAAATACAAGATTGCCTAGTAAATGCAGTAATGCTGCCACTTGTGCACTGCTGACACACTGCTCGGCGGCGGAAGGAGACTACGCGATTTAACACTATTCGAGTACTAAAACGTGATGCTACAACTCTCAAATACTATAATACACCCGACATTTATGAATTAAACAATGCAAGTACCAAAAACACGCAAAGAAATTAAGAATTAAACTATGTAACAAATGAGTGAGCTAGGAGTATACGACTTGCTGCTGCAGCTGCTTATCCAACGGCGGCAGGGAGCACACTGACTGTGACCAACCGACACTGGCCGTTCAAAACAAAAACAGATGACAGACGACTACGCGAATTTACACTATTCAGGTACTAAAACGCGATGCTACAACTCTCAAATACTATAATACGCCCGAAATTTATGAAATAAACAATGCAAGTACCAAAAACACGCAAAGAAATTAAGAATTAAACTATGTAACAAATGAGTGAGCTAGGAGTATACGACTTGCTGCTGCAGCTGCTTATCCAACGGCGGCAGGGAGCACACCGATGGTTGGAGGGATGTTGCTCCTGAAGAATGTTTTGCAGGAGCAACAGGGAGGGAAGTGCCCCCCACCCCCCACCATCAAGAGGGCAGGTGTAGTCTTTTGGCTCTGAGAGGTGACTGGGGTTGGTGGAGCTGATGGGGCTAGAACTGTTGCAGCGGCGGCTTCAGACGATGTCATGCATACAAAATGTACGTGTTCAAATTTCATCTTAGCCTCAGGGTAGGTCAGTCGGTCCATGGTCTAGTACACCATGATTTTCCTTTCTTTCTAGAGAATCCTGCAGTCTGTCAAGCAAGGCAAATGGCGCCCTCCACAGTTGACACAGATGGGAGATGGGGCACACGGAGTATTGGGATTTGATAGGCTTCCACAATTTCAACAAGTGACGCTGGAATTGCAGCAGGAAGACATATGACCAAACTTCCAACATTTACAGCACTGTATTGGGGAAGGGATATCGGGTTTTGCATCACAGTGGTAGACCATCACCTTGACCTTCTCGGATAATATATCACCCTCGAAGGCCAAGATGAAGGTACTGGTGTCAACCAGATTATCCCTCGGACCCTGGTGTACAATCCGAACGAAATGTACACCTCTAAATTGGCGTGCAGCTCATCATCAGAATGCAAAAGGAGGTCTCTGTGAAATATGATAACTTGGACCACATTTAAGCTCTTACGGGGCATGATGGTTACAGAAACATCCCCTGCTTGTCACAAGCAAGTAACGCCTGTGACTGGGCAGAGGATGCTGTTTTGATCAAGACTGACCCAGATCTCATTTTGGACAAGCCTTCCACCTCCCTGAACTAGTCCTCTAAATACACAACAAAAAAACTGAGGCTTCATCATCATGAACGATTTCCCATCAGCTCTCAAACATACAAGGTAATGGCGCAAATAAGTGCCACTGCCATCCTTAGCCTGACATTCCTCCCATGGTGTGGGCAGGGAGGGGAAAGATTTGGAGTCGTACTTCTGTGCATTGAATTGCACCTCTGAACACTTAGAGATTGCTGGTGTTTGACCACCAGCAAGTGATGATGTACTACACTTCATCACGTGTCATCCACCCTGCTGCCACCCACTCCGACCAGAGGCCCTCCCCACGGGCACCAACCAGCCACAGCAAAGGCCACCTGGCAGGATGGCCTATGCCAAGAGTCCCGATGCCCCAGGGGGATGGGCATATACCCCTTGGCATACATGGTGAGTTAACGGCGCAGGCATCAGCAGAGCGATCCATGTGTGGTCAGCAGGCTACAACCAACAGGGTAAATAGTGGACTCACCACAATGGACTGGCTACCGAGCTGGGTATCAGGTGCAACCAAGCAAACAAGTCCATTGTCATCGTCAGCATAGAAAATGATACTGCACAGTCGATGGAAAAATATACGCCCAGGAGGGTGACCTCACCCAAAAGTTGTAGAATGAGCAGAAGTGCAGATCCACATTTACGAAGGATGCGATAGGTCTCAGCGCATGATGGACACAACGCAACATGTAAGGGGCCCTTCCCCAATTGGCTCGCTCTTCGGGAATATTTTGAAAAATGGAGGTCAAACCCTACAGGAGGTCATCACAAAGGCTGAAACGTGAGACACTCCTTTTAGTTGCCTCTTATGACAGGCAGGGGGGTGAGAGGCTGGGGGGGGGTGGAGAGGCTGGGGGGGTGGAGAGGCTGGGGATGGGGGGAGGGGCTAGGGGGAGGGGGGAGGTGCTAGGGGGAGGGGAAGGCAGAGGCCGAGGGGAGAGGCCGGGGGGAGGGGAGAGGCCGGGGGGAGGGGAGATGCCGGGGGGAGGGGAGATGCCGGGGGAGGGGAGGGGCCGGGGGGAGGGGAGGGGCCGGGGGGAGGGGAGGGGCCGGGGGGAGGGGAGGGGGCCGGGGGGAGGGGAGGGGCCGGGGGGAGGGGAGGGGCCGGGGGGAGGGGAGGGGCCGGGGGGAGGGGAGGGGCCGGGGGGAGGGGAGGGGCCGGGGGGAGGGGAGAGGCCGGGGGGAGGGGAGAGGCCGGGGGGAGGGGAGAGGCCGGGGGGAGGGGAGAGGCCGGGGGGAGGGGAGAGGCCGGGGGGAGGGGAGAGGCCGGGGGGAGGGGAGAGGCCGGGGGGAGGGGAGAGGCCGGGGGGAGGGGAGAGGCCGGGGGGAGGGGAGAGGCCGGGGGGAGGGGAGAGGCCGGGGGGAGGGGAGAGGCCGGGGGGAGGGGAGAGGCCGGGGGGAGGGGAGAGGCCGGGGGGAGGGGAGAGGCCGGGGGGAGGGGAGAGGCCGGGGGGAGGGGAGAGGCCGGGGGGAGGGGAGAGGCCGGGGGGAGGGGAGAGGCCGGGGGGAGGGGAGAGGCCGGGGGGAGGGGAGAGGCCGGGGGGAGGGGAGAGGCCGGGGGGAGGGGAGAGGCCGGGGGGAGGGGAGAGGCCGGGGGGAGGGGAGAGGCCGGGGGGAGGGGAGAGGCCGGGGGGAGGGGAGAGGCCGGGGGGAGGGGAGAGGCCGGGGGGAGGGGAGAGGCCGGGGGGAGGGGAGAGGCCGGGGGGAGGGGAGAGGCCGGGGGGAGGGGAGAGGCCGGGGGGAGGGAGAGGCCGGGGGGAGGGGAGAGGCCGGGGGGAGGGGAGAGGCCGGGGGGAGGGGAGAGGCCGGGGGGAGGGGAGAGGCCGGGGGGAGGGGAGAGGCCGGGGGGAGGGGAGAGGCCGGGGGGAGGGGAGAGGCCGGGGGGAGGGGAGAGGCCGGGGGGAGGGGAGAGGCCGGGGGGAGGGGAGAGGCCGGGGGGAGGGGAGAGGCCGGGGGGAGGGGAGAGGCCGGGGGGAGGGGAGAGGCCGGGGGGAGGGGAGAGGCCGGGGGGAGGGGAGAGGCCGGGGGGAGGGGAGAGGCCGGGGGAGGGGAGAGGCCGGGGGAGGGGAGAGGCCGGGGGAGGGGAGAGGCCGGGGGAGGGGAGAGGCCGGGGGAGGGGAGAGGCCGGGGGAGGGGAGAGGCCGGGGGAGGGGAGAGGCCGGGGGAGGGGAGAGGCCGGGGGAGGGGAGAGGCCGGGGGAGGGGAGAGGCCGGGGGAGGGGAGAGGCCGGGGGAGGGGAGAGGCCGGGGGAGGGGAGAGGCCGGGGGAGGGGAGAGGGGGGGGGAGAGGCCGGGGGGGAGGCCGGGGGGGGAGGCCGGGGGGGGGAGGCCGGGGGGGGGGAGGCCGGGGGGGAGAGGCCGTGGGGGGGAGGCCGGGGGGGGAGGCCGGGGGGGGAGGCCGGGGGGGAGGCCGGGGGGAGGCCGGGGGGGAGGCCGGGGGGGAGGCCGGGGGGGAGGCCGGGGGGGAGGCCGGGGGGGAGGCCGGGGGGGAGGCCGGGGGGGAGGCCGGGGGGGAGGCCGGGGGGGAGGCCGGGGGGGAGGCCGGGGGGGAGGCCGGGGGGGAGGCCGGGGGGGAGGCCGGGGGGGAGGCCGGGGGGGAGGCCGGGGGGACTGGCTGGGGGGAGAGGCCGGGGGGGAGAGGCCGGGGGGAGAGGCCGGGGGGGAGAGGCCGGGGGGGAGAGAGGGGAGGGGAAGTGCGGGGGAGGCGAGGGGGTTGGGAGGGGATGGGGTGAGAGGTGGGGGGAGGGGGAGGGGAGGGGAGGGAGATAGATGTTACAGATGGTAATTTCCTGTGTTGTCCTCACCCTGACAGCACCGCTTCTAGAGGTTTTTGAAGGGGCACAGTTTCGCTACAGACAGAGGTAAGGACATACATACAAACTCCACCTGACAGTCTGTCACAGTCAGGACAGCTTTTGTAGTACCCCCAATAGCCATCATGGGCAGGAGTCTGCATTGTGGGAAACCAGGTTCCCTGAAGGGCGACGCAAAAAGCAGGTCTAAAGCTTAAGAGCTGTCGTAACTCAGCGAGGTGGGAGGAAAAACTGCCACAGTTTCATTGGAAGATGATGCTTTCTGTAGTTGCGAAAGGCATGAACTGACCGAGGATGCAGTTTACACTTCAGCATCACCTGCCGCCACTGAATGACCATTTGCATCTTTTTCCATTGCGGGTGAGGCGTTGGTGAGATCCAGGTCCTCAGGGGATGCTAAAATCTCCACAGTTTCCTCAGATGCAAAACTGGTAGGAAGTGGTGGTGTTGGGGCCACCAGACGGTCCTGTTTCTTTACAGACTACTACTTCATCTGCTTGCTCTCTCTTTTCTCTTTAAGGGCTTGCCAGGAGGATTTCTCTGAAGTCGTTTCAGGCATGGAGGAAGACCGTTGAAGGCCTTCATCCAAGAACTTGTGGCTCCTTCAGCCAATGGCAAGTGTCCACGGTTGCATTAGTGGTGACCTTAGAAGGAAGAGTCCCAAGGGACCCCTTCCTTGCGAGAGGAGCCGGAGGAGGCTGTGGCCTGTCTGGCTGTGGGGAGGAGACTTACGTCCCCAGCGTTTGGGGGTCATTGCTCCCAAAGTAGGTGCTTTGTGAGCAATGGAAGAAGACATGCCCCCAACCACCAAGGGGCAGACATATTCTGACAGCCTGGAGGTCCCACAGTACTAGTCAGAGATGTTGCAACTACCGTCGCAAGTGAGGGGGATGTTGACACAGCTGCAGCATACGTAGATGTCAAGCGAATGGGGTTAAACTGTTAAAATTTACGTTTAGCCTCTTGGTAAGTCTGCCAGTCCAGGGCCTTGTACTCCACAATTTTCCGCCCCTTTTGGAGTACTGTGCAGTCTGGTAAGCAGGGTAAGTAGTGTTCTCCACAGTTGACAAGTGGGAGGAGGCGCACATGAAGTATTGGGATGCAGTGGATGTCCGCAGTCTTAACACGTGACACTGGAACTGCAGTGGGAAGACATGTGCCCGAATTTCCAGCACAGCATAGGGGGAGGGACATATGGATTTATGTCACATCAGTATACTATCACCTTGACCTTATCAGGCAATGAATAACCGTCAAAGGTCAAGATGAAGGCACCAGTAGCAACACTACTGTATTTGGGTCCCCTACAGATGTTCCATATGATGTGAACACCCAGCCATTCTAAATTAGTGTCGAGCTCATCAGCAGACTGCAAGACAAGGTTGTGATGGAAAATAATGTCCTGGACCATGTAGAGGCTTTTATGGGGGAGGGGTGGGGGGGGGGGGTAGGGGGGGTAAGGGAAATGGGAATATCAGCCAGCTGGTCACAGGTGAGCAACGCCCGGGACTGGGCTAAGGATGCTGTCTGAATGAGGACTGCCCCATTTCACATTTTCAACAGAGCAGCCACTTTCCACACTTGTCCTCCAGGTGTTTGACAAAAAATTGGCAATTTGTAGCCATAAAGGAGCCCCATCCGCTCTGCTGCAGGCTAAATACCTTTTTCCACAGTTCTACATTCCTCCAATGGTGTGCCTAGTGACGGGATCAATTTGGGGTCATCTCCCTCAGCATTAAAGACAAATTTTCCTTTTTTAGAGACTGCTGGGGCCAATCTACCCCCAGCAAAAGATGACTTTGTCTGCTTCATTGCAGGTCATCTGCTCTGATGCCACCTACTCCGATCAGGAGTTCTCCCCACAGGTGCCACCCGGGCACAGCAAAGGCCACCTGGCGCGATGGCCATTGCCCTGAGTCCCGAGGCCCTGAGAAGACGGCATCTACTCCTTGGCATACATGGGGAGTTTACAGCTCAGGCATCAACAGTGCGATCCCTGTGTAGTCAGAGGGCTACCACCAAATGAGTACATGATGATTCCACCACAACGGACTGTCTACTGTGCTTGATGTTGGGCGCCGAGAAATCCGATATTGTCATGGGGGCGAAGGAGGGTAGCAGACGATGGAAGCAGATGATGTGCCCTGTAAGGTGTCCTTGCCCAGATAACTAGATTGTAGGTGGAGTTGCAGGTCCAGGACAATATGAGGTGCAGAAGGTCTAATTGCACACTGGATAAATGGTGCACCACATAAGGCGTCCTTTGCCAAATGCCCCACACGTTGTATAATTTTGAAATATGTGTAGGTCAAATTGTAAAAGCGGACCATAATTGATTAGGCTGAAAAGTGGAAGATTCCTTTTAGTTGCCTCTTACAACAGGCAGGAATACCTCAGGCCTATTCTAATCCCTGGACCTGCAGGGGGGTGAATTGTGGATCAGACAAATGGAGCTACAGGAAAAACTTCTTCAACGACAGAATTAACACAAAGAACAACTGGAGCTCTTGGTTCAATGTCAATTAATGCTTGTAGCAGGGCACATCTAAACTATTTGCTTGATTTGACAAAACAAGTGACAGTTTGGAGGTTTAGCTTCAACAACTTATTCTCCACTGCAAGGCAAGTTAAATTTCTGATTTTAGTAATTTACATGCACTAGTTGAAATCACTCTTTATCTGAATAATTTGAATGTTACAGAAATATGTAGGTTCTGACTATTATGATCATCCAATCCAAGTAGTAGCAGTAGTAGTAGTAGTAGTAGTAGTAAAGTCTTAAATCAAATTAAACTCTTAAACAATGGGGAAGCAGATGAATGAATTATTGGCTGCAGATGTACATAGTTAGTATGTCAGATGTGGTTTTCTTTGTAAACAATGCAGCAAGTCCAATTCTGACACTTTAATTCAGGGCCAGCCGCAGCGGCCAAACTTCATGGATGCAAGATGTGCAAGCTGCGAGTGGGCCAAGGTCTGGCTTGTCACTTGGCTTTGCTTGGTCCTTCTCTGAAGTACCCACAACAGCGTGACATTTCATTTAACATCGTGGTGCAGTATTTTTTTTTTTATTGTCTGTACAACTATCTTCAGTTTGGCAGAATCATAGTGTCAGAACTGTTTACCCTTCGCTATTTGTTCTTGGTACGAAGGATGTTCACAGGTCCAGTGGCTGTTTAAATGACAGAAGGGAGGGATGAGAATCGTCAATTCACATAAGCAACAGGTGCTGCATATTTGCTATGAAACGACATTATAAGAGCATGCAGAAAGAATTTAAATATTAATTGACAATGAAAAAGCAAAACATTAGAATGATCGTCAGACAAAATTCATTGTTCTGTACATAAAAAAGCACTTTGTGCTACATTTGGAGGCCTGGGGCACCTCGTTTTCTTGGAAGAAAGTACGGGACAGAGTAGTGTTCAACCGCACTTTAAATGTGCACTCTGCCATAAATTCATGAATAAAAAGGGGCAGCCGACCTCGAAAGCCCCAACAGAACAGTGTGCCGAGGATGCCTGTTCTCCAACAGGTATCGTATGCTCTCTACAGATCAAAAAATATTGCTACTGTTTGGCGTTTCCTGAGAAAATTGTTCATGATATAAGTGGAGAGAGCAACAAGATGGTCAATGGCAGAATGATGCTTACGGAAACCGCATTGGGCAGGTGTTAAAAGACTTCGGGACTCCAGCCACCAGGCTAAATGGCAATTCACCATACGCTCCAAAACCTTACATACACTACTCGTGAGAGAAATGGGATGATTGCTAGAGGGGAGATGTTTGTCCTTTCCAGGTTTCGGAACAGGAAAAACGATAGCTTCCCGCCATCTTCTGGGAAAAGTACTGATGGTCCAAATTTGATTATAAAGGCGAAGGAGGTAGTGCAGACTACGCTATGGTAAATGCAGCAACATTTAGATGTGGATACCATCCAGTCCTGGGGCGGAAGAGCGAGAAGAAGAGAGTGCATGTTGGAGTTCCTCCATGGAGAAAACAATATTATAGCTTTCGCGATTTTGAGAGGATACAGCAAGAGGGACGTATTCTGAGAAAGACAGTACACTTTCATAGCTCACTGAATTTAAAGAAAATGTGAAGCTTGAAGAATTCATTGTGGCCTTGAAAGAATTATAAGGATACTTTAAAAAGATTTTGAGGACACAGTCAACTTTACATCTGTTTCTGTGCTGTTTTCAAGACCATTTGCCGTTCAGTTGAAAGCGCCCCTGTGCATGTGCCGATGTTACTGACAAACCTGCAAGGTAATTCCAGTGTCACTAGCAAATCTTTTTATGTTAAAATTGTCCAGAAAATCTACATTGCTTGCCTAAGGTGGAGTGTCCAAGTCTCCATAATGAGGTTGCAAAACTGCTACAATATTCTGATTGACATAATTTGTGTTAAAGACCATTTCTCGAGTATGAAATTAAATCGGTCACAATTATGAAACAACCTGAGTGTGAAACTCTATGAAACTGTCTGCATCTGTCCATATGCTGCCAGTTCATACCAGATAAAAATTATATTACGTTTTCAGTGTGCAAAAAATAAATAATACTGAAAATTTGTTTTGTTTGTAACCTACATTGTTGAGAAATGAGAAACATGAAACCAAGTAGAATGCTGTGCAACTTGACTCTCATTAAAATGCAGTGTGTTCCCAATTTTCCCCTCTTTTCTCTCACTAATGCTCAGACAGCTTGGTGTGGCAGTGGGGGAAATGTGAAGTGAGGTTGAGCATTTTCACACTCGGGCCCACACATCGCCTGTGAGCTGAAATCTTGGCCACCCCTGCTTTAAACCATGTTATCACCACCTTAATAAATCCACACAAAGAGGTCAGTGCAAGTCATTGGGATAATCAGACCCAATGCTTGCCAAAGTCTTAAAGATTACTAGTACTCTTGAGACAGCAGAAGCAGCACAAACTATGTTCAAAATCAAAGTCTTGATTAACCAGTGGCAGGCAATCATTGTCATTTACTATGCAAATGAGCTCTCGGTCAAGCAGTATTCTGGCAGCAGATATGCAAGAAACACAATGTGTATTCTGCCATCAGACCAAAGGCAGCAACCAGATGCTTATAAAATTTGCTCATCCACAACATTGCCTCCATGACCAAATGAAACGCAAGGTCAAGAAAATCAAGTCCAAGCTACAGTATCAGGCATGAATGATATCACTGTCCATAATGTGATATCACTTCTTTTTTTGCCTGCAACAAGCTACTTAGTAAGTGTTTGCATCAGCCAGCAAACAGCAAATTTGGAAGAGACCACTCCACTGCATGCCATAAAAACTGTCGCCATAACAAGAAGTAGAACACCGCACTAGTTCATGCATTGTTTCAATGGAGTTCCAGATCAACATACGGACTTCCATGTAAAAATTTGGATGTATACACACTGGCTCACCGCTACTGCAGAAATCACAGTGCAGAGTAGTGAATTACGCCGTCAATCCCATCACGGGGTTGGGTCATTCTTCATGCCGAACACAAAAAGGAACCATGAGAACACACTTCTGTAGTAGTGAATTCAACTGTAGCTACTAACCTTTTTTTAGTCTTGATGATTTTGTACATTTTGGCTTTTAGACTGATGATTAAATAAATTAGGTTTCAGAGGCAATTCCATCTCGTGTTGGAATCTTTACACAGATATTACAACGATTATTTGAACCAATGTTAGTCTTGTAAAATATTTTCAAATACACTGTAAAACAGTCAATTGTGCCTAAATTATATTGCATGAGCACAATGTTTTCTGCCATTCATCAATTAGTAAAGTGCAGCTGGATGGACTGCAAAGTATTGGGGGGGGGGGGGGGGGGGGGGGGAGGAGATGATCACTCCAGCAGATTACCTCTACAGTCACCATAAAAAAATAATATATCAATTAGAATATGTAGGGGCTGTAAGATCACAGTAGATACTCAAGCAACTGTCCAGTTTTTACCCTACTCCTACACTGGAGGAACTGACAAACCTGGCTAGAAGCCAGTCTATAATGAACCTGGCTGATGCATATCTACACTTGCCAATCAATGCCAAAACAGATCAAATTTTGATGTGAAATACTTTTTTCTACAACAGGCTATTGTTTGAGTTGCAAGTGCTGGAGTGATTTCCCACAGCTATCTTGAACAGTGCATATAACATATTCAAAATTGTGAAAAATTTACGTACAATTTGATCATGACAGAAACCACAGGTAGCAATATTTCCAGAACCTTCAGGCACTATCTGAACATATTCAAGCAGTGCTGGTCTTTGTGTCGATTTTCCAGAGGCAGATGTCTCATGCTATTTCATTTGAGTATCCGACTTGTTTTGGTTGGGCTGGAACTGCGCGAAGTTCAAACAGGTGGATTGAGCTACCTTCCATTTTCACTTAAGTTTGTGATATGATTTGATTCAAAAATCTTCAGAAATGGTTGTATTTCTGTGAACTTCAGAGGGTTTAGAAATGCAGACAATAACAAAATGGAGTAAAATCTACTACTGTCTTTTGAATACAAGGGAATAAAACGCCCAGACTCATGGGAATGAATTTTTTTAGCTAATAATATTACAAGAAAATGACTCAATTTGCACTGACACAAAAATAACTTATTTTCACAAAAAAGGAAAAACAACCTATTTTGCAGATGAAATCTTCTAGGGGTTTCCATCCGGGTAACTGCGTCGAAAATCCACGACATTTCAATAAGTATCATTCTCATCATCTTCTGGTGAAGTGTCGATGGACCTTTTTTTTATTATTTTTATTTATTTATTTTTTTAGCCTTTTCATTCCCTTTCCTGAAGGGGATAGGGCGGGCCACTATAGAGCTTCTTCATGCTATTTTCAGCCATAGTGTTACACATATTAATTTCTTTTACTTTATTTATTACAATTTAAAGGGGTAACTTTATTATAATTGAGGGGATATGTTAGGCGTATGGCTTTTGTGGTTGGTGGTGTCTTCTCGGAGGTCTTCCCTCTTCTTCTTCTTCTTCTTCTTCTTCTTCTTCTCTTTCTTCACTTTCGAATTTTTTTCAGACTTCTAGCCAGTTCCTGGCGTTAACGTCTGCACTTCTCTGTTGCGCTGCGTCGAGCTTGGAGAAATCGATCTCGCCTATTACTTCAGAGTTCATATGCTGTTACACCAGTTTATGAACTCCCTGGTTTGAACTGCTCGGCTTACGAGTAGCCTTTCCTTCTGTTTGGCGTTCGTTTCCGGTACCGCAGCAGTCTGGGTGGCAGCTTCAATTCTTGTCCGGGCAGTGTCCTGTGTCGCCCGCGTTTCCATTTGTGGCCATGGGCAGAGGGCCTCCTTCAGCCTCAGGCAGGCTGCCTCCATTTCGTTTCGGAGTGCCATTCAGAAGCGAGATTCTGCTTCCTGAGCGGTGGCCCCGACACCCACATTCGGTATGTCGCCCACTGTCACTGTGGCGGCTTCTTCTCTTTGGCGTTTGGTGGCACTGTGTCGTCACCCAAGCCCCGCCAATCGCCCACCTCCACCGCTACTCTCACTGGCGGCGGTGGACGCCCGCGCAGGTGAGGGGGGGTGGCGGGGGTGGGAGGTGGCTGTCATCATGGCGCCTTTGCTCATCTCTGGTGGTGATGTCACGGCTTTCTTGCTATGCTTCCGCCTCTTTCTTCTTCTCTTCTTGTGGTAGGTATGTCCTGGCATCTCCTGGGTGGTTTTGCGGCCTGCAAACATTTTGCAGCCGTGCCAGCTCACGACGTGATGCAGACCGCAGCGGGCACAATTGGGGCGGTCCTCTCTTTTGCGTGTGCAGCTGCGACTGTCGTGGCTGTCTCCGCACTTCACAAACTTCGTCTGGTTGTGACAGTATTTTGCCACATGTTCTCCTTGCTGACATTTGAAACATTGGGGCTTCATGTCAAGCTCCGCTGGGAGAGGCATCACCGTTACTGGGAAGCCCATGAGCTTCTTCATCTCGTAGATTTCTGCTGCAGGCCATTTCTGCTCACCTCTGGCTGTGGAAACAGCCAGGATGAACAGGGGTGGTCTCTGTTTGTTGGCCCAGTTGTGGAGTTTCACTGCCACATTCTCATATCCCCGCATCAGCAGGCCTTACTTGACAGTGTCTTTGTTGCACAGCCAGGGCAGCCCTCTCACAAGTGCCTTGACTGAGCCCTTCTTCTTCTTCTTCTTCTTCTTCTTCTTCTTCACCTCCCTCCATGGTTCCGCGTCGGTCGTTGGTTTGTTGACGATGTACGGTGTCAGGTGTGGTGCGAGTTTCTTAGCGTCGCACTCGCATTTTGCTAGTATTGCAAGTAGCAAGTTGTTGTCCAGGCTGGTCACCTCTAATTCCGCGACTTGTTCCAGTCAGTCGACAAACTCTGCACAATCTTTATCCTGGTACCGGATGTAGATTGAGTGTGTCAGTGCATCAGCTTGGCAGCATCTCTCTTTGTTTCCAGCGTCAGCGCTTGCGGTATCATCCATTCGTAGAGTCTCCTCGTCGTTTTTGCATGCTGTGTCCATTGTCAGGTGCTGGCTGTTGGGGCTGCCCGGCTTTTGGATGGACTGCAGTCATCTTCTATATACAGGGTGGTCCATTGATCGTGACCAGGCCAAATATCTCACGAAATAAATGTCAAACGAAAAAACTACAAAGAATGAAACTTGTCTAGCTTGAATGGGGAAACCAGATGGCGCTATGGTTGACCCGCTAGATGGTGCTGCCATAGGTCAAACAGATATCAACTGCATTTTTTTTTAAATAGGAAACCCCATTTTTTATTACATATTCGTGTAGTATGTAAAGAAATATGAATGTTTTAGTTGGACCACTTTTTTCGCTTTGTGGTAGATGGCACTATAATAGTCACAAACGTATAAGTACGTGATATCACATAACATTCTGCCAGTGTAGATGGTATTTACTTCATGATACATCACCCATGTAAAATGGACCGTTTAGGGCCATATAGGGTGAAGAGGCACCCCATCCTTGTGAACCTTGGGCAGTCCATATAGTCGCGGAGGTGCTGGGGCCCTGGTATAGAGTGGTCTCACATCTTCTTTTGTTAGATCTGATTGGTTGAGCAAAGCTGTGGTTTTCCTTGTTATCTTCGATGTTGGATCTTTCTTCAGCTTCTTGTAGGCCAAATCCTGCAGCAAAGTATTTATCTTCTGGTGATAGTCGTCAGCAGACAATAGAACCGTAGCACTTCCTTTATCAGCAGAAAGGACTATGGTGTTTTCATCATCTTTTAGTGCTCTTAGTGCTTTCTGTTCTGCTAATGTCATATTCGGTTTAGGAAGCCAAGATCTGTCAATTATTCTGCATGTTTCATGCCTGATTTCTTCCACTTTTTCTGCAGGCAGGCAACGGATGGCTTCTTCAACATTGATGATAATGTCCTGTTTCAGTATTGTCTTCGGAACAGCAACAAAATTCAACCCTTTGGACAGGGCCGAGGTTGCAACGGCGTCAAGTTCTTTTTGCGTCAGGTTGATAATTGTTCTGACTTCATTGACACCTTGTTTCCTGCTCAGAGCTCCAGAGAGTCTTTCGAATTTTCCGTGTGGTCTTGCATTAGCTTGCTGGTCTTTTACCTCGCTGTTGGCAAATGAGATGCAATCTGCCCATTCCCAGGCATATTTTGATAGAGTACCAGCGAGAAATAAGTGGCAGGCGAATAGGGCCTGTGCATTCTTGTCCAAATCTCTTAGTGTGAAGCGAATGTGTTCTCTAATGATTGCCTCACTCGCTCATCGCAAAATCCGGTCCGTCTTCTTCGATTTAACTGGATGCCACAATTCCGCAAAATGTGGCATGACGCCCTTGTCTTGATACCATTGGAGAAAGGCCAGTGTGTTGAGTAGCTTAGCCTACCTGATACGTTCCTTCTGCAGCTGTTTGACTCTGCAGAGCACTTCCTCCCCGTAGAGGTGCTTCATATGTGAATGCAGACTTTCCCGGTGTATACTGCTGATGATATCTTCTCGGGCTTAAATCCAGGTAGCTGCGTCGAAAATCCATAACGTTTCGATGCGTGTCATTCTCATAATCTTCTGGTGAAGTGTCGATGGATTGCGGCCATCCCTCCCCACCCCGCCTACCAGTGCTAGGGTGGTGGAGGGGGGAGGACGGGGAGGGCGACTGACCGGGGGGGGGGGGGGGGGGGGCACGTGGGGCCGGGCACCGCCACCGCCTGCCGCATTAGTCTAGCTTAGAATAGAGAGGTGTTAGCAGCTGAGCACGGTCCTGGTGTATAGTTGCTATTGCAGGGTTCCATGCCGAATTTAAATGGTAGCCCTTGTCCTTGTTGACAAGATTGTCATGTAATCTTATTTTGACTGATTCCTTGATGACGCTCTCCCAGAAGCCACTGGCTTGGCAAAGCATTTTCGTTTCTTCAAATTGGAAGGTTTGTCCCTCAGTGAGGCTGTGTTCTGCCATGGCTGATTCGTCCTTTTGTCCCACAGAGTGTGGTACGACTGGTACCACACACTGTGCCACAAACAGTGATGGCAATGGTAATGTAGCTGCAGCATATGTGGAAGTAAACCGAACAGGGTGTAAGCGTTTGAAATTACTTTTAGCCTCTTGGTAAGTCAACCAGTCCGGGGTCTTGTACTCCATGATTTTCGGCTCCTTTTGAAGTACTGTGCAGTCTGGCGAGCAGGGGTAAAGCAGCTCTCTGAAGTTGATACATGTGGGAGGAGACGCACAGTGAGTATCTGGATGCAGTGGACATACGCAGTTTCGCCATGTGGCGTTGGAAGTGCAGCGGGAAGACATGTGCCTGAATTTAAAGCACTTAAAGCACCACAAAGGGGGAGGGACATATAGTTTAACATCACAAAGGTAAACCATCACCTTGACCTTTCCAGGCAATGCATCACCCTCAAAGGCCAAGATTAAGGCACCAATAGCAACCCTGTTGTCTTTGGGTCCCCTGTAAACGTGCCTGATGAAATGAACTCCACTGTTCTAGATTGGCGTGGGGCTCGTCATCAGACTGCAATATGAGGTCGCGATGGAAAATAATCCCCTGGACCATGTTGAGGGTTTTATGGGGAATGAATGATGGAAACAGGAATATCACCCAGCCGGTCACAAGCGAGTAATGCCCAGGATTGGACTGGGGATGCTGTCTCAATCAAGACTGCACTGCTTCTCATCTTGGACTGCCACTTCCCCAAACTTATCCTCAAGATGTTCAACAAAAAACTGAGGCTTCATAGGTAGAAAGGACTCCCCGTCCATTCTCCTATACAAACAAAATACTGAGGTGAATATGGCTCGTCTTTCTGTAGCCCATGGTGTAGCGAGGGAGGGAAACGATTTAGGGTCATATCTGTCAGCATTTTACTCTAACTTGCCCTTCTTATAGACTGCTGGCAGTGTACGGTCACCAGCAAGAGACAAATTAGTCAGCTTCATTGTGGGTCATCCGCCCTGATGCCACCCACTCTGATCAGGGGCTCTCCCCATGGGCGGCACCCAGCCACAGCAAAGGCCACCTGGCACAATGGCCGTCGCTGGGTGTCCTGATGCCCCAGGAAGACAGGCATCTACTCCTTGGGATATGTGGGGAGTTAACAGGTCAGGCATCAGCAGTGCGATCCCTGTGTAGTCAGGGGACTACCACTAAATGGGTACATGAAGGCCCCACCACAATGGACTGGCTACCGTGCTGGATGTTGGGTGCAGAGGAATCCAATACTGTCATGGGGGCAAAAGAAGGCAGGAGACAATGGAGGAAGATGACATACCCCGAAAAAGTGTCCTTTCCCAAGTAGTTGAATTGCAAGTGGAGATGCAGAGCCATGACAAGAGGTTCAGGAGATCGAATCTAAGGGCACTATGGATAACTCATGCACCACATAAGGCGTCCTTCCCCATATGGCCCGCACTTCTGTAGAATTTGGAAAGTAGCAGGTCAAACCATAAAATGGGATCTGAATTTATAGGCCCGAAAAGTGTGAGACTCCTTTTAGTCGCCTCTTATGACAAGCAGGGAAACCTCGGGCCTATTCTAACCCCGAGACTTGCAGGGGGAGATAGCCTGTGGCCTGGTGAGATATATACATGGCAAATGCTTTCCACTCAAACTGGACCCATTACAGTATGGAATTGGTGCAATGTTGTCTCATAAACACCTAACATCACTGAACAGCCCATTTCGTTTGCATCCCAGATGTTAACAGTAGCCCAGTTAAATTACCTGCAGATAGGGAAAGAGGCTCTAGTAATCCTTTATAGTGTTTGTACAGAACTAAATTTCCATTTCTTACCGGCCACAAATTTCTCAATATTGAGACTCTCCTCTCAGCTCCCTAAAAAGTAATGTAGCGGCTACAGAGGTAGTCTCCGTACCTGAGTAATAATCACTATGAAATTCATAATTGGTCCATCACACACCATGATAATGTGGGCATTCTTTCCCACATCCCTTGTGTTCTAGACTTTTTGATCACCATGAAGGGCTTCATTTTGCATTGGATGATAGCACATGAAACACTCTTGCTGACTTCACTTAAAACTTCTTGGCCAACAGGTTGCAATCAATACATAAAACTACTTCCTGATATTTAGTCTCTAACTGTGGAAGACATCTTTGAAGATAAAACAGCAATGAACATGGACCTATCAGCCCAGAAATTTTAACCGAAGCAGGCACTGGCTGTGGAAAGTCTACACTGTATGATTACACTCTTTATGACATTCCAGTTACCGTACATGAAGTAGCTACTAAATCAGGGTAAGGTCAGCTATTTCAAAGGGTGCTGTCCCCAGCACTAAGGGTGTGGTTGGAACACATTCCTAAGGGCACTGATGTGGTATTTAAGGGCTTTTTTTCCTTCAGTCCATAGCCATCTCAATGTCAGTGATAGTGTTCTCATCTTAATGGTGAAAAAACCAGAGTGTCAGGATATTGTAACACTAACACCCAAATCCTCCAGTTACTGCAAATAACATACCTGTGTGACATCTGGGATGAAGTAGTTGCTTGGGTGTCACATTTAGTGGCATGTATTGATGTCACTATAGTATGTATGGTCTGGGGTTACCTGGCCTGCACCTCCAATCAAGCAGTCCCTGAGCAACACTTCGTCCCAGGGATGCACTGGAGCACCAGTGGCAATGGGTCCATACAGTCTTTCCAGATTGTTGATTGTTAAGTGTGTCATCTGAGGAAGCACTGATTAGCTTGCTTAAAACATAGCAATCCATCCCAATCAATGGACATAGGACAGCCAAAATACTGTGCTGTGTGGACTGTGCACGTTTTCTGACCTACTCAACCCAGTGGTCCACACACCCATTAACCCCGGCTACTATGTACATTTACTCAAAAAAAATGGTTCAAATGGCTCTAAGCACTATGGGTCTTAACATCTGAGGTCATCAGTCCCCTAGATCTAGAACTACTTAAACTTAAGTAACCTAAGGACATCACATACACCCATGCCCGAGGCAGGATTCGAACCTGTGACAGCAGCAGCAGTGCTGTTCCAGACTGGAGTGCCTAGAACCATTCAGCCACAGCGGCCAGCATACATTTACTCATCAGGGCTCATATGCTAGGCCATAACCTGAAGTATTACCCAAGTTGGTTGGCTGGTTTAAAAGAGGGGGAAAGGGACCAAACTATGAGGTCATTGGTCCCTTGTTACTAATAAGTGTGAGAATAAAATTGATCAGACATATAACAAAACGGAAAGAAAGGGAAGACCATAAGAACATAGGAAAGACAACAAAAACTAAAAGGAACAGAAGAGGACAAGAAAACAGAGAGTTGCAAGAAACAGAAGAGAGTAAAATAAGGAAGCAGATTCCAGTGGCTGGCCGATCACTAAAATAAAAAGAAAAAGTCAGCCACCCAGCAACACATTAAAACTTTCACCCTAAAAGCACTAGGATGGAGGACACAAGGACACAGGACAGGCACTAAAATTCAGATCGAATGATAAAATCCACCCTCACAGATGAAACATAAAACCATATCAGCCGATGAGGCATTGTCTGCTAAAATAAATGATAACGAGTCTGGCAACTGAAGATGAAGTCGCAGGGCAGTCCAAGGAGGACAGAGCAGAATAGTATGGGCCACTGTCAAACGGGCACTGCACCGACACTGAGGTGGGTCTTCACGGCGCAGAAGGTAGCCGTGGGTCGCCCAGGCATTGCCTATGCAGAGCATGCAGAGAACCACGGAGTCCCTGCGAGAGGCCCTCATCGAGGACTTCCATACATTTGTGGTCCCCTTAATGGCTCGCAGTTTGTTGCGCATACTGAGATTTTGTCACTCTGCCTCCAAAAAGCTGAAAAACCTTGCGGCGTAATAATGAACGCAGGTCAGTTGCAGAGATGCCAATCTCCAGAAGTGTTTTCCGTGTAGCCTGTTTGGCCAGCCTGACAGCAAGTTCACTGCCTGTGATTCTGACGTGACCAGGGGTCCAGACGAACACCGCTGAATGACTGGACCGTTCCAGGGCATAGATGGTTTCCTGCATACATACTACCAAAGGATGCCGAGGGTAGCACTGGTCGATAGTTTTCAGTCTGTTCAAGGAGTCAGTACATAAAAGAAAAGACTCCCCAGGGCATGAACGGAGATACTGAAGTGCATGAGAAATGGCCACCAGCTCTGCAGTGAATACACTGCAACCATCGGGTAAGGAATGCTGTTCAACATGGCCGCCGTGAGCATAGGCAAAGCCAACACAACCATCAGCCATTGAGCCGTTGGTGTAAACCACTTCAGAGCCCCAGAACAAGTCAAGAATCGAGAGTAAGTAACAGCGGAGAGCCGCATGGTTAACAGAGTCCTTAGGGTCGCATTAAAGTTCCAGAAGAAGCTGTGGCCGAGGCACACACCATGGAGGTGTACGTGAATGGACCTCAAGTATAGGTGGTAAAGGGAAGGACACCAGTTCAGAAACGGGAACACACGTGAACCGCAATCGTTAGTCCCAACCTGGGCCACCGATACGGGAGGTGGACTGCCGTGGGTGGGAAAAGGAGATGGTAATTTGGATGCTCAGGGGAACTACGAATGTGTGCTGCGTAACTGGTGAGCAGCTGTGCACGTCTGACCTGCAATGGAGGGACCCCAGCCTCCACTTGTACGCTGGTCACCGGACTCGCCCTAAACATTCCTGTAGCTAGTCAAACCTCACAGTGGTGCACAGGGTCGAGTAAATGCAATGCTGAAGGTGCTGCCGAACCATAAACCACACTCCCATAGTCAATTCTGTATTGGACAAGGGCTCTGTAGAGGAGAAACAGCAGCAGCAGCAGCAGCAGCATACAGCAATCTGCACACCAAGTGGTGTTGCTCAGGCAATGGAGGGCACTGAGGTGCTGCCAGCACTTCTGCTTAAACTGACAAAGATCAGGCAGCCAAGTCAATTAAGCTTCTAAAACCAGTCCTAGGAATCAATATGTCTCCACTAAAGTGAGTGGATCGTCATTAAGGTAAAGTGCTGGTTCCGAATGAGCGGTACAACGCCTACAGAAGTGCATGACATACGACTTTGCGGCTGAAAAGTGGAAGCCGTGGGGTAGAGCCCATGACTGCACCTTGTGGATGGCTCCCTGTAGGTGCCGCTCAGCAACACCAGTACTGGTGGAACAGTAAAAAATGCAGGAGTTGTCTACATACAGAGAAGGTGAGACAGATGGCCCTACAGCTGCTGCTAGACCATTAATGGCCACCGAAAATAGAGATACACTCAATACAGAGCCCTGAGGGACTCCATTCTCCTGGATATGGGGTGAACTATGGGAGGTACCAACTTGGACACGGGAAGTACAGAGCGACAGGAAGTTTTGGATGAACAAAAAATGGGAATGGGCCTCTGAGACCCCACTCACAAAGTGGCAAGGATATGATGTCGCTACGTCGTGTCGTATGCTTTACGTAAGTAAAAAAAGATGGCAACCAGGTGTTGCTTTCTGGAAAAGGCTGTTCGGATGGCAGACTTGATGGACACAAGACTATCAGTGGTAGAGCAACCCTGGCAGAAGCAGCCCTGACATGGAGCCAGTAGACCATGTGCCTCCAGGACCCGACCCAACCCAACCGCCGACATACCATATGTTCCAGCAGCTTACAAAGAATGTTGGTGAGGCTGATGGGCTGATAGCTATGCACATCAAGTGGGTTTTTACCAGGTTTGAGCACCAGAATGATGGTGCTCTCCTGCCATTGCAATGGAAAGATGCCATCGAACCAGATCTGCTTGACGATGACAAGATGTCACTTGTAGTCAGATGAAAGATGTTTAATCATCTGGCTGTGGATCCGATCAGGCCCAGGAACTGTGTCGTGGGAATGTGCAAGGGCACTGAGGAGCTCCCACTCTGTAAATGGGGCATTATAGGATTCATTGTAGTGTGTAGTGGATGAGAGGATGTTCCCTTCCAGCTGCCGTTTGAGAGTGCGAAAGGCTGGGCGGTAATTCTACTACGCAGAGGCTCGAACAAAGTGCTCGGCAATCACGTTTGCGTCAGTAGATAACACGCCATTTATGGTAATAAAGGGAACACTTGTTGGGGTCTGGTACCTGAAAAGATGTTTGATCTTTGCCCAGACTTGGGAAGGTGACATATGGCGCCCAATGGTGGAGACGTATCTCATCCAACACTGCTGCTTACATTGTTCGATAAGCTGGAGAACACGGGCACGGAGCTTTGAGGCTATGCGGTGCTCCGGGGACGGGTGCCGCTTACGCCATTGCAGAGCTTGCCAATGCTCCTTAATTGGTTCAGCAACTAGCGGGGACCAGCAAGGGACTGCCTTACGCCTCGGGCACCCTAAGGAATGAGGGATCACATTTTCTGCCGCAGAAACAATTGTTGTAGTCACCCACTCCACCGTCACATCAATGTTACAGCAGAGGTGAAAGTTTCCAATTCTGCCTTGCTTAAGCCCATCTGGGCAGGTGTCTGTGGGACTGACATTGGGGCAGTGACAGGAAGATGGGGAAGTGGTCACTACCACACAGGTCGTCATGTACTCTCCAGTGGATAGATGGGAGAAGTCCTGGGCTGCAAATTGATAATTCAATGGCTGAGTAACTACCATAAGCCACATTGAAATGTGTGGCAGCCCCGGTGTTTAAGAGGCAGAGGTCGAACTAAGACAGTAAATTTCCGACATCTCTGCCTCGGCCAGTAAATATGGTGCCACCCCACAAGGGGTTATGGGCATTAAAATCTCCCAAAAGGGAAAGGTTTGAGGAGTTCATCAATCAGTGCAGCTAATACATTCAGAAGGACTGTACCATCTGGAGGAAGATATACATTGCAGACAGTTATTTCCTGCATCATCCATTCTGACAGCCACTGCTTCAACAGGGGTTTGAAGGGGCTCAGGTTCACTACAGACTGAGTTTAGGACATAAATGCAAGCTCCACCTGACACTCGATTACAGTCGGTACGGTTCCTGTAATACACGCCGCAGAGGGCAGGGGTCCACATTGTCAGGAACCACATTTCCTGGAGAGCAATGCAGATAGCAGGTGTGAAGCTTAACAGTTGCTGTAGCTCACCCAGGCTGTGGAAAAAAACCACCACAATTCCACTGGAGGATGACACCGTGAGACTGGGAAGGCATGGAACATTCAATGAGGCAGTTTACGCCTCAAGAGTCATCTGCTGCCACTGACTTATTGCCTGAGTGGTCTGTATCCATTGTGTCTGAGGGTCTGGCAAGATCTGGGCCCTCAGCGGATGCCAAAATCTCCACCCCATCCTCATACGCAGAGCTTGTAGGTAGTGGTGGTGTGGGTGCCACTGCAATTTCCTTGATGTTAGCGGTTTTCTTTTTGGATTTATCTCATTGCTCCTTGGGTTTCCCTGCTTGGCAGGACTTCACTGACTCAGTCTCTGGAACTGAGGATGAGCATGAAGCCCTATGACCAGCTGCTTTTGGGCTCTTCAGCCACTGTTAGGCGTCATTTTTCCCACCAGCAGAAACCTGGGAAGGGAGGGACCCAAGGGACCCCTTCCTAGCAAGAGAAACAGAAGAAGACTGACACTTCTCTTGTTTAGAAGTGGGGATCGATGTCCCCGATGGCTGGGGGGGGGGGGGGGGGGTTGCTGCTGAAGTAGGTGGTGCAGGAGCAACAGGGAGGGAAATGCCCCCACCATCAAGGGGGTAGGTTTAGTCTTCTGCCTCTGAGGTGTGACTGGGGTTGGCAGAGCTGATGGAGCCAAAAATATTGTAGCGGCGGCATAAGACGATGTCATATGCACAGGATCCAGGCGTTCAAATTTTGTCTTAGCCTCAGTGTAGTTCAGTCGGTCCAGGGTCTTGTACTCCGTAATTTTCCTTTCTTTCTGGAGAATCATGCAGTCTGGCGAGCAAAACAAATGGTGCTCTCTTTAGGTGACACATAGATGGGAGGAGGGGAACACGGAGTATTGAGATGTGATGGGCATCCGCAATCTCGACATGTGATGCTGGAAGTACTGTGGGAAGACATATGGCCGAACTTCCAGCACTAGTACCCAAGTTGGAGGTGTTGAAAATAGGAGTTTACAAATAGTTTTCCTCTATCACAATTAACTGGCCTGTCACCATAACCAGCTATGGCTACTGGAATGTTCAATGTCTCCAGCACAACTGACATAGCAACAACCAATAGGATAAGAGTCTCGAGGCCTGCCTGCTGGTGTAGGGATAATGTGCCTCCCCTGTGCCATATTATCACTATGACTACCAACCCTGCCACCATAACCAGCTATGGCTACTGGAATGTTCAATGTCTCCAGCACAACTGACATAGCAACAACCAATAGGATAAGAGTCTCGAGGCCTGCCTGCTGGTGTAGGGATAATGTGCCTCCCCTGTGCCATATTATCACTATGACTGCCAACCCTGCCAAACTTCACGTCCTGCAGTTATCAATGAATGAAGATGGGAGTCTATGGAGATGGAACTTTTGCTACATTCTAATCCACTTACAGGCTCCCTTTCACAGGAACTCCACCCACACTGTACACCACAACACCCAGCGGAGGCCATACGGTTAAAAAATGTGAAATTCATGCAGCTGGAACCTCTTCCGCCAATCCAGTTGCTCAAAGAACCCACTCTCTCACAGGCAGACCCTAGTCACCGTCACCACCCATTGGGACAACAGGTGCTACCAACTGCATCAGAAGCACTGGAAGTGTAATGTTCCAAATATGACATGCCAATGGACCTAATGGCACGTATCTGAGCACAACTCTTTCCTATTCCTAGTAGGGTCAGGCATAAACTTGGGTATTTTTGGCACGGTGTGTCATTTGAAGAGGGGAGGAGGAGGAGGGGAGGGGGAGTAATATCTATTCCCAAGCATGTGCATGGTTTCCAAATCCTCATCTAGCTCAAGTTTCAATACAGACTCTAAATCAGAGACATTCCAGTTATGTAGTAATGATGAGTCTAGTTGTACCACAAGGAGTGCATGGAAATGGACATGGAGCTGACATACAGCTGCCTATAAATATGTCAGTGTGGGTCATTCAGGACACCTTGTTGTTTCATATGAAACTTCAAGTACATGTCACAGCATAGTGTTTCCATTTTGGTGCTAAATGCAGAATCTGCAGTTTAAGTGTGCTGTTTAACTGACCCTATCATCAATTAAATTTATGTACAATATTTCTAGGAGATTGTAATAGGACAAACTCGAAAAAAAAAAAAAAGTTGGTCCTCTTCACGTACCTCAAGTTCAGAAGTTAAGAGTTGCTGGATTCTCCCCTCTGATATTATGTATCAATACCATAAATCGTCAAAAACCAAGGCCATCGATTTCACTCACATACTCTTATTTTCCTCAATATTTACCCTACAAGCAAAGAGTTCTGTTTTCTTCACAATGGAATTCCTACATTCTTTAACTGTTTCCTTCTTGGACATCACCACTCTATTCCTGAGTGCAGAATTTTGAAACAAAATCACACCAGAAATAAAGAACTGCCATCAACAAATACATACACAGAGTTAGGGAAATCCATCAAGACTAATGCCGACAAATCTGGATATGTGAAAGAACATCTTATTTTTGCAATGTCCATACAGGTAATATTTGAAACTGTAATTAAGGAGAGTAACTTGTGAACACTCCAGGGTGACTTCCATGCCCTACACATAAGCTAGCTTGTCAGTACCCAGGCCAATGGTCTGTGCTACAACCTCCATATTACCAACCATTCTGGTTTGAATTTCTCTTAAGGACAGATCTCCCTTACCAGTGATCTTTACTGTGCATTGGCATTTATTTTTGGCTTACTAGTCACTATTTTAACTCCATCATTATCCTCCACTTGGAACAATCTTGGCATTCCTTTGCTTGCAACTTGGTGCTTTCCTAGTGATTCTGTAGATTATTGCTATCTGCAGTGACAGACTGAAAAATGGCATTACTCATAGCTATAAAGAAATTTAATGCTCCCCTTGTGTATATCAAACAGAGCAAAAAAATTCTTGTAATGCTTATTCCAACTTTCGTATAGTATCTTCACGAATTTTCCACAAAACAAACAGTGCTGCTTTCTAAGCATATACAAACCATTTCCTTATGTGTCAGAAATAAAACACATATTTATCTGTGGTTCATCTTCAATCACATTAAATGATCCTTTGTCAGTGTCATTATCTTATAAAATGCCACACGGCTGTAACGGTGAATGGCAAATGGACTGACTTTTGAAACTGGCCACTCATGTTGGATGAGGATTCCTTGCAGTTTGTTATTTAGTATTCATGAATCCTCATAACATGTGAATGACTTTGTTAACACTGTTATGTTAGTTTCTAGTAATTATAGTGCTGTGCCCATCTATACTTAGGAGTCCTTGTGTTGATAAATCTGAATTCTCTTCTAAGAGTTGGACTTCAAGGACACCCCTTCTCCTGTATTTCGTCTGGTCATTTCATAACAATCATACAATATATTTATCAATCCACCATGCACAGCGAAGATCTGTGGCCTATAACAGTTGGATATTTTAAGCTGACCTGCAAATTGTACCAAAGAAATCCACACAAACCTACATTGGCTGTGAAAATTAGCATTTACTATCAGTTAAATGAGATTTAAGTACTGATACTTCTCTCTAAATATCACATTATGCCGCCTTAGACTTTGTCTATAAAATGCCATATGTATTTTTGCGGTACAGTAAGAAATGCGGAAACTGATACAGAAATTCACATCTCTGAAACAGTTTACACATGCAATTTTAGAACTAACCAAATAACTTATTAAATGTATTGTAGAAGTCATACCACTTTAACAGGGTATTTAACCATTCTGCAGTTGTTGACACAATTAGCACTTCAGCCGATAGTTGTGGGTCAAATGCAACAACAAGGGGGAAAACAGTTGATACAACTGTTGCTGGATCGGATGCTGATGAAATTTTCAGTAATATGTTTTCCAGTGGCTTCAACCTGAAAAATAATTAAGTACATGAATAAACTATAGCAACAGGGCAAATTATCAAATTTCAGACAACTAAAAATATATTTCATCTGTAACATAGCTTTCACACAAAATTACAGAAACACACTACAATAAAACCATAATACTGTATTTTCGGGAGTGCCAACAAATGAAGACAGTAAAATAATTTAAATTTAGAAATTCTGGGCATAATATATTACAATATATTTATGTGATCCAAGTTTTATGTGAAATATTAGGTGTCAGTCTCCTGTTACATCTATTTTCACTTTTACTTTTTATTTTTTTAATAACTAAGTGATATGTCTTACATCCAGGGACAGAAAAAAATCGTTTTATTTTACGGCCGAGTTCAGTGCTATTTTTTGCCAATTTTGGTGTCAACTTTTGCCAATTTCAGTGCCATTTTGTTGCCAACTTGCCGTTTTGCCAATTATCATATTTTCCCTTTTTATATTTTTTTCAAATTCGACGTTTATTTATTTATTTTTGAAATTTGGTGTTTGATGTTTATTTTTTTTTACCACATACGGTGCTTTTTGCCCAAACTCTATGTACTTTTTTGTCAAACTCGGTGTTTTTGCCAAATTAGGTCAATTGTTTTGCCACTTCGGTTGCTATTTTTGAAGTCACATCACAGTTTGTTACGAGGGAAATAAACTGTCATTTCAAGATCATACATACAAGAAAGGAAAAATAAAGTAGGCAAAACATAACTTCAACATTCAATAACTATCAGTTACTAAAAATACATTTTCAACATTCAATAACTATCAGTTACGTGACTGTCGTCCTCAGATTAAATTTTTTATACAGGAAAATGACAAATTTCACGATATTTCATAAAAGTCATCGATTTCGCATTATTTCGCTAAAAATAGTCAATTTCGCATTATTTTCCTCGTTATTTCCGTGAAATTTTCCCACCCCTACTTATTTCTATGACAGTGATGGACGATGAACGAAGACGTATCGCTGGCAGACACCACGCAGCACTATATGCGCAACTTGACACTCGGCGCGGTGGCTGATGGGAGCGACCGTAAAGGCATTTCCCATTTACAGAACACGTTCAGGTGACACTTTTTATCGTTAGAAACAGCTCGGCCCGAAACTTGAATAACAAACTCCACTATTTTCGGGGCAATGAGAGACAATATGATTTCTTAAGTACAGATGGGCATGTGTGAGACTTTTTCTTTGGTATTGTGTGGGCACTGGCACTGTGGCTGACCTGAGAACTGAATGTTTACCAGCGAAAACATTGCGGGAACAATTTGTCAACAAATGATTAATGCTATAGTGTATTTTGTCGCTGCAATTATTTTGTGAAAAAGGGGAGGGAAATAAAACTTGTTCCATACTGTGAGTATTCGTGGTGCTGGCTTCTGGAATATTGACGTATTGTAAAGATACACCGAAAACTTTTTTTGTGATTTGTAGCAGAAGTTGTATTGAATAGTCCTGGCGAATAGTGTTGCTTGCTACAATTAATTGTATATTTCGGTTTTAAATAATCATTTAGCGAAAAGTAAAATGAAGTATGCAAATTATGGTCCAAATCACACTGACACCATAACATCAATGATCATTCACTACTTTGCATAAGTTCATTAACTATCAATCGCTGTGGGGTGCGATGTCTGCCTTGCTGCTGAATTTACGACAGCATTGTTAACGATTAGATCGCAGCTAAATACTTGTGACAAGGAAGAATATAAATGTCACTGCTGCTCGTTTTTCACTCGCAGCAATTTTGTCGTCTTAGGTTCCTACCTATCCACACCGTCCGAAATTGCGACTTATTTGGATGAAACAGCAAAGTATTCGTAGCACTAAATAATTCATGTATCATTGCCGGTCGTTCCATTGCAGGGGTTCCATCTTTCGTTTTTTAATCAGTCACAAAATCGAAGAAACTCATTCGTTTGAAATGTGTGTGAATTCCTAAGGGACCAAACTGCTGATGTCATCGGTCATTCGTTAGAGAGCACGCTCTTGTATGTAAATAACATCGAATATTGCGGACTATACTTGTGTTACATTAATAAGAAAGTACGAGAATCTGTAAAAAAAACGCGAAAATGGGAGAAAAACAGTACAGAAACCTGTTATTCGCGCAAACTAAGTTGACACTCGGCGCGGTGGCTGATGGGAGCGACTGTAAATGGAAAATGCATTTGTAATCTCTTCCATCAGCCACAGTGCCGAGTGTCAACTTAGTTTTCGCGATTATTACTTTCTCCTACACATGTGTCTAACCACGAGACCATACACAAATTTTGACCTTAATATTGCTACTCTTAAGTGCCTCCTGAACACTTTCTACCGCTGATACGTCGTTAACTGACATTTAATCGCAACAAATCGTACCCAATGAAACGCTATTGGCTATTCTTGTTTCGGTCCGAGCTGTCCCTCAGTGTTGGTGTATAACAAAGATCATACGCATAGCATAATTTCAAGGACTGTATGGATCCTAAGTGAAGGATTACACGCGAAAATATGATAATTTTGGGATTTTTACTTTCTGAGCGAGAAACTGTTGCAAAACAAATGAACTTGCATACATTATTATGTTACTATCAAGAGATTATGAAGCATGTGCACAACAATGAACTACGCTAACGAAAAGATTTAGTTGAGTGTAAAAACATATTCCGATACACGCGCCTCACAGGGGCTTTGTTGCGCACCTAAAGTACTATCATCATTTTGTGTTAAATTTGTTACTTCATCAAATCTCATCCCATAACTGTACATTTTTATGTGCTTCTGTCGTACTATCACTTGCGCACTCCACAGCAGAATGTGACCGAGCATTCAGGCAAGATAAAAATCATTATTGCGAGAAGATTATAAGCTGTTTGGTTTTTACTGTTACTATCTTTATTAGCATCTAGTGACGTAATTCAATGAACGAGGAAGAGTGAGAGATGAGGCATCCCAATTTCAATATTTTCAATATTACGTTTTAAAATTAATTTCCTTTTCATATTTTTGTTTTCAGCAAGATACTCAGAATGACCGAAGTTGAGAGAAACCAACTGTCTACATCTACAACGAATGTAACTCTGATCACAATGCATCAAATGATCCGGCGGCTGATGTACTACATTCCAACAGACCAAGTGTATGACTGAAGAAAGGGCACTGTTCATCTTTACCCACAGAGGGATGTGGATGAAGTTGATAAGTTTTCAGCCATATCAGACGATTGTACTGAAGTCAGTGTCTTTTTCTTTTATTTTGCTAAACAGTTTTAACGCGCAGGCCGAGATGATAGTATATGGCCAGAGAGACTGAAAACAAAAATGTGTGATATTTTCAGTAGAGATGGGACGTTCGTGAACAAACAGGTCCAAAGGAACGGTTCACCAAGATAAACGGAAGGAGCGATGAACTAATTCTAAGGAACGGTCTTTCATAGTTCACTTCGGTCGCGGCTTTCTACTTGCAGTTCCTGGGAACGGGAAACGGTCGGTCTCGTTCCCGCAACGGCACATCGCCCGGTCTCGTTCCAGCCTCGGCCGGACTCGTCCTCCTACGCGTGGCCACTCGTCGCAGTTCCACTGCCGACTGCTCCAAGTTAGTTCCGTACCGAGTTGTTCGTTTCATTCCCTGTGCACGTCCATTCTAGATCTGTTTCATACCTTTTTGAACTCTGGATTTCTGGTTCTTTTTGTATTCTATTCGGTGCCCACGACCGTCAATTAAAATGTATTTTGTAGTTAGGTAAATTACATAAGAATTATTTGGTATGAAATACACTACTGGTCACTTAAATTGCTACACCACGAAGATGATGTGCTACGGTCGCGAAATTTAACCGACAGGAAGAAGATGCTGTAATATGCAAATAATTAGCTTTTCAGAGCATTCACACAAGGTTGGTGCCGGTGCCGACACCTACAACGTGCTGACACGAGGAAAGTTTCCAACCGATTTCACATAGACAAACTGCAGTTGACCGGCGTTGCCTGGTGAAACGTTGTTGTGATGCCTCGTGTAAGGAGAAGAAATGCGTACCATCACGTTTCCGACTTTGATAAAGGTCGGATTGCAGCCTTTCGCGATTGCGGTTTATCGTGTAGCGACATTGCTGCTCGCGTTGGTCTAGATCCAATGACTGTTAGCAGAATATGGAATGTGTGGGTTCAGGAGGGTAATACAGAACGCCGTGCTGGATCCCAACGGTCTCGAATCACTAGCAGTCGAGATGACAGGCATCTTATCCGCATGGCTGTAACGGATAGTGCAGCCACGTCTTGATCCCTGAGTCAACAGATGGGGATTTGCAAGACAACAACCATCTGCACGAACAGTTCGACGACGTTTGCAGCAGCATGGACTATCAGCTCGGAGACCATGGCTGCGGTTACCCCTGACGCTGCATCACAGACAGGAGCGCCTGCGATGGTGTACTCAACGACGAACCTGGGTGCACGAATGGCAAAACGTCATTTTTTCGGATGAATCCAGGTTCTGTTTACAGCATCATGATGGTCGTGTCCGTGTTTGGCGACATCGCGGTGAGCGCACATTGGAAGCGTGTATTCGTCATCGCCATGCTGGCGTATCACCCGGCGTGATGGTATGGGGTGCCATTGGTTACACGTCTCTGTCACCTCTTGTTAGCATTGACGGCACTCTGAACAGTCGACGTTACATTTCAGATGTGTTACGACCCGTGGCTCTACCCTTCATTCGATCCCTGCGACACCCTACATTTCAGCAGGATAATGCACGATCGCATGTTGCAGGTCCTGTAGGAGCCTTTCTGGGTACAGAAAATGTTCGACTGCTGCCCTGGCCAGCATATTCTCCAGATCTCTCACCAACTGAAAACGTCTGGTCAATGGTGGCCGAGCAACTGGCTCGTCATAATACACCTGTCACTACTCTTGATGAACTGTAGTATCGTGTTGAAGCTGCATGGGCAGCTGTACCTGTACACGCCATCCAAGCTCTGTTTGACTCAATGCCCAGAGGTGGTTGTTCTGGGTACTGATCTCTCAGGATCTATGCACCCAAATTGCGTGAAAATGTAATCACATGTCAGTTCTAGTATAATATATTTGTCCAATGAATACCTGTTTAACATTTGCATTTCTTCTTGGTGTAGCAATTTTAATGGCCAGTAGTGTACATACATCTTTTCACGTAACAAAAGGGCATATCAGCTTACTTCACTATTTCGATAAACAGCAGAAGACATACTTATAAAAAGGCAAGTTTTTTGTCATTACACATGCAAAGAAAGTCGGCACGGTACACACGAGTAGCCATTTTCCGTCTTTTTTTTATCCAAGGTAAAACAGCATGTTCATTGTTATGGACGGCAGACCGACTTACAACCGAATGAAGCCCGCGCTCCATAATCGAGTGTCTGCTGTCACATTTTGTGAGGAGAATACGATAACTTCTACAACGTTATTTCATTGGTACAGGGTGGCTCACGAAAAATCGGCCCCGAGTACTAGACTCACTGTCGCTCACCAATCGCCGTCTATTGTTTCGAAGTAGTTGTTTGCATTAGCTTATTTGTTATTTCTTTACTGCCTAATTAGTACATGTTTATCTATTCTACTCGTAGCGGTCAACAAATCGTGCGTAATTGGCGAGCGGTCTCTACTAGGGGCCGCTTTTTCGTGCGCCACCTTATATTATTTCACTGCGATCAGCCACATAACGCTACAGTTGGCTAAACGAGTGCTTTTGCAGAATCACGAAAATTACTTCTACAAGTGTGTGAGAATTCTGTAGTGAATAAAAACTCTGTACTCCAGAGGTTCCACCTCTTGGCACCTTCCATCTTCAGTCACCTATGCTAATAATTTTCAGTTTTTCATGAGAACCATATACGATGCACATGTGAACGGTGAACGAGTAAAAATGAACGGTTCCCAAAAAAGAGCGCTCACTGGTGAACGAGTTTGCCCATCTCTGATTTTCAGTAGTAGTATGATATTTTTGTAGCGTAGTTACTTTCGTATGGTGAATTCATTCCACTCACGGGTTTCTGTTCTTTGTTTGTTACCGAGTCATCGTCTGCCTGTGACGTACCCTCACCGACAGTGTCGAGTAGCGACGTTGTCATGCCCTCTGCAGATACTAAGTGGCAACGAAGGACATACTAACGCGTGTAATGCCTCTGTTTTTTTCTTTCCCTGTTTTCATAGTGTTTACTTTGACCAACCATGGACCCAGTGTTTCTGCAACGCTGGCATGAACAGTTGCTCCTACAGGAAGAGCAGCAGCTGTTGCACTAAATGGCTATGAGCACTATGGGACTTAACTGCTGAGGTCATCAGTCCCCTAGAACTTAGAACTACTTAAACCTAACTAACCTAAGGACATCACAAACATCCATGCCCGAGGCAGGATTCGAACCTGCGACCGTAGCGATCGCGCGGTTCCAGACTGTAGCGCCTAGAACCGCTCGGCCACTCCGGCCGGCCCAGCTGTTGCACTTGCAGCAGTAGCAGCAACAGGAGCAGATGTAGGAGGTGATAACCTAGAATGCACACTTTCCTCGCAACCTTGCCTTGCTGGTGGAAAATACCCACTCACGGGCCACTTCTCTTGTCTGCCCCCACTGCCTTCGATGTCATTTCCCGGTTTTGATGATTCTATGGAAAGGTAGGAGAATTATCTGTGATGGTCTTTGCTGCACTGTCAGGTAAGGAGTACTGTTGGTATAGGTTGATTAAGCTGGGTGGTTGTTGTCTGGCAGCATGGATCCAGATAAAGCTGTCCACAATTTGAAGCCTTCCGCTGAGCCCAATAAGCTTTCCTTTGAAGAGCTTTGTTGGTTTCTTGCACAGCATTCTAGCCATGAGACCCATGTGGTAGCAGCGTGGTTGCAGTTTAACCAGCACACGTGTCCTGGGCAGTCACATGCAGCCTGGATTGCAGATTTGCAATGCCTCTCACGGAAGTGACATTTTGAGTGTCCCAAATGTGCTCTCTCTTATGCAGATTCATGAATTCGGGATGTGATTGTCCGGTTAGCTCCTGATCCCAAATTTGACTAGGGTGTTGACCTTGTCTGACCCTTCTTTAGCTGACATTGCCCAAATTTCGGATTCGCATGAGCTTACAGTGGTTGCTTAGGACGTCCTTTATGATAACTGGCAGGTGGCACGATTAGGTCTGCACGGTGAAGAGCCCCTGGGGACCTGCGGTGTACCCCAGAAGGCCTCACCTCCCACCGAGTCACCATGTCTTGCCAGCATTGACAATTCCAGTTCAACAGTGTCTCGGTACTGCCTACCTTTGCCCATACCAAGCTCTGCAGGTCTGTGTTGCTTGCAGTGTTCTCATTCCCACCCACAGCAAGTTATTATGGGTCATCAGTGTAATTCTCCTTGCACTTGTTGGGCAAGCCAGATTTTCTGCCCCAGCTGTCAGTTGCTGCGCGTTCATCAAAATTGCCCACATGTGGAGGCCATGTATAGGGTATGCCTTTATAGAAAACATTTGGCAACTGTTTGTGACAGATGGCAAGCCACGAGTCAGTCTTCTAACTCCCCAGTGTTTTCCCTGGACTGTGGCTGTCTCACACGCCACATGTGTTGCTCTAGCCTATTTTGCTAACCATGACTGTGGATGGGCAGTCCGTTGAATTTCAAGTCGACAGTGGTGTGCCAGTCAGCCATATTAATTTGGATATATACAGGATCTTGGGGTGGCCCAAGTTGAAATGGTCACTTGGTCAGGTTATGTCTTATTGTAAACAATAAATGTGGTATGGTAACTTTCATTGATGGTGGTCAATTCACCACTGGAGCAAAATATCTTTGGGCTTGTCGCCTTTTCTGTTGTCAGGTTTTAGATCATTGATGAAGTGCATTTAGTGTCTCACTCCACCCCTTTTCACGGTTTGAACTCCTTACGGTGGCCCTAAAGCCCATTGTTCGACAATACCTTCGACCAGGCAGAAAATTTCGAGGCACATTTTGCTCTTAAGCTGTCGGCAGTCCCAAAATTCTGTCGTTCCCACCCCCTTTCGTTCTCCATGTACAAGATAAAGGCTGAATTGCAATATTGGCAGGATCAAGGTGTCGTTTCTCCTATTTCACTAAGTAAATGGACCACCCATTCGGTGATGATTTATAAGCCATATGGCACAGTGTACCTTTGCAGCGATTTTAACAGATAGTCAATGCAGAAGCTGTCATGGATTCATATTCTATGGCAGATGGAGATTTTGACGAAGTTGTTTGGGGCCAGTACTTTTTCCACTTCTATTGGCGTGATACTTACTTGCAGCTGTCATTGGACACAATTTCTCGGACTTTCTTAGTCCTTTTGGAATCTCATCTGCACCAGGAATTTACCAACAATATCAGGAGCAGTTGATTCAGGACATTCCTTGTTGCGCCAATTACCTTGCTTACATCTGAGACGCAGGCCCTACTAGGGAGGAGCATTTACAGAGTCTTCAGTCAGCTTTCCAATGCCTCCTACAGAATGGCCTTCGCTACAGGCGGGAAGAGAGCAGTTTTTTCTTTCCAAGTGGGAAGAGAACAGTTTTTTTCTTCCCGAAGGTGCACTGTATGAATTGTGTGCTTGGTAAAGATGATCTCGTCCCCCCTGGACAACAACATGAAGGCATTGTTAACCTACCAGCTCCCAATAACATGAAGATTCTCAAGTCTTTTATGGATAAGATTTCGTATTATACTGAGTTCATCTGGTAGGCTGCGCACGTCTGCCAGCCTCTTCACTGGCTTCACCAGAAGAGCGTCAAGTTTTTATGTTTAGCGGATTGTCAATGGGCCTCTCAGTATCTCAAGAAGTGTTTGTGCTCTGCTCTCTATCTGGCTTCATTTACACTAGATAAACCTTTGACCCTCACCTGTGATGCATCCTACGACGGTCACTCCAAAAGAAAAAAAAATGTGCGTGAAGTCTTATGGGACTTAACTGCTAAGGTCATCAGTCCCTAAGCGTACATACTACTTAACCTAATTTATCCTAAGGACAAACACACATACCCATGCCCGAGGGAGGACTCGAACCTCCGCCGGGACCAGCCGCACAGTCCATGACTGCAGCACCTTAGACCGCTCGGTTAATCCCACGCGGCACACTCCAAAAGAAATGCACACTATTTTTTTAAAATCCATCTTTTATTCTACATGTTTGAAAGTTTTACAGTGTGTAGATACATCCTTTAGGAACAATGTTTTCATTTCTCCCCATTATTTCCATCCCTCTCAACTGCCTTACGCCATCTTGGAACCAGCGCCTGTATACCCGCACAGTAAAATTCTGGACCAACCTGCTGTAGCCACTGTTTGGCAGGGTGCACAAGGGAGTCGTTATTTTCAAATCTTGTTCCACGAAGAGAATCTTTCAGTTTCCCAAAGAGATAATAGGCAAATGGAGCCAGGTCAGGACTGCAAGGCGGGTGTTTCAGTGTTGTCCATCCGAGTTTTGTGATCGCTTCCATGGTTTTTTGACTGACATGTGGCCGTGCATTGTCGTGCAACAGCAAAACATCCTGCTTTTGCCGATGTGGTCGAACACAACTCAGTCGAGCTTGAAGTTTCTTCAGTGTCGTCACATATGCATCAGAATTTATGGTGGTTCCACTTGGCATGATGTCCACAAGCAAGAGTCCTTCGGAATCGAAAAAAACCGTAGCCATAACTTTTCCAGCAGAAGGTGTGGTTTTGAATTTTTTTCGTTGGGTGGATTTGCATGGTGCCACTCCACTGATTGCCTCTTCGTCTCTGGTGGAAAATGATGGAGCCATGTTTCAACAGCAGTCACAATTCTTCCAAGGAATTCATCTCCACCATTCTCGTCCTGTTCCAAAAGCTCGCTGCATACCGTTTTTCTCGTTTCTTTGTGAGCCACTGTCAACATCCTGGGAACCCACCTGGCAAAAACCTTTTTTAACGCCAACACTTTCAGTATTCTGCAAACACTTCCTTCCCCTATCCCAACATAGCGTGACAATTCGTTCACTGTGATGCGTCTGTCAGCAGTCACCAATTCGTTAACTCTCTGCACATTGTCGGGAGTGTGCGCAGTACGAGGCCTGCCACTGCAAGGACAATCCTCAATATTGCCGTGCCCACTTTCATCATGTAACCTGCTTGCCCACCGACTAACTGTACTGCGATCGACAGCAGCATCTCCATACACCTTTTTCAACCTCTTGTGGATGTTTCCAATTGTGTCGTTTTCACAGCACAGGAATTTTATGACAGCACTTTGCTTCTGACGAACGTCAAGTGTAGCAGCCATCTTGAAGACATGCTGTGATGGCGCCACTCACGGGAACAGGTTGAATTAAGTTTGAAAACAAGCGGGAAGGATGTATCTACACACTGTAAGACTTTCACACATGCAGAATGAAAACTGTATTTTTACAAAAATGGTGTGCATTTCTTTTGGAGTGACCCTCATAGTATAGCATTGGTGCTGTCCTGTCCCATCAGCACCCAGATGCCACCCAACAGCCCATAAGTTATGCGTTCAAGCCACTTTCTGCTGCACAACGGAACTACTCACAGGTGGAAAAGGAGGTATTTGCCTATATTTTCGGGGTTAAGAAGTTAAACGTCTTCGTATATGGGACGAGGTTCCTCCTCATCACTGACCACAACCCATTGGTTTCCTTATTTAGACCATGTTCCAAGTTGACAGATAGGGCTGCCCAATGTTTACAGCAGTGGGCCCTCTTTCTCAGTAACTATTCTAATGGCATTCGTTACCACTACACCACCCAGCACAATACTGATATACTTTAGTGGCTACCCTGGTAGCAGTTCGACTGACAAGAGGCTCTCATGTTCCTAGTGATGATGCCTTGCAGCAAACCCTGTCAGGTTTTCCATTATCAGCAGAAAAGGTTACAACCACCACTACTGCTGACCTACATGTCTGGAAAATCGTTTCAGCAAGCCAGATGGGATGGCCAGAGCGCTTTTATTCAGGTGCAGATCATGCATAGCATATGTTTTTTCTCCTACTTACTCGACTCATGTTGTCTGCAGGGTTCTTATGCTTGCCACAGAGGAGCAGCACTGTCGAGTGGTTGTCCCTCCAGTGTTGCAGCCTTTCATTCTCCAGCTGTTGGATGTGTCGCACTGGGGTACGACCCAGACAAAAGCATTAGCACAACGTCACCTCTGCTGGTGGGCAATTTATCATGACATTGAACATCTGGTGTGGGCTTGTGCACAGAACCAGGCTGCATTGTCGCACCACTTCTCTCCTTGGCTAGTCCTTGAGCACCCTTGGGACAGGGTGAACATCGATTTCTCGGGTCCATTTTTGGGTAGCACATGGTGGTTGGTGGTCAATGCAGTGTCAAATTTTCTCTATGTAGCCAAGCTGTCGTTCACAACATCAACTACTACTGTTTACATGTTGTCGATTATTGTTGTCATTGAGGGATCCCCTAGGGTGCCTGTGTCCTGTAATGGTAGACAATTTGTGTCATGGGAATTTGAAGACTTCTGCATCTGCAATGATATTCAGCAACCGACTATGGCGCCACTTTACTCGGCTTCTAACTCAAAGTTGCAGCACTTTGTGCATACATTCAAGACCCGGATCAAGAAGTCCATGTCTGCCTCTTCCCGCAACAACACATTGTTGAGTTTTCTGGCTACGTGTCGGGTGAGGCTGGTTAGCATGTGCACTCCAGCAGAATGTTTACATGGGTAGCAACTGTGGTGTCCCTTGGATGTGTTGCACCTTGAGTCATATGCTAAGGGCCACCATGGGTTGGTGGGTTTCCTCCTGGGGCTGCCACTTGGTTGGTTGGTTAGTTTTGGGGTTTGATGGGGGCTAAACATCGAGGTCATCAGTCCCCTGTTCCAAACAGACATACTTGTAAAAGGCCTATACAGTAAAAGCGTAACCTCTGCACCCAGAGGGAGGGAACACCAAGGGGTACAGAGCAAAATGAACACCGCAATAACACAAAATAGAGCTCACTTAAGAGGAGCAGAGCAAATAGTTGACTAGAGTAAAATGGACTACAGTGGTTGATGGATCAGGTAAAAGATCAAACACTCGACTACAAACGAAGAACCTCCAGCTGGAAAGCGTTCGTAGAGGTATAACACAACTTGTTACCATAAAAGACACTATTTTGGTATCCACGTCACAATTAAAAGTCGCTGGAGTGGGTGTAGCCTGAGAAATCATGCGAGAGCGCTCACACTAGAGTGAGTGATAAAACCCAGTTGCACGGATAAAATGTAAAACTGAGTCACCTAGAATTAAAGGAAGTGCAGCTGGTAAATTAAATGACTGCCGCAAGGGGGCTAAAAGGGGGCAGTCCATCAGAAGATGGACCACTGTCAGCCCTGCATCACAGCGACACTTGGGCGGGTTCTCATGGCGAAGGAGATAGCTGTGGGTCAACCGTGTATGTCCAATTCGGAGACTGCAGACAACAACTGAGTCCCTACGCGTGCTCCTCAAGGATGAGTTCCATACGGCCATGGACGACTTTACCGTGCGGAGCTTATTTGGCGTGTTCAGGACAGACCATTCAGAGCTCCAAACATCGCGGACCTTGCGATGTAGAGCTGACCGTTGGTCTCTTTCCACGAGACCAAGCTCCAGGGGTGGCGAAGTGGTGGCCTGCTTGGCCAACCGATCGACACGTTCGTTTGCTGGAATGCCGATGTGGCCCGGGGTCCACACAAACGTCGCTGAACGACCACACTCGGCGAGAGCAAAAACAGCATCTTGAATACTGCGCACCAAAGGGTCTCGAGAAAAACACTGGTCGAGTGCTTGCAATCCACTCAGGGAGTCACTGCATATGATAAATGACTCCCCAGGGCAGGAGGAAAGGTGAGCGAGTGCATGATAAAGAGCAACCAGCTCCGCAGTGAAAACACTGCTCCCACAAGGCAGGAAATGCTGCTCAACGTAGTCGCCGTGGATGAAAGCAAACCCAGTGCTGCCACTTGGGCCCAGTCCTTCAGCTGGCAGCTGGGGTGGTTGCTGGCTGTCGAGGTGCGCCACAAAGGTCGGCAGTTCTTCGTGGTAGATGTTGGGGCAGAGCAGCTGCCTCGTTAAGCCAATCAGTTGCACCTACACCCTGTTGGAGCATCGCTGCTGTGATCTTCCAGTACACTGAGCACCTGGGTTGATGACAATGTTGTTCCCACAGCGGGCTTCCACTTGCAGAAGCATGCCTCAACATTGCCACCCCTTCTGCACCCTCCACTGTCCTGTTGTACACATCCTTGTGCCGCAGTGTGGCTCGTGCTTCCACCTGACATGGTGGAGGCGCATGGCTTTTGACCCAGCCTCCTTCCCCTAACGTTCCCCTTGTCAATGGAGCCATTGCTGCAGCCCCCGTGTCCTTTGACCCTTCCGGCGGAGCCGGTGGTTTCGGTGTTGCTTCCTTCAGTGGTTGGTCCACTACTGGGTTCTCCAGCACTTTCTCCAGTTCTGTGCCAGAGGTTGCAGCCCAAGCCTAGCCATTTCAGCGGGGGGGGGGATTTAGTTTACACCCCAACAGATGACCTGATGGAGGCAGATGAGCTGGCATGGGTAGAACAGTGGAGTAGTTCACAAACCTACCATGGAGGGCACATACATTGTGTCATATGGGCAAACTTGCTGACGGAAGTTTTTACTTTAGAGTGGCAGTAAGTGAAGTAGGCCAGTGGTCCTGCAGAGTTAAACTACCACCGACCTAGCCTTGCATTTGTGTCAAGAGTTGTCATGTGCTCAGTTGTTAGCAGCCTGCACCAGAAATGTGCTGATTATTTTTGTGCGCGTATCTACGTAGGTTCAGACATTCCACTTACCATAGTTCCATTTCCATGGCGAGTTCATGCCACTCAATGGGTTCTGTTCCCTGGTTGCTATAGAGCCATCGTTGGCTTGTGAAGTACCAGTGCTGTCTGTGTCAAGTAGTGGCGTTGTCATGCCTGCTGCAGGTACTAAAGACGTGTAAGGGTCTACGGGCTGCAAGCAGCCATACGGTACATAACACGCGCTTGCCAGCCGACATGTCTGGAATGCTAACAATGTGCTTGGGCAGTACACGGGTGTCCGGCCGCAGTGCGACGCAGGCAGTAGTAAGCCACTGGCCGCCATCCGCAGAACGCCATATTAACTAGTGTGGTCTCCGGCGCGAATATGTCTCTTTTCTTAGCTCACCATGGAACCTATCGATACGACCATAATTAGGATGTCAGACACAGTGATGATGGGTGCGCGTAGCGTGCATGTTTTATAATCAGCCTTTGTTAATAAAACTGTTTAAACTTACTTCTCGTGTTCGCATATTGCCGTACCTCAAGGACCCACAGCTTACAAATCCTGACAAATATTTCGTCTAATTATCATCCGAGGCAACAACACAAACAACCCCCCTTTAGAAGTGGTGTCAGCATGGGAATAATTATGGAAAATCTGCAGTCCTGAAGAGGAGCAGCACAATGTGAACATCGAGCAGCAGCATAAACATCTTCCGACTACGCGGGGACATCCGACGCTGGAATTCAGGTTGGTCTACTCCAGTTTGGCTATAATACGAAAGGCAGTGATGGATTTTTATTTTACATTTGGGTGACTCATTGGCGTTAAATTAGACGAAACGTCGCAATCCAGTCAGAGTAACGTTGTCGATCTACAAACTGTTATTAATGAACTGCAAGAAGAGATTCGGCAGTTAAAACCAGAAAGAAGCGAGCGTAACATTCCGAAACATTTGGCAAATGATAGTTCGTGCAGTACAGATACGACTAAAATAAGGAATTTTTCATTATTGCCATCAGTACCAGTGTTTAGCGGGAAAGCCGAAGATGATGTGAAGGTGTCTTTTCGTTAACTTGAAGGTGCCGCCCTTTTAGGATCCTGGACAGATTCCGATAAGCTAGTGGTTGCCAAATTAAGAATTCGGGGAGCAGCACAAGATTTCATTAGCGCGGAGGCTACTTGGATGAAAACAGAAGATTACGAGTTTGGAACGGTTCAGAGATTTAAACGTAAAAACGCAATCGTATTTTACAGAGAGCAGCTTCACCGTTTGCGAATGCCACGAGACGAATCTATCGAGGAGTTTACCGACAGAATTCGTAACATCAGAGCTCAAACATACGAGATGAAAATGAAAATCGCATTCAGTTGTTCGAAGCCGACCAGAGAGCCTTGGACACATTCATTCATGGGTTGTACGGAGAGGAAGTAAGCAAAGTTGTTCGATTGGCGCGATGTAAAACGTTTCAGGAAGCAGTAGAATCAGCTGTTGGTTTCGTTGAAGCACTAAGACGACCGAACGAGATGCAGAAACAAGAACGCAGAGTTTTCAGCACAACAGTACAATCCTACAGGTGCAATAAGCTGGGTCACAAGCGTGAGGATTGTAAAAAGAATCGAATCTGCTATCATTGTGGGATGTAGGGTCACGTTTCGAGAGATTGTCGCAACAAGAAGAAAGGTAATGCGAACAGACAATGTCAGATCTTTAAACGAGTACGGGGACGTACGGGCACCACTCCGTCCGCCCGTTGCCAGAGACAGTGATTCTATTTATTTATTTATTATTTATTTAGCATCCAATAGATCCTATTAGTTCCAGCGAAAACCAGACCGAAAATGACTTCGTGATAGGTGCTGTATATCGTGGGAGAAACATTAAACTACTTATTGACACAGGAGCACAGACCTCATTAATGTGGGGATAAATTGAAACCGCCGCTATTAAAAGTGCGAGGGATAAACGGAGGAAAGCTACGTAACTATGGAGAAGTTGACGTAGAATTCATTCTTGCCCTAGGCCAAGATGAAGGTGAAAATAAAGATAAATACACAGCAAGGGTGCAAGTAGTTTCAAATAACGAAAGGCGTTATGACGGTGTACTTGGATTTTATTTCTTGTCCTCTAACAAGGTAGAGATATTTGTCGCAGAAAGAATGATCAGACTAGGCCGTACAACTACAACCTAGGAAATCGTTCTTCAGATCGTACTCAAAGGAGCAGCAAAACTGACGTCGTGCGAATGGACGGCCCAAACGATGCATCAGTTCAAACCGTCCGAGTTGATATTCAAATTGATCAGCCTCAGCAAATTCTCAAGGGAGCAGGGAAAACAATCTACGTTGAAGTTAAGTCACATCGATGCAAGGAAGGAACTTTGTTATTAATTGGGCGACCCGAGAAAAGTGACTTACTGGATACAATGCATTGTTATGTTGCTAGAAGTATAGGCGTCGCTGCAATGGTGAGACAGAATGCCGCAAAAGTCCCGCTTACAACAACGAATATGAGGAATGAGGACGTTGTTTTGCCACGAGGAACGAAAGTTGCTGAAGTGTCGAGCGTAAGTAAAAGTGACGTAGATTCCAGATGAAGTAACAAATGCTGCAGTTATAAACATAGATTTTTGTAACAGTACCGCAAAATTGTAACAAGGAGACGTAGTTAATAATGAACTGAAGCGCAAGATTTGGAAGAATATAGAACATTTGACAGCTGATGAACAGTAGATTTTAGCGCCTGTTTTGTTGGAGTATGCAGATTTATTCCGAGAACGTGCAAATTTGACTGTCACTCATTTAGTTTAGCATCGTATTCATACAGATCATTCAGACCCACCGCGGTGTTCGCCTGTGGGAACTGTAAAGAAGAAATCAATTTCTGGAGAACCACAGTTCCGTTTTTGTGTTGGTTACCGATCTTTGAATGCTGTGACCACACCCGACATTTACCCTCCATCAAATTTAGAGGAAACCTTGGATTACTTGGGTAGATGTCGAATTTTTTCAGTATGTGATTTAACAAGTGTTTATCACCAGTTAACAGTGCGTCCAGATGATCAATCAAAAACTTCATTTGCAACAGCAACAGGAGTATAGAAGTATCTTCATATGCCGTTTGGACTTCGTAATGCTCCAGCTACATTTCAACGCCTGATGGATTCGGTTTTACGAGGGCTCACCCCAACACAAGCACTTTTTTTACCTTCACGAGGCAATAATTTTTGGTGAATACATGAAGCAGCATACTGAGCGACTACAAGCTGTTTTTGAGCGTATAAGAAGCGCAGGCCTGTCTTTATAAATAGATAAATGTCGTTTTGCACAAAATAAAGTTAACTACCTTGGTCATATTATAACCAGTGAAGGTGTTCAACCTGATCCAAAATTAATTGAAGATGTAAAGAATTTTCCTGAAGCACAAGATTTGAAAGAACTACAATCATTTTTGGGATTGTCAAATTTCCACAGACGATTTATAGCCGATTATGCGAATATAGCACGTCCAATGATACAACTACTGAAAAAAGGAGCCACATTTAATTGGTCAACAGAGTGCAAAATGACAATGGAAGAACTTAAAACAGCTCTAACCACAGCCCCAGTGTTAGCCTATCAGGATTTCACGAAACCTTTTATTCTTTTAACAGATGCATCCAATTTTGCCATAGGTGCAATCTTGTCTCATGAAGTTGATGGTCACGAACATCCAATACCATTTGCTTCCAGACAATTAAACAAAGCAGAATGTAATTGTTTTACCACTGAGGAGGAGCTCTGTGCTTTGGTTTTTGGTATAACACATAACAGATGTTTCTTAACAGGATAAGAATTTACAGTTATTACAGATCATGCCACACTTGAATGGTTATTGAGCTTAAAGGAGCCAAGTTCCAGATTAACAAGATGGGCATTAAGACTGAGTGAGTACCAATTTAAGGTTATTCCCCGACCTGGTAAACAACATGTGTCTGCTGATGCAACGAGTCGAAAAGTCAATGTTTGTGTTACAATACGCCGAGAAGAAGAGTTAAAGGCAGCTCAAAAAGGTGACCCACAATGCAAATTAAGCAAAAATGATCAACGTTTTGTCAAAATGGATGGATTATTGTACAAAATCACTATTAAAGGAAACCGCCTAGTTATTCCAGAAAGCATGAAAGAGCAAATCATGAGAGAACAACACAATTCTTTATTGTCAACATTGCGGTAAAAAAGCAACAAACATTAAAATAGCTGAAACGTTTTGGTGGCCGAGCCGCAAATTTGATGTTTTCGAGTTTTTTCCACAATGTGATTCCTGTAAGAGACGGAGTAATGTAGGAAAAAGTAGAGCACCATTGCAAGAACTGCCCGAGACAAGTGAAACATTTGAACGAGTAGGACTAGATGTCGTAGGACCATTGCCAAAGACTAAAGATGGAAACAAACACATATTGACAACGTTAGATCGTTTCTTTAGATACCTTCTCATGATACCAATACCTCATCAGGGCGCTGAGACTATGGCTAAAGTTTTTGTAAAAGAATGGATTCTTAAGTTTGGACCTACATTACGTATAATTAGTGATCAAGGAACGAATTTTACGAGTGAATTACTTAAACAGACTTGTAAGTTCATGCAAGTAACTCAGTAAAGGACCACACCAGCACACCCTGAAGGAAATGGACGAGTTGAGCGAGTTCACAGAACAATTATTAAAATGGTTTGTCATTATGTGAGCAGCAAACACGACAATTGGGATGTCTGTTTACCGTACTTAGTAGGTTGTTATGATGCCAAAATGCACAGCTCAACTGGCCTAAGTCAATATGAGATCGTCTATGGAAGAAGAATGTATTCACCCTTGGACTTTGCACGATCGACTGCCGGGATCAGCAATGAACACGTAAGGGATCTAGCACGCAAGCTAAAGGAAACATGGAGGAGAGTGAAACAGCAAAATCATCTATCCTTTCTTCAGCAAGCAAGACAACATGACCGCCTAGCGGCAGTGCCACAGTATCGAGTTGGAAATCTTGTGTGTCTGAGTAATGCGGTGCTAAAGAAGAGTCAAGTCAAAAAGCTTAAGAAGTTTTGGAATGGACCATATCCAATCTTGGAGGTGTTGTCGCCAGTCACTCTTAAGCTCAAACTGCCCTTTCGTTTGACTGTCGTTCATGTCAATCGTGTAAAGCCATTTCTGGGTAGATTTCCTGTAGTATCGCAAGACGACAAGGACTGACCGAGAGGCAGACCAGCTGTTCTCAAACCCAGGAAGCGAGAATCGCGAGGTCACAGTCCAGACTTCCGAGGCCGAGGCATCGCCACGTTCCAAGCGATCCTGTTCGAGACACCCCTACAAGCTGTGTAAACGTGTGTAGTGTGTGAGAGTGCAATGCCTGTGTTTATTTCAGCCACATGCTTATGTGAATGTGTTGTGAAAATTTAGTATTGAAGCTATTGCACGAGTGCACAGTGAAACTAAACCTTTTATTCCACTGGTTGCCACAACGAACTCATTTATTTTACATTCATTGTTAACTCTAGTATTTAGAACTAATTAACCATGTCCATTTTTATTCTCATGTTTGCTATAATAGCGTATTCTACTAATGCTGTAGTAACAGTACCACAGAGTACAGGAGTTTTGTTTGAACCATGGTCAGACATGGTAGTTTCAACAAGTAATGCAAAACTTGTCCTCAAGTACAATCTGAGTGAAATCCAACAACAGTTCAATTCTGTAAAGAAGCAGATTGATCTAATTCGTTCTGTTAAGGGTAATGATACAATTTTGGAAATGGGTACATCATGGTATTATAACTGGATCACAGCCAAAATGCAGGTAGAGTCTACATTGCTAATTATGAACGAGAGATTTACTGTTTTTTAAAAGCTTTTGCCACACAAGACTTTAATTAGGCGTAAACATGCCTGGTTTGATTTTGGACGGAGCATCCTTCATACTGTAGTTGGTAGTTTAACTAGTTGTGATCTACTGGAAGTTAAAGGCAAAATATTAGCTCTTGAACAACAGTCCAGTAAAGATTCAACTAACCACTCTAATGAAATTATCGTATTAAAGAATATGTAAAGAACCATTACTAACCACATAGTTTTCATTGGACAGATTGTAAAGCAATTTATCTCACATTTCCACGTAATTCATAGTGAAACGAGCACAAATATCCAAGAACTATTCCAAGGATTAAATGCTGTGAGTGGACACTTAGATTTAAACACTCTTTTGTTAAGGATTTCTGATAGTTTATCAAATACTAGAATTGATGCCCTTAACTTAAGAACAGCCTTAGAAAGTTGTTCAAATGATTGTTTGAGCAGCGTACTACTACATCCAGAACAATTTTTACAGTTCCTGCCATCAATTGAGCGAAAGCTAGAGGCAACCTATACTATGATTTACCCTGTTAACTCTTACAATTTATATGATTACTATAAGTTAACCACCACACACACTTTAATGACTGAAGAATTAACTGTTATTGTTTCTATACCCATTGCTAGATCAAAGCATAATTTTGAAATGTATAAGATTTATACATACCCTGTGAAATGGAGACAGGCAGGTATTCATGTGAAGTACGTACTGAATGATTATCCACTGATCAGCAATGATCGAAGATATTTTGTGTCCCTAAATGGAAATGATTTGCATATGTGTAAACGTAGTCATAAGTTAATTTGCCCTGAATTGGCAGTATTCTTAGATAGTAGACTGTACAGCTGTAAGAAATAATTGTTTATGAATCATCCCCAAGAGATGATTGCCCTAGAATTTTAACACATCTTTATCATACATTCCTTAAATGATGTTCTGAAAGTATAATTTCCTCATATAACTCCATCCTTGATGTCACATTTGCATGTAAAAACTATGATACACCTGAGCTACCCTTTACACTCAAATTGAATAATAGTGGATTAATCTTGAATGCCACACATTGTGATTTATCATGTGAACTATTTGATATGCCTAGTGTATTGGCAACTACATTTCATGCAATTGGACATTTGCCATTAACGAGAATGTTATCTGTTTATTACAATGATTCACACATATTAACATATGGAAAGCATTCCTTATCAAGTTTTTCTGAAGACAATAATTTAATTAAGGATATACGTGAAAATTTAATTTCTTCCTATAATGAGTTAAACTTCATTGAAGCAGCAAATAGAATTAAGTCCTTCAATTCATCCAGTAACGTTAATGGATACTTGATTGTCAGTATTGTGTTTTTATTGCTTTTACTAATTTTTCTTTTGTCATGTATGAAACTGTCATCCTGAAGCCACGCTTCTCTGTACCGAATGTTACTGAGGGAAGGATGGGGATGGAAATCGGCCATGCTCTCAAAGGAACCATCGTGGCACCTGCCTGAAGCATCTTACGGAAATCATGGAAAACCCAAATCAGGATGACTGGATGTGGGAGCAAGAGAGTGACCGCAGAATTTTGAAAGTAGAGGAAGAACATACAGTATGGAATCTTCTTGATCATATTCTTACCATGGGACCTAATTTTTTTTTTAGAGCACTGCTACTTCAAGAGAGAAGAATCAAAGAGCTATCAGACAGACAGGGCATCACTACCTTCTTTGATGATAATTACAATGATGCATACTGATTTTTCTGTTGATTTTACATGTGTAAGTCAAGGTGAAATTCAAAGTGCACATTGGCAGCAGAACTGAAATAGTATTTTTACTGCTATGATTTGGCTTTCATGGTACTACTCACTCCTGTGTGTTGGTATTTGATAATCTGGACCACACAAAAAACACAGTCGTCCCTGTTGTTGATAGACATCTTGAAGAACTACCAAATAATACCAGAGAAGTTACAACCTGGTCAGATGGTCTATCTTCCCAGTTTAAAGATAGATATAATGAAGAGGCTCTGAAAGCTCTAAGTAAGAGTCAAGGCAAAAAATTATACGCAAGTACTTTGCAACTTTTCATGGGAAGGGACCAGTTGACGCAACTGGTGAGGCTGTCAAACACCAAATTTGGTCTCATGCGAAAAGCATGAAATTTATTGTAAACAATGCAACAGATTTTGTAAAAGCATTGTTAAATTCTTCTTCTGTGACAGCAATTCTCATGGGTGAAGAAGACTTTAGAGAGGGGAAAAAAAAAACCACTACACCTCTCGGCCTCAATCAAGAACTGCAAACCTTTCTTGACTGTCACTAAAATTCATCACTTGGAACACTACAATACTGAAGTTGTAGAACACACTTTTTCATCAGTTGCAAATGAAAACAGTAACAGAACAGAAAAATCACTAGATTTACATTATATAAACATAACAATGTAAAAATTATCGAGCTCCAACTTTGTAGAGCATTCTGTATAAAGCATGTTTTGATTCATAGAACATATTTAATACAAACATTTCCTTCTGTTAACTGTCAAAGGAATATACTGTAAACATCTCTTCATAGCACGAGTTACCATGGAATGGCCCTTACTTTTTCTACGGCATTGGCGATTACTTTTTCTATGGCACTGGCAAAACAAACATGGAATGAAGTATATACAGAAAACAATGCAGAAGTTATGTTCTCTAAATTTTGCACACTGTTCAAATTAATTTTTGAAAAGTTATTTCCAAAAGTAGTCTCTTCAACAGCAGCAGCGGCTGGGTAACTGTGGGTATCAGAAAGTCCTTCCACACATTTAAATTTCTCGATTCTTTGCAAAATCACTACACTATTCCACAGTTCATAAATTACTTTCACAGGTACAGAAAGATGTGCTACCGGGTACAGCAAGCAGTCATTCCATGACAGAAAATAAATGCAAAGTAGTGTGGGATGTCAAAAACATAAGGATACAAAATGCACAGACAAGTTTAGCAACATACAAATCAAACTTGGAAGTAGAGTAATAGAAAATCACCAAGAACAGGGAAGTTTTGTAAATTACTATTTCTGAATCAATCACGAAGGGCAGACTAATCATTTAAATGAATAAATACAACCTTTTACTAAATGAAATACTGTTTCATATCTGAAATGGGAGAAGTATCAGCTATTGCAGATTTCACCAAGGTGGTACTTGATGCTGTTGACAAGGATGATTGTGTTACAGATATATATTTATAGACTTCCCAACCAATCTGTTGCGTATGCCAGAGACAACATTAGCAAATATTTTACTAACAGTTCCATACCTAATAATGCAACAATAGCAAGTTTGGTAAATAAGAAGAAATCAATTTAAAAGTTTCAGAGATTTTTATGTTGCTTGCCAGACGTTCTATTCCCCTATAAAGATTATCAAAACGATTTTTACGGGTATTTACGTCAAACTTTTCAAAATCGAAGTAGTAGGCCCATTCAGCCGGCTACGAAAAGCATACCATTATTCTCAAACTGGAAACAATTGATGTCCGGAATCTTCATCGACGGTCGTTAATGCAAATGACTGCGGGATGTAAATGTTTCAACACCTCACTATTTAAGCTACTTTGTGCGCTTCAACGAATAATGTCTCCATCGAAGTAGAATGGTTACGATACATGACAATCAATACATAATTACCAGTGTTTGTGTCACGAATAATGGTGCTATCTACGCGTGAAATTATCAAGTGAGCTAACGTACGACAGGAAATGATGATGACAAGCAATATAAAACCTGAGGAGTCAAAATATTGCAAGCCAAATATAACCAACTTCTTGCACTTACCCATTTTGTAAGCTCAAAATATATGATGCTCCGACCTCGTAAAGTCCGTGCAACATGTTTTACTGTGACGACACAGAAAAATTACGCAAATTTAAAACAACTTGTCAACACATCAAATCGTACTGACAGTAAAAACAAACATACATCGCTCACTTCAGACGACACACAACTTTTCGCAAAGATATAGCGAAGCGAGTACACAACTGAACCATTGGCCAAAGACAAAATACCACAGCATCAAAACCAGTAATCGCTGAAAAAAAAAGAAAAAATTACACACACACACACACACACACACACAGAAATCAAAAAAAGTTTTGCATCACCTGGGTTCCGAGAGTTCCGGAACCTGTACAGAAAATCGGAGTAGAGATCAACTTAAACATCATTTCCTCCCTTTTTATTGCTCATGAAAACCACACACTGCATGTTGTACCACCATAAAGTGAGACCTTCAGAGGTTGTGATCCAGATCGCTGTACAGTGTACATACCGATAGCTTTCCACTGGCTCAAATCAATCTGTGATCATACGTTACCCTTTTTTGTACACTTTCAATATCCTTTGGTAGTCCTACTTTGGTTTTGAGCTTCCACACTAGAACAGTATTCTAGGTTTGAATAAGTATCTGCAAGAGCATCTTGGGTGCACTCTAGCCATAATTCTGATGACTCTTTTCTGTGCAATAGAGACTTTGTTTGCTCATGACTGGTTACCCCAAAACATTATGCCATATGTCATAAGCGAATAGAAATATCCTAGGTATGCAGCTTTAATTGTTTCCAAATCAATAACAAATGAAACTGATCAAATGGCAAATGCTGCTGAAATCAGTCCTTTACATAGGCCATTAACGAGAACTGACCATGTTAGATTGTTGTTCATGTGTAATCCCAGGAAAGACTCAACTCTCAATATTTCTCTGTCGTCACATTTTATTTGAATATTTTTCCTGTTTTTTATTTGCTGTTTGGAACTGAATGAATTGAGTCTTGTTCATAATGAGTGACAGATCATTTGAATTGAACCAATCTAGAGCATCTTTGAACACAGTGGTTGCAGTGTTCTCTAGACTGCAATTGAGTAGTTTCTCAGTCTTAATGGTTGTGTCATCAGCAAACAGGGTGGAGTGTGCTTTTTGTGTCATACAGCATGGCAGATCATTCATAAAGATGAGGAACAGTAAGGGACTCAGCACCGAGCCCTGTGGCACTCCACATATTACTTTGCCCCAGTCAGAGCAAGCAGGTGCCATTGCAGAATTGTTCAATACTACCTTCTGTCTCCTGTCGTCTAGATATGACTCCAACCACATCCTTGCTTTACCATTTAATCCATAGTGCTCAGGCTTTGTAAGTAGAATTTTGTGATCTCCACAGTCAAATGCTTTAGATAGATCACAGAGTATTCCAGCTGGTGACATATTATTGTTTATGGATTCAAGTAGTTGGTTGACAAATGAGAAAATGGTGTGTATAGTTGAAGTATCCTTTTGGAATCCAAAGTGATTTTTATTAAGGATTTTATTCTTATTAAGATGATCCATGATTCTCTTGAATATTAGTTTATCTAGGATTTTAGAGAGGCTTGTTACCAATGAACTTGGCCAGTAGTTGGAAACATCAGCTTTATACCTTTTTTGAACCATGGTTTCACAATTGCATTATGATATTTGAGTCTATTAGGGGCAGTACTTTGATTTATGGACTCATTAAATATGTCACAGAGAACTTCAAGAATAAATTTGCAGCAGTGCTTCAGTACTTCGATAGATGTATTATCCACACCAGTGGAATTTTTATTTTTCATTTACCTTATTATCTCCTCAATCTCTTCAGTTGTAATATAGGGTACATGCCTGTAACTACTTTTGTTCTGCACTGCTTTTTGTAGAAGACTCATGGCTTCAACTCCACACCTTTTACAACCAATTTGATCTGCTACTGTCAAAAAATGGTTGATGAATATATTGGCAACTAATCACCTTCAACTATCATGCTTCCATTATGACACACTTCGATACTGTCTGTAGCTTCTGTAATTTTCCCTGTATCACTTTTGACCACTTTCCAAATACCTTTTTCTATCATTTCAATTGTTAGTTTCAGATTTAATAAACATGCTCTTGGATTTTTAATGACACTTTTTAGGATGCTACAGTATAACTTGTAGTGCTTCCTATCCTGAGGTTTGTTAGAATTTCTGGGTGAGACATAAAGAATTCACTTTGTTTTACTGGATGTTTTGATTCACTGAGCCTTTGTCTTCTGTAAGCACTGAGATTGGAGTTTTTCTAAATTCTCTTGGGAAATACAGCTTCAAAAATGGTAACAAATTCATTCAGGAATATGCTAAATTTATCATTGATGTCTTTAGCCTGCTATACTGCGCTCCATTTAAACTGCTGCAAATGTCTGCTGAAGGTTTCCAGTTTCTCACTATTGATTAGTGTAAAAGCTCTATTGGTAAAACTGCTCCCATTAGCCAGGCTTACATCATGAACTTTTAACAACTGCCCATCATTGTCAGAAAGGCCATTTAAGATTTGTGTTACACATATGTTATCAATTCTGTTATTGTCTACAAATATATTGTCAATTAGACTTGTGCAGTTCTTAGTCACCCTTGTGGGAAAGTCAACAATTGTCCTCAGATTAAAATAGCTCATTAATTCTCAAAATCTTCTTCAGTTTTTGACTGTATAGTTTTAAAACTTATCATGTGGGTTTTTGAAATGTTTAGCCTTAAGCCATTTAGACTGAACCGTGTTTACAAGTTACTTAAAGTATTCATGACACTCTGTGGTATATTTTCATTTTAAATTAGGTCACAAATATCATCTGCAAACAAAGTTAAATGAGTATTTATATTGAGAGACAAGTCATTTACATGGAATAAGAATAAAATGGGTCCAAGGTTTACAAGAAAGGAAATTTACAACTAAATCACCAAGCATGATTATTTCTTTGTTTTTTGAGAACAGGTGAGTTAAAAGTGATTCTATTTGCTTGAGGAGTATACTAAGCTTTCCTGAGGGTGCCCTGTAAACAGTAATCACATAAACAGGCTAAGTATTAACTTGGACCTCAATGCAACAAGCCTCAGAATATTTTTTTACATCTACAGGCTTGTACACTATATTTTATTTAACATACATTATTACTCCACCTTTATACATTGTATTTCTAATATAATAAGCTGCTAGCTTGTTTATATATAATTGCACCATTTTAATCCTTTCCATCAAATGATGTTCAGTAAAACGTAATATATGGCCATTTTTTATTGCATCAGTGTCATTAATGCAGATGAAAAATACGAAATTTTCCATTTCCTGAACTCTTTGTTCTTATGTAACAGTTTTGTTGTAAATTGAAATTAGTGATTATAGGCAGTGTACCTACAGGTTTTTGACTTAATTAGTCCTGGAACTGAGGCTGGGTACCAAAAATCATGTAGAGTTGTGTGTTTCCTGGTTCTTGTGTTTCTTCTGCTTGCCTCTGTTACTGCTGATGATGGTGGAGACACATCAGGTGGAGCAGGGTTGTGTACTGCTGTTGATTCTGGAGGGACTAAGACTGGTGAAACATCTTGAGCCACTGATGGACGGTCAACAGTAGATGAAATTTCTACCACTGCTGCTGGTGAATGCAGGGGGATAGCAGTTGCAGATTTGATGGCTGTGTTTTGAGATTCCACTGCTGCTGCACCTGAAGTCTGTGGTAGTGTTCCTGTTGAGTAATCTGTTGTTTGTACAGATATGGATCAATACTTTTCACAGCTGGCAGGGGAATTAGGATACTGTTTACTTTACTTGTTGATAGAACTGCTTTCATTGCAGCACACATGGCATCTTTACCTCTGTTATTTTGGTGCAGACCATGTTTTGTAAAGTGCTCTCTCAGAGATCTGTCAACTGGTGTGAAAGTTGCACTGGGAAATGATTTACAAATTTTTCTTAGTTTCCTATTAGTGTTCGTGATTTCAATATCAATACACAATTTCCATTGAATCATGCCTCCATGGAATAGCAACAACAAAAAAGGTAATTTGTGGGTTATTTCAAAGTTTGTCTTTCAAAACCCTCATTGCCCATCTCCTTTCATTACAGTAGACTTTGTTTGCGCCTCCTGTCACAATACACTTGCTTCCAGACTGTAAGAAGCTTTCACAGTTTTTTAGAATTTCAGATAAAGGCACTCCTGGTTTGACAATGCCAGTTACATCAAGTCTTTGGTGAGCATTACATAAAATTTCCGTGATCCCTTTACATGTAATGTGATTGTTCTGTTTCATGTCCCTGCAGATTGTTACACACTGGTATTTGTATGTGATTTCAGTTGTGATTCATTAATTTATAATCATAAGATACTAGATTTTTCATTTCCTAAAGCACAAAATTTCAATTTTCTGAACATTTAAAGTGAGTTGCCAATCTTTGTACCATTTTGAAATGTTATCAAGAGCCAACAGAATATGTGCGCATAATTATGTCATCTGCAAAAATGTATGAAATAACTGTTAATGTTGTTAGCCAGGTTATTAATATGAAATATGGACAACAATTGTCCTAACATACTTCCATGGGATTTGTCTGAATTTTTTGCTACATCTATCGATAACCCCCTATCCAAGATAAAATGCTGCATCCTCCCTATCAAAATTCTTAATGCAATCACAAATTTCATTTGATTCTGAATGTGATCACACTTTCATTCCAGACAATGCCCATCTCTGACATACATTACTATTAGGGTGTAACATTCAGTATGTTGATATTATGTGTGTATCAGAGTACTGGTTAACCTAAGATCAGGTAAACATACAGTAGTTGTGGTGATTTTAGCATAAAAATGGCAAACACACAGGAGCAAGTCACAAGTGCTTTTCTGAATATGTTAAGATCATTGCACCTATATTGTACAAATAACTCTGCTATGCATAAGAATGCCTATGTAGACAATACTATCATGGATTTCCTTTGGGAAGACTTTACAGTCAGACCTGCATGAGAATGCCTGGCAGACCACAGATAATGAACCTTTACTCCTCACTCTGTATAAGACACAACCAATTAAAATCAAAGAACCTATTGTGTTACTGGTAACTGGGCAAAAGGAAGAGTACATAAGAGTGTTTATTGAGAGAGTAGGTGGTGTAAATTGAGACATTGTATATAATTGTCAATCAGGGAAAAGTGGAGCTGAAATGACCTTTGATAACTGAAATATACACATTTATGGCATTTTTGTTCACCAGTAACAAAAATTAGATCTCCAAATGCACTGAAAAAATAAAAGGATGAACTAGTTCTCTGAAGGACTGCTGGAAATAATAAAAAACATGCTCAAACTGTACCAGATGCATAAGCATGCCTGTACCCAAAGAACAGGGCAGAGATGGAATATTTATAGGTCATGTCTTGAATGCAAAAAATTGTACAGAGCTAAGTGCCTTCTGAAGAAAAAAAATATCTGTAAAGAACTATATAGAAAGGGCTCCCAGTAAATGCAAGACAACATGGCAAATAATGAAACAAGGGGACACACCAAAATGCACTCAAGCAGCTCTCCTTAATCCTGAGGAATTAAATCACCAATTTATAAATTTGGGTAAAGAAATTGGACAGCAATGTGCCTCCACGTCGAATGCTTTATGGAAATGAAGCAATATGGAACCCACCTGTTGTCCTTCATCCATGCTTCACAGGACATTGTGTGAGAAAAGGAGAAAAGGGCCAGCAGAGTTTTGCATGAGCAATGCTTTCTAAAAACATTTTACTTTTACGACAGAACCTTTTCCCTCTCAATGAAATTTATTGTATTTGAACTGAAAATATGTTCAAGGATTCTGGAGCAAACTGATATTAAATACATCGGTCTGTAATTTTGTGGGTCCATACTTTTACCCTTGTTATATGCAGGAATCACCTGTCATTTGGGACTTTGCACTGGGTGAGAGATTTACAATAAATGTGAGCTAAGTAAGGGGCCAATGCTGCAGGGTACTGTCTGTAAAACCAAACTGGTATTCCATGTGGAGCTGGCAGCTTATTTATTTTCAACTTGTTCAGTTGTTTTTCTGCACCAACTATGCCTATTACTATGTCCTCCACATGGGAGTCTGTGTGATGGTGAAATGACAGTAAGTTTGTATGATTCTCCTGCATGAATGATTTTTTAAATGCAAAACATAAAACTTTGGCTTTGCTTTTGCTACCTTCTACTGCAAAAGTTAAGCCAAAGTTTTAATGTATGGGGACACTCTCCTCCCATCCAGAATATTTTAAAAATACAAAAAAGTTCTATGCATAATGTGTGAAACAGGTCATATGGAACACTCTTATCCTCTTTTTGTCAAGATCAGAATACTGAAATTATAAATTTATACATCTGTATATGTGTGACCCATATTAAAAATTATGTTTCAGAATTTGCTACTAGTGGGGAAATTCACAAACGCAACACAAGAGCTGAGGTTAATTTAGATATACTGAGTCACAGGTTAGCCTGAACTGGGAATTTCACAAAGTGAACTCATTCAAAATTTTTAGTAACTTACCAATCTATTTTCAGTCTGTGATGTAATTTTTTTAAAAAATTAAGTGGCACAGTTGGGTATTAGAGAGCTCTTTTTATCATATTAAAAAAACCTGTTTGATGCGTGAAGTGGATTTTAGCATTTAACAAATTTTCCTATAGTTTATTGTATTAGTATGTGCTATGGTTATGTCATGTATAATTATGTCCTGTATACTCTATGCAAGTGTTGTGCACAGGGTTTATACCATACTATATTACAATATAACTCACTGACACTAGCTCTTAGAAATTTCTTAGTAGTGCATTTTATTATGCCTATGCTTAATATGTATACTATAGTTCACTGGAATTACTTTATTTTATTATTGTGTACATATTACTAAATCTTGCATTACACTACAATGATGCAGCCTGTTTCATTACAAAATGATCAGTGGTGACTGCTGATAACTTTGAAGAGTGGACTGACTGAAGGTAAGTTGATATAAATAAGTTGTATGTGCAGACCACTCTGTATAAGAGTTAAATTTTACAAAAAATTTCTTCATGCATTGGAAAGTGAGAAAAGTCATTTTTGCATATTATAGGCCTAGCTTTGTACAGTACACAACCTTGCAGAATTAAGTGTGACAATTGAAATTATAGAAAACAACTCCAATTAATGAAATTAAGGACACTGATGAATGGATAAGTAAAAAAAACTTTATTTTACATTATAACTTTGTTTCTAAATATATCATGCAGTTGCCCAGAATATTGAATTAAATGTGTCATCACCTTTTTTCTCATCCTACTGAATTTGTACCTAAGTATCTAACACTTTGAACTAATTATCTTGTATACTGGATACTGTGTCAAATATAACTGCCATCATGCTTTTTATATATGGCTCTACTGAACAGATGAGTAAATAAGTGTGTAAAAGTTTGTTTGATTATCTTACTTAGTGCAATCTAGTTGTTTTTGATTTTTATTTTGTTTCAAGGAGGATTGACCTATAATTATTTGGATTTTAAGAAAATTAGTTAAATAAATCTCATCAAATTAGCAAACTTTGTGACAAATGTTGTTCTGTGTATGAATAAAACAAAACTCATAAAAATTGGCAAATCTGTGATGAGATTTGCTATTCATGTTATATATTAAAGATCTTGTGGGCAATATTAATAAAACTTCAGATGTTTTGCAGGTAATGCAGTTATCTATAATGAAGTAAAGTCTAAAAGAAACTTCACAAATACTCATCAGATCTTGATATGATTTCAAAGTGATGCAAAGATTGGCAACTTGCTTTAAATGGTGAGAAATGTACAATTGTGCACTTCACAAAATAAAAAGAAACATAGTATCATATGTCTGTAATATCAGTGAGCAGTAGCAGCTTGGTCAAAATTTTACCGATGTGCTTCAATGTGTTGTCCTATAGACTTTTGACTTACAAGGGTAGTAATTGTAACTAAATTGCATATATTAATTTTATCTATATAAATATATTTAAATTTAATAATTAATAGTTTAACATGCTGAGTAATAAAAATAAAATAAAATAAAAGATTGATAGCAGCAGAAAGTGAACTTAAGTCTACAAATTGCCAGTCTGTGCATTTGGCCACTTGATCATGGTGCTGTTACATAAATGGTTCCTGTAAAATCCCTGATTCTCTGTGCACAAATCCTTAATGAGGATTTCACCTTTTTCTACAGCCCACTCAGCCAAAATATTCTTGGAACTTGAAAGGTGCATCAACCTGCTTCTACTCATATAGTTTCATTTTATCTATAGTTTCTGTCAGTGGAACCAATGGCCTTTGAGAAATCAACAAAAAGATTTTGAATTTAGTAGTCTGTGACAGATGTTTGACTGCAGATTAATTATTTGTCCTGAACATGATCCGCCCTTCCTAAAACCACCTTGATATCATCTAAATTACTCTCCTGTGTTGTTCTTATGCTATTTAGTATAATCTTGGAAAAATATACAGATCATCACAGAAAACTCTTTCATACTAAATTTCCTCATATACTCACTTTTTTTACCACTATCTAGCCTATAGCCTTTTCACTTACAGGGGTAGTAATCATAACTAAATTTAATATATTAATTTTATGCATATAAATTGAACTGTTTAAATATATTTAAATCTTATAATTAATAGATTAACATTGTGAGGAATAAAACAAAATTAAATAAAAAATGTTGGCAACAGTGGGAATTGAACTTGAGTTGGCAGTCTCTGCATTAGACCACTTTGCCACATTGTCATTATGACAATGGCTCCACAGAAATTGCTCATATTTATGTTTGCACGCAATGCTATATGCAGTTTCAAAGAAAAATACTGACCTGGTGCTGTGAGCAACATAGCACTCGTAGTGCCACAAGAGGTGACATCACAGCAGAGCATGTGCAGTTGAAAACAGACAGCTGCATCACTTCTCTGAGATGATCATAGGGTGGCTGACCACCATTCCAGCGCATGGCACTGGTTTCTAGTTACTGTGGAGAGAGCACTACAAAACATATGCAAGTACATGTGCAAGACCCATCATGTCTGTTAGATTCTTCTTCATTGGTTATGTGCATTGAATGATTATCACAACCCATAGACAGTAAACTGACCTCATCTTGAACCCCAGTTCCATCTAATAAATTACCTTTGAACTCCTGTCACCCAGCTATAAAAATATTGTTGTCCTCCATACATGTTACTAAATGAAATGCCCCCTTGGTGGCCTTTTCACTCCATGCGATTGAGTCTTATACAAAATCATATTTTTTGTGGTCCAGACCATGCTCACTGACTGACCCCATAGTAAATTATTGCCAATTATAAAACTGAGCAACAGTCCACCAATAACAACTGAATTCACCTGAAAATCAATTCTTCTGTTGCTTAGTAACATTGAGATCCCCTTTTCTGTCTCCTTCTCTCTCACCCCAATTGCAGGAATCAGTGAGATCCTGTTTTAAGGGGTATCTCAGCCAATTTACTGCAATTTTCCACAAAATTTAGGTAAAAAGACTTTGTCATTGCAGTCACTTCTGAACCAGAATCCAGGCATGCTCTGGTCTTGATTCCTTCTGCAGTTATCTCAATGAAGTGACACTGTCTGCAGTTTCAGGCATCTCTAGGTCGTCACAGTACTTTTCAATGCCACCTTGCACTTATGATCGTCAGCACCACACATTGCATACGTAATGTCCCTTTTCTAATTAAGTGTCCCCTGAGAAATCTCATTGCCTACGGTCATGTGCATCCTCTCTCCCATGTACCTTTGCCTTAGAAGAGGCCAATGGCAGCACACACACATCATCTTTGCACCATCTCCCATTACATGTTGCTTGAACGCAAATTGACACAAAGTCCATTGTCCTGTGTTTTGTTCTGGCCGTGATTGCATTGTTGTGGACAACAGTGTCTGTTTCAGTCTCATCTTTTCATTTTAACTCTTCTTCCATGGATATTGTGCCAGTTTTTTCTGTTTTTACACAACACGAACATGTATGGCAGCTCCTTTTGCATCCTTTGTGCACTAATGGGCATTTTCCTCTCTTATACTTACTCTCTGATAAACAAACAACCTTAAAATATCAAGGAACTATGCTCTTGACTGTGTCTCAGTGAGAGCACATTATGCATGAGTAGGAAAGTGTGTACTACACCATTACGTCATTCCTCATCTATCATTCTGTCATACAAATACATTGCCAGAAAGACAAAATGAGTGGAGTACACTCCCATAGATTGGTGCAGCTGTGATGCATACTGTTTGCGGAATATGCTTATTTTCATATGTGCCTTTGCGGCCAAGTTCCAGTACATTGCCAGGTACTTGGTGCAGAAATCTTTGTATGTACTAGTCTCACAAATCGTGGCATTGAACCAGGCAGCTTCCTCCTGGTCAAGCATATGCCACACAACAAGTGATGTGTAGTAGTTAGACACCATCAGAGTCACTGACAGATTGAAGGGACTCAAGCATTGAGCATGTCCAGACTACACCTCTTCTGACACCAGCTCAGGAGAAGTAAACACTTCTGTACAGATTTTCACATGTAAATGGCCTGGGCCATCAGGAAGCATCCACAGTTTGATACACTGCCATGTGACAAAAGACAGGCATTGGTCACTGACCCTGTTCCAGGTATTCCTGTGGTGACACAGAACCACAGTCCATTCTATGAATTCAGCACTGAGCAGCTGCTTCTAAACAATGGTCAAATCGAATACACATTGATTGGCACAGCAGGGCCATGCATGGCACCTGTTGCATGCCTGTCATCACCACAAGTTCTACTGTTGCCATCTTGGAGCCTACCTGTAACTATGACACAGCCTCACAGCCCTCAGTCCAGCATTCATCTCTGTCAGTGGTACTGTCATCTGTCGTGCCACTCGGACATCAGCAGCTACAACATAAAATGCCTCTGCTGTCTTCCACAAGCTGCCAGTTCCGAGATGGGAGCCATAACCACTGCTGCTGAGTCTGTACAAGTCAGCATCCTCATGTAAGCAGCTCCCCTCTCAGCTGTATGTGAAATGCCACTGGCTGCCCACCTCGCCTGCCATGATGGATGAAATATTATGAGTCTACACTAAACTGCCCCAGAGATGATGGTGCATTCTGATTGTCCAAGTTGAATGAATGAATGAATGAATAAGGAACTGTGTATACACACCATTTGCTTCTCTACAGTAGCCCACAACATCACACCCATCTTCACAGCCATCCAAAGAATCCAAATGCCACAGATTGGGGTCAAATGCATCCCAACACAGAAGATGACGGTTCTCTCCATCAATTAGCCATCATTCTCTCCTCTGACCCACTATAATTTTGGTGTTGGGAGTGGGATGATTTGTAAACAAAGAAGAAGGCACACTTCTTTCTGATGAGAGAAGATTGCAAGTGGTGATTCAACTAGGACAGCAACATATATAAGCAGCAGCACAGGCTCTTGATATTCAATAGTTAGATCCTTGCATGCTGGTATATCTATATCATTTATGTCTCGTATTGTGATGCTACAATGTGATAGTTGGAGGCAGCCAGTGCGAGCCATCTAGCAGCAAAATGGTGACGCTAAGTAGTAGTATTAATAAAAAAGAACGTCACGAGAGGGCAGCAGGGAATGGAGACAGCCAGCGAGAGGCATGTAGCCCCTTAAAAGAGAAATGGTACTGCTAGCCTCACCTGGGGACAGTACTCCCCCTTGAAAATGTAAATAGTGTGTGAGGAAAATAGATAATAAGTAAATGAGTAAAAATAATAATTAAGCTGCACTGATGGAAGAAGAATAGATAAAAGTAAATAGACTACACTCCTGGAAATGGAAAAAAGAACACATTGACACCGGTGTGTCAGACCCACCATACTTGCTCCGGACACCGCGAGAGGGCTGTACAAGCAATGATCACACGCACGGCACAGCGGACACACCAGGAACCGCGGTGTTGGCCGTCGAATGGCGCTAGCTGCGCAGCATTTGTGCACCGCCGCCGTCAGTGTCAGCCAGTTTGCCGTGGCATACGGAGCTCCATCACAGTCTTTAACACTGGTAGCATGCCGCGACAGCGTGGACGTGAACCGTATGTGCAGTTGATGGACTTTGAGCGAGGGCGTATAGTGGGCATGCGGGAGGCCGGGTGGACGTTCCGCCAAATTGCTCAACACGTGGGGCGTGAGGTCTCCACAGTACATCGATGTTGTCGCCAGTGGTCGGCGGAAGGTGCACGTGCCCGTCGACCTGGGACCGGACCGCAGTGACGCACGGATGCACGCCAAGACCGTAGGATCCTACGCAGTGCCGTAGGGGACCGCACCGCCACTTCCCAGCAAATTAGTGACACTGTTGCTCCTGGGGTATCGGCGAGGACCATTCGCAACCGTCTCCATGAAGCTGGGCTATGGTCCCGCACACCGTTAGGCCGTCTTCCGCTCACGCCCCAACATCGTGCAGCCCGCCTCCAGTGGTGTCGCGACAGGCGTGAATGGAGGGACGAATGGAGACATGTCGTCTTCAGCGATGAGAGTCGCTTCTGCCTTGGTGCCAATGATGGTCGTATGCGTGTTTGGCGCCGTGCAGGTGAGCGCCACAATCAGGACTGCATACGACCGAGGCACACAGGGCCAACACCCGGCATCATGGTGTGGGGAGCGATCTCCTACACTGGCCGTACACCACTGGTGATCGTCGAGGGGACACTGAATAGTGCACGGTACATCCAAACCGTCATCGAACCCATCGTTCTACCATTCCTAGACCGGCAAGGGAACTTGCTGTTCCAACAGGACAATGCACGCCCGCATGTATCCCGTGCCACCCAACGTGCTCTAGAAGGTGTAAGTCAACTACCCTGGCCAGCAAGATCTCCGGATCTGTCCCCCATTGAGCATGTTTGGGACTGGATGAAGCGTCGTCTCACGCGGTCTGCACGTCCAGCACGAACGCTGGTCCAACTGAGGCGCCAGGTGGAAATGGCATGGCAAGCCGTTCCACAGGACTGCATCCAGCATCTCTACGATCGTCTCCATGGGAGAATAGCAGCCTGCATTGCTGCGAAAGGTGGATATACACTGTACTAATGCCGACATTGTGCATGCTCTGTTGCCTGTGTCTATGTGCCTGTGGTTCTGTCAGTGTGATCATGTGATGTATCTGACCCCAGGAATGTGTCAATAAAGTTTCCCCTTCCTGGGACAATGAATTCACGGTGTTCTTATTTCAATTTCCAGGAGTGTATAAGTAAATGAACCAGTAAATTTACAAGAATAACAAGGAGAGTTTCTCCCCCTCCCCCCCCCCCCCCCACCTCACCAGGTTATGTGGATGGAACAGCATAGCTGGCAGGCAAGAAAAAGAACAATGATCAGGAGTCAAGTCGAGTTGACTCACGGCAGTGGAAGTTTTTTCACGTGAACTTGCAAGGCCTAAGTACGTAGTGCACTAACTTTTGTTAATTATTATAAAAGACAGCACCAAAATGACGTCTTGTGGAGGGGAGCAGTGGCATATGCATGTTAAAAGGATTGCATAACGAGGAGAAGTATATTTCACTGAAAAGGTTGTTATTGTGCAATACGGCAATGACAATGACAACCAGGTATACCCATGGCTTTGGACTCCACTGTGGGATATACAAAGGCAACGGTAAAGAAGAAAGTTGTTAAGTGTGCTGTGTTGGGTCAAGCTCGTGAATATCAGACGCTCCCAGCACTGTGAGCGATTATAAGTGTGAAGCCGCGCTGTAGAACAAAGAACAAAAAAAAAAAAACCAAAAAAGTATTTGTTTTTCCAGTGTAAAAGAAGTATATGTATATATATCTATTGTGCTATGAGTGAAAGAGTATTAAATCAGTATTTACCCCAAATAGTGGTTCCTGTGAATGTTATTTGAGAGTTAACCTGAGTCCTTCACCACCTGGTATATGGCTTGGGTACAAGTCATGCGGTACATGAGAGGTCGACAGGAGCATCAGCAGTCACATTGAGGCAGAGAATTTTGCTGGTGATAGTTACTCAGAATTAACAACTGTGAATGTCAATGAGCTGGAGGGATCAGAAGACACTACAAGGTACTGTACTTGCAAGTTCCGGATGCTACGCTGTGGGTGAAAATGAGTGAGCAGAGTAACTGCTTGAAAGTTTCAAGTGATCCAAATTGAAGTATTAAGGATCATTTCCGTGATTAAATCCAGAAATATCACCACAGCTTAGTAGCCTTATCAGTAGTTATTGTAAAGATGTTAGTAGATTATTAGATGTAATATTCTAGTAATAATCCTTGTATTGTGTAGGGGAAAGGCATGCGATGGAATAGAAAAAATGAGGGCCCTTACTGAAGGATATGTGTGTCTGGATAAGGGAAGATTAAATAAAATAGAATACCTCAAAGGGAATCAACCCAAGAGTTACTGCGTGAAGTGTTGCCAATTATTCCCCATTATAATATTCTTGTATAATATAAACAGAGCGTGAGGATTGTCAACTACAGGCGCCATGAAGTGGGTCATGGAGGGCAATCTGTCAGGCATGTGTGCAGTCATGCCAAATGAAGTCTGATGGAAGAACCCTGGGGAGGGCATGATCTCCACAGTATCCTTGTATCCTAGTATTCTAGTTGTTCATTATGTCCATTTATGACTCACTTTTAGAGTGTGGTAAGGGCTCAAGAGCTGAACCATCAACACTTGTGATATGTAAATTACCAGGACACACAGGCATGTGCACTCACAATGTAATATTATAGGTTTACCATCGAGAAGGGCATTATGCAAGCTAGTGCAGGGAGTGCACTTGGTTCTGATGTGGGGAACAGCAGATGCCAAGAAGACTTAGAAATAGGCCCAAGTAGCTGTAAGTGTTTCTTGTAAACAGGAATTTTTTGAAGTAGAGTGAGTCCTGTAAACAGTTTCAGTAACAGATTAGAGAATCATCTAGATTAGACTTATATTATGTGGAATGTGTGAATATCTGGAACTTAGCATAATAAGGTAGATGTAACCAGTGATAGTTCTCCACTGACTAAGTAGAGTCTGGTCATAGAGTTGCAACGGAATCAAATGGTTAAGATTTCCTGTCTTTACAAGTGACATTGACCCAAAGCAGCAATAAGCTGAAGCACCACATGGAGGCAAGACATGACATTGGCCCTGACATTATCAGGTAAACTGCTTCAGGTTTGCCAGGACACAATGCACATGACAGCAGAGAATCAGCCAATGATACCTGTACAGTTTTGACATCATGAGGAAACATATCAGGTACTAGGGACAAATGTATGAAATTTTTCAAAGAGGTATAATGGGCACAGGAGAGTATCTGAAAAGCTACTGTGACACAGGAAGTGAGTCCATGGTATCAGAAAGCTAAGTGAAGCAGGGCCACTGGACTACTTGTATTTTCTTGGAACAAGAGGTGACTGTGAGTTTAGATATTGAGTTTCATTATGAAGTATCATGAAGAATACAATGATGTAATATTATATGCATTTATTGATGTATTTTGAGGATGAAGTTTGTTTAGAAAGATGTAATGAATTATGTTCATTGCATCATAGAGTTCTTTCCAGTCAATAAAGCTGATAATGTGACAGTAGTAAGCCTTTTGTAGATAGTTTTCATTACTTGTTATGCGATATTAATAAGGTAACTGGACAGTATGCATATAAATTAATGAAAAGAGAAGTGTACCAGCTAGAGAGATCCTGTCTTTATATGTTAGTGCTGGAGAATGTGTAATATTGCTCATGTAAATGCTGGGTCTGACTTAATGTTATATGTGAGAATTGTTTTTGCATTATTGGATGTAAGTGATATGAGAATGCGCAAGAATTGAATTGTAATGTGCAAATAGTAAGTGGGTTAGAATACCTTCTTGATTCATATTCCATTCCCACTTTGTGAAATGATGTAGCTGCTAACAGGACTAAAAGTAAGAGTTGAAGTGAAGATAGTGCAAATGAGAACACAGGGCTCAGTGATTGTGAAATAGTATAAATACTGCAAATGACCAAGTATCACTGTGGGTGAAGCAGAGGACACCAAAGTGTGAATACTTGTAACTGAATCAGTGCTTATAGTGCCGAGTTTGTCCTCAGCTTGTGGTCATGCGGTAGTGTTCTCGCTTCCCACGCCTGGGTTCCCAGGTTCGATTCCCGGCGGGGTCAGGGATTTTCTCTGTCTCGTGATGACTGGGTGTTGTGTGATGTCCTTAGGTTAGTTAGGTTTAAGTAGTTCTAAGTTCTAGGGGACTGATGACCATAGATGTTAAGTCCCATAGTGCTCAGAGCCATTTGAACCATTAGTGCCAAGCTTTCAGTAGAGATCTGGGGGCCAGGTTTTTCATAGAGGGAAGGCATTGTAACAGAATAGATAGTTCCAGAGCCACAGAAAGAGTGAGGGGACTCAAGCATCAATGGTTGCCAGACAAAGGCTGTGCCAATACAGCAACTCAGTGGAAGTAGCTGCTTCCGTGTTATCACACTTGGGATTCCAATGGCCTGGAATGTCAGTAAGCTTCTGCAGTTTGATAGACTGCCATGTGACAATAGACAGACATTCCAAATGAGATTTTCGCTCTGCAGTAGAGTGCACGCTGATATGAAACTTCCTGACAGATTAAAATTGTGTGCGGGACCGAGACTCAAACTCAGGTCCTGAGTTTGAGTCTCAGTCCGGCACACAGTTTTAATCTGTCAGGAAGTTTCAGGCAGACATTGGTCACCTACCCAGTTCAAGACATTGCTGCAGTGACACAAAAATGTAATTCCTTCAGTGAATTCAGTATTGAGCAGCTGAATTTCAACCCCAGCCCATCCAACTACGTGTTGATCAGCACGGAAGAGCCACACACAGCATCTGCCCTGTGTCAGTCATCACCATGAATTCTACTGATACAGTCTTGAAGTCTTATGCTGTAGCTATGAAACAGCACTGCAGCCCACAATCCATCATTCAGCTATCAGGGTGGCACTGCCAGCTGTCAAGCCACTAGAACACACTGGCTTCAATGTAAGGCATGTTCACTACCTGCCACGAGCTGCCAGCTCTGAGACAGGACCCGTGACCATCACTGCCGAGGCACCATGAGTTAGCATTCTTATGTAAGCAGCTCACTTTCCAGCCATATGTGAAGCTTTTCTGGCCACCTGCCTTGCCTGTGGCAAAGAGAGGAAATGTTACATGCCCAGGCTAAACCATGCCAGAGATAATGGCACATTCAGATTGTCCAAGTTTAGGTTCACCTTTTGTTCCTCTACAGCTGCTCACAATGTCACACCCATCTCCCCAGCCATCAAAAGAACCCAGGTTGCCCCACATGCAATCAAGTCCATCTTGACACACAAGAAGATGACTCCAACTACCCATTAGTGCTCATTCTCACCTCTGACCCACTAAAAATGCATTGCACTCTGCCACTCATTTCACAAGCAGGAGCACTTCTGTGGATACTTTGCATTCAGCCAAATGTAAGGAGTGGTATATTCGTATCCTGCATCGGGAAAGCAGCATGCAAACCCACTGGTATGACCTCCATTGCATTGACACTTCCCTGTCGTATTGCAGATGCCAGATACTCAAGAGTAGACATTCTTGTTTGGATTTTGCTTATTTGCTGATTAGTTTCCTTCTGTGCTTGTGTGGATGATTCATTTTCATCATACATACACTGGCAACTTTCTCACAAAACACATTTTTCATTTTGCCCATACTCTTGGTGACCTCTACCTGTATCTTTACAGCCTCTACCCCAAGTCACTCTTATGATGTAGGTGGTGACCTGGTAAAGATAGACACTCAAACTGGTGGCACTAATGTTGTGGTTTGGCAAGACAGCCAATCCACTATGAGGAAGCCGAAAGGCACGCGTTTTAGCTCACGCAGGCTGGCGTGAGGTCTGGAACAGTTAAAGGAATTGAGACTAGTAAAAAAAGTACATAGCTGCTGGAATACTTAACTTTAATCCATAACTGGTGAACATCGCTCTTGACGGTACATGTTTTACAGCATCAATAGTAACTGGTAATGGCGCCTTGCTAGGTCGTAGCGAATGATGTAGCTGAAGGCTATGCTAACTATCATCTCGGCAAATGAGAGCGTAATTTGTCAGTGAACCATCGCTAGCAAAGTCGGCTGTACAACTGGGGCGAGTGCTAGAAAGTCTCTCTAGACCTGCCGTGTGGCGGCGCTCGGTCTGCAATCACTGATAGTGGCGACACGCGGGTCCGACGTATACTAACGGACCGCGGCCGATTTAAAGGCTACCACCCAGCAAGTGTGGTGTCTGGCGGTGACACCACATTCCTCCCCCGCAAATCGGCGGACGGTTGTGGCATAAGGCTTCCACCCACCGTGGGGAGGACCCCATATTGACGTATGCGACGAGGTGGGGAGCCTAACAACAGGTGAGGCTGTGCCACCCGCACCCTGCCATTCGGACTGAGGGGAGCAAGGAAACGCCTGAAAACCTGCTTCAGGGTGCACGCCAACATGCGGTGTATGCGCCCGTAGAGAGACAGGAGGGGCCGAAGGGTCGACCTCCATCAAGCCGGGGCACCCGACGGGCGAAGACGACATATGGTCCGGAGCGGGCAAGAATTCCATGGCGGAGGACAACTGGTCACGGGAAGCAATTGGCTGCCCATGACCCAGGGAGGCGCCCGGCGATTGCAGCGACGCGTCCACTGCGGGCGTCACCGGCGGGAGAACAGGCAGCGGCGGCGGCATGTCGCCATGGGGAAAAATGGAAGGCAGTGTAAGTAACACCTGGGGCTGAGCCGAGCCAGTAGATGGGTCCCCAGGGCGCTGACTGGGCGGCACCTTCGCTGAAAGCAGATGGGGAGCGGCTGATCCTGTGCGACGACAGAGGCGCAGCTGATTGAGATGCCGACGCACCTCACCAGAGGCCCCCAAAACCAGATACATAGCGCGGCCGCGGCAGCAAAGAATGCGCCCTGCGAGCTAACGCCATGAACCTCGATAGTTGCGGTGCTAGACAATGTTGCTTGGGGCAAAAGCAGGTGTCTGCCGCTGCACAGGAACCTGATGCGGCGGATGTAGCAAAGACATCCAGATGCGATTAGGCCGACTGTGGAGTAACTCAGCCAGCGAGCGACCATCTCGGGGCTGAGAGTGATACGAGGACAAAAAGAGCAATAACGCGTCCTCCTGAGAATGCGACTCTTTCAACTTCAACATCTGTGACTTGAAAGTTCTGACCAATCGTTCAGCGGCACCGTTTGACTGTGGCGAAAACGGCGCGGACGTCAGATGTTGAATACCATTGGCCTTGCAGAATGACTGAAATTCTGCAGACATGAATTGTGGGCCATTGTCGAAAACAATAGTCTGCGGAAGACCTTCAATGCAAAAGATAGCAGATAACGCTTGGATGGTGGCAGAAGACGTCGTGGAAGACATCCAGACAAAAGGAAAATCACTGAATGAATCTACCACAACCAACCATCGAGCATTCCAGAATGGACCAGCAAAATCGATGTGTAAGCGTTGCCAAGGGGAAGTGGCTTTTGGCCATGCAAAGAATTGTTGTTCGGCACACACCATGCAAGAAGAGCACATATTCGTAATCGCGGCATCGATTCCGAACCAAGTACAGTGCTGACGAGCAAGTTGTTTCGTTCGCACTATACCCCAATGTCCTTGGTGGAGAAGCTGTAAGACAGAGGACTGTAACGAACACGGTACCACGACCCTGGACTGATCATTATCTGAACGCAACAACAAAATACCACGTCGTACAAAAAGTCTTTCCTTGTGAGCAAAAAATCGGCGAACCAACGGATCCCCGATCCGTGACTTTGACAAGGGCCATTGCGTAGCAACAAAACGCAGAACGGTAGCAAGGACAGGGTCAGCAGCTGTGTCTGTAGCTACACGACGAAAATCAATCGGAAACGATTCGACTACGTCATCAGTTTCCGAATCAATGAACATGCAAGCAAGTTCAGAGGAATCGAATGCTCTATCCGCAGCAACAGGCAAATGGGACAACGCATCGGCGTTTCCATGCTTAGCAGTGGACCGATACAAGATATCGTAGTGGTACTGTGAGAGGAAAATAGACCAGCGAATGAATTTCTGTGCTGTACGTGGAGGTACAGGCTTGGTCGGATGAAAAAGCGATGTCAAAGGTTTGTGGTCTGTGATGATGGTAAAGTGACGACCATACAAGAAATCATGAAACTTTGTAATACCAAATACTAGAGCCAATGCTTCTTTCTCGATCTGTGAATAATGTCTTTGCGCAGACGAGAGCAATTTGGACGCAAAGGCAATAGGGCGATCGTGTGAACCATCTTTGTGCGCAAGCACAGCACCGATCCCGAAATCCGATGCATCCACCATCAACAAAAGGGGTTTCTGGGGATCTAATGGTGTAAGGCAAGTATTAGAAAGCAACGCCGATTTCAACTGGCGAAAGGCGCGTTCGCATTCCGTCGTCCAGACGAACAGAACACCTTTACGGCGTAAGCGATGAAACGGAGCTGAAATGGAAGAGGCGTGGCGCACATAGCGATGATAATAATTAATTTTTCCCAGCACACTCTGTAGCTGCTTCAAATTCTGCGGCGAAGGCAAGTCTTGTATGGCACGGAGGTGCTCTGGACTGGGATGTACGCCTTGGGCATTAAGTACATGTCCCAGATATGGCAAATCACGAGCAAAAAACACACATTTGTCCTTCCACAAGCGAAGACCATTTTGTCGCAAGACCTGAAATAATGTTCTGAGATTGGCTAAATGTTCTTCTTCCGTCTTTCCAGAGATCACAATATCGTCCAGATAGTTTGCTGCAGTAGGGACCGACGCACAAACAGTTTGTAGATATTGCTGAAACAATGCAGGGGCGGATGCACACCCGAATGGCAGTCATTTGAATTGGTACAAACCAAGATGCGTGTTAACCACTAAAACGCGCTGGGATTCTTCGTCCACCAGCATTTGCAAGTACGCATCTGCTAGGTCCAACTTCGAAAAATATTTACCCGGGCACAGTTTGTCAAAAAGCTCTTCCGGGCGGGGTAAAGGAAAAGTTGCAGTCACTAACTGTGGATTCACTGTTGCCTTGAAGTCCACGCAAAGTCTCAATTTTCCGGAAGGTTTTTGCAAAATTACTAAGGGTGATGCCCAGAGAGAAGCCTGCACACGTTCAATTACACCTTGTGATTCCAAATCGTGTAATGTTCTTGCGACCTCATCACGCAATGCGTGGGGAACATTGCGCGCTCTGAAAAATTTTGGTTGCGCGTTGACTTTCAGTTCCAAATGTGCTTTATAGTTCTTAGCGCAACCAAACCCCGGTGCAAAAATGTCTGCAAATTCTTCACATAGACGAGAAACACTGTCTGAAGGCACAGTCTGGTTCACTGATAGGACCTGATTTACTATAGACAAGTTAAACAACTGAAATAAATCGAAACCAAACAAGCTCACTGCAGCAGTAGAATGAAGGATGTAAAATGACACAAGTTTTGTTTGTCCCTTGTATGTTGCAAGAAGGCTGCACTGTCCTAACACAGGGATCGCTTGTCCTGAATAACTACTTAACATTTGCGGCACACAACGGAGGTGTGCCCAGCTGTTTGTACGTGTTGTGATTGATTAGTGAAATTGCAGCTCCGGTATCGAGCTGGAACGGTATCACTTTGCCGTGAATGTCCAAATCTACAAAAAGTTTATTGTCCTGCTGACGACAAGAGCGACTGTCTCGTGCATTGTGAAGTGACACTGGTACAGAATCACTTGCGGCTTGACGGGATTTGCGGCAATGTCGACGCACACAATTTGTGGGACGAACACAGTCACTGTTAGTGAGAGTAGCACTGGGCGGATTGGAATGAACTACATGAATTTCCATAGGCGAAGTTTCACGAGCCGGAGTATCCTTGGTTCGATTCCGATCCTGGCGCGAAGCAAAGGGCCTGGAATGGTTTTGAGCGTCTGATCGGAGCTTTTTCTGGCAAACACTTTGAACATGTCCTTTTTTATTACAGAAAAAGCAAATAGCCTGGCGTGATGGGCAATTCTCACGCGAATGTCTAGTAGCACACCGCGGGCATGATTTCACTGCATTTGATTGCTGGCGCGGTACTCGTGGCTGAGAGCCAGGCGGCTTTGGCGTGGCCGGGCGCGAGGACTGTTTACTGTTCTGTGCAGCTCGCTCAGCGGGCCGGTTAACCTGACACACGGGTGGCGAAGTTTCAAATGAATCCTGAGCAAAGTCAAGTGTGTCCTGCCGATCCAAGATGTCCATCACTTGTTGAAGGGAGAGATTGACTAGTTTCAAAATCTGTTCCCTTATACGAACATCAGAAACGTTCTGTGCAATTGCATCACGCACTATAGTATCTGAATAAGGGAGTCCACATTGTCACTCAAAAACACAATCCCTAGGAAGGCCTTGCAAGGTTGCAACCCACTCCCGATTAGTCTGACCTGCCGTACGTTTTGTACGAAAGAACATATACCGTTTGGCAACTACATTGACTGATTCTTTGAAATATGCATCTAATACAGACAAAATTTCGTCGTAGGACAGAGTTGCTACGTCGTGTCGGGGAAATAATTTGACTATCACACAGTACGTTTGGACGCTGACGGACGAAAGGAGATAAGGCTGCCGCGCATTACCTTGAATTCTGTAGGCGGCGAGATGGAATCCAAATTGGCATGACCACTCCGTCCAGCTTTCCAGTGCCACATCAAAAGGACGAAAAGTTGGTGCAACTGCACGTTGTGGCTGCGTGAGCGGTGGAGCGGCAGCTGCCACATCGTTTTGCATTGCACGTTGACCCTGGACGAGCTGTCCAAGGGCATCCAGTAAGGCCTGCGTCTGCTGGTTCTGTAAGCGATAAAATTCGGACAGTACATCTGGAGATGGTGGCGAAGCCATAACACAAGTAAATCAGGGCAGTATAGTTACGAACGCGGCGTGGCCTCGTCGCCAACTGTTGTGGTTTGGCAAGACAGCCAATCCACTATGAGGAAGCCGAAAGGCACGCATTTTAGCTCACGCAGGCTGGCGTGAGGTCTGGAACAGTTAAAGGAATTGAGGCTAGTAAAAAAAGTACGTAGCTGCTGAAATACTTAACATTAATCCATAATCGGTGAACATCGCTCTTGACGGTACATGTTTTACAGCATCAATAGTAACTGGTAATGGCGCCTTGCTAGGTCGTAGCAAATGACGTAGCTGAAGGCTATGCTAACTATCATCTTGGCAAATGAGAGCGTAATTTGTCAGTGAACCATCGCTAGCAAAGTCGGCTGTACAACTGGGGCGAGTGCTAGGAAGTCTCTCTAGACCTGCCATGTGGCGGTGCTTGGTCTGCAATCACTGATAGTGGCGATACGCAGGTCCGACGTATACTAACGGAACGCGGCCGATTTAAAGGCTACCACCCAGCAAGTGTGGTGTCTGGCAGCGACACCACAACTAATGTGCATTTTGTGCAACTGTTTCAGCGTCATGATTGTGCTCATCTTAATGCAACTGTTAGGTGTGTTAACATGGGGCTGGAGAGGGCACTGATGGCAGAGGGTGTGGGTCACACTGCAGTGGTGCCAGTTGAGTCAATCAGTAGACTGGGTTTCACTAGGCATGGCCTGCATCTCAATAGGTATGGGAAGTCGAAGCTGGCAAAGCTTATAGGTGACAGTGTAGTGAGTGGTGGTGGGAACACACATGGAAAAGTCCTATAGTAGTTGGTGTTAGAGCTGCACCTTTTTTAGACTGAAGTCAGCTGATAGGTATACCTGCTGATGCAGATTGTGTTTTTTCCAACTAGGGTGCAGGGGAACAGTAGCACAGCCACAGAGAATGTTTTTATTCATTCTTCATTACTGGATGGGCATTCTGTTAGTAAAAGGGTTAATGGCCTTTCAGACCATGATGCACAAATTTTAACACTAAAAGGCTTTTGTACTCAAACAGATGTCACGTATAATTACAAACTATGTAGGAAAGCTAATCCAATGGCAGTAGAGAGTTTTTTAAACCTCATCAAGGAACAAGAGTGACAGGATGTTTATAGTTCCAATAACATAATATGAGAAATATAATGTTTTCCTTAACACACTTCTCATGCTCTTTGAGGGTTGCTTTCCATTCGAGCATTCTAAATGGAGCACTAACATTAAAAGGGCAGTCTAGGTGGCTGACTAGTGGGATAAGGATATCATGTAGAACAAAGTGGGAATTATATGAAAATGTTAGATGTGGTCACAATCAAACTACAGTAGCCCATACAAACAGTATTTTAAGGTGCTTAAAAATGTTATTAGGAAGGCAAAGAGTATGTGGTACACAAATTGAATAGTTAATTCACAGGATAAAATTAAAACCATATGGTCAGTTGTGAAGGAAGTGTCTGGTCAGCAGCACAAGAATGACGATATAATGTCAGTTTGTAGTAAAAATATATCTGTCACTGATAAATCAGATATATGTACAGTATTTAACAATCATTTTCTGAGCATTGCTGGTGAATTAAATAAAAATTTAGTTTCTTCAGGGAATCATTTAACTCTCTTGGGAGATGCCTTTCCGAGATTGATGTCTGACATACTTCTCTGTGATACAGGCAAGGGGGAATTGAGTCAATAATTAAATCACCAAAGACTAAGGATTATTGTGGATATGATGGAGTGCCTAGCAGAATATTAAAGTATTGTACAGCACGAGTTAGCCCTGTACTTAGCCATATTTGTAATGTTTTCTTTAGGAATGGTCAGTTTCCTGAATGATTAAAGTACTCAGTAGTAAAGTGGTTTTATAAAAAGGGAGAAAGGGAAAATGTAGACAATTGTAGACCTATTTCTATGCCATATGTGTTTGCTAAAGTTATTGAAAATGATGTGTATGTAAGGATAATTGATTATTTTATATCACATAATTTGCTTCAAATGTACAGTTTGGCTTTAGAAGTTGTTTAACAACTGATAATGCTATATTCTCTTTTCTTTGTGATTTACTGTATGGGTTAAACAAAAGGTTTTGAATGTTAGGCATATTTTTTTATTTAACTAAGGCCTTCAATTGTGTTGATCACAAAATATTGCTCCAGAAGTTGGACCATTATGGAATACGGGGAGTACAGGTCATTATTCACAATGCCGACAATGGCTGTGATGTGGGATCTGAGTGGGGTATGGTAAAATGGGGAATGCCCCAGGGATCAGTGTTGAGGCCACTCCTGTTCCTTATTTATATAAATGATATTCCCTCTAGTATTACAGGTAACTCTAACATATTTCTGTTTGCTGATGACACTAGCTTGGTAGTAAAGGATGTTGTGTGAAACATTGGCTCAGTTTCAAATAGTGCCGTTCATGACATAAGTTGATGACTTCTAAAATATAAACTACCACTGAATCACAGTAAGACTCAGTTTACGGTTTCTAATACACAATACAACAAACCCTAACATTTTAATTTTGCAGACTGGGCATACGATTAGTGAAACTGAACAGTTCAAATTTCTTGGTGTTCAAGTAGATAGTAAACTGTCATGGGAAGCCCACATTCAGGATCTTGTTCAAAGACTTAATGCTGCCGTTTTTACTATTTGAACGGTATCTAAAATAAGTAATCCTTCAACACGAAAATTAGTCTACTTTGCTTTCTTTTGTGGGGCTGATGAAATCGACACCAACATTGATATGCATTCATCTTTGGACTCTAAGCATTATCTTTGGCTGTTCTGCCATGTTCATTTCAGTTCTTTGTGATCCTTGTATGTGTTAAGGTTAATAAATGAACTGTTGCTAAATGGGTGTGATTATTGGTGCAACCAACCTGGTAGTCCTCCTCACTGGGGACCCCGAGTTGTAACGTCTTCCGTTTTCGCCATTTTACTGAGTCCGCAACCTCCGCGTCGGTTATTTTTTGTGTATTACATTGACACAGCATTCGAGCAATGACTTCTGCTCAGCACCTAACGCCGGATTTTGTGATCAACATGCATCGTGTTGCGGGTGATGTACACCTGCGAGGACTGCAACACAATGCCTCTCACTCGATGATTCCGCCGATTTCGCCGAACGTTTTCGAGCTTGCAACAATAAGTGAGGTTAGGATTGCGCATGACTCTGGCTATCAAACACCTTTGTTCCTGCCACATGTGCCCCCCCTCATCGACTGTGCAGTTACCTCTTACGGATCTCCGTGCAGTGCGCGACCAATGCCGATTTCTGCAAATGCATTGTCGGACAACTTACTACCACCAGAACAACGATTTGCCACGCTGCAATCCATGCAGTACCATGCGGATACCTGCCACGTGGCCGGAACTGCTTCGTTCACAGGTCTACCTCCTCAGCATCCGACCAGGCCCGCGCCTGCCTCAGTTCAGCATCTGCACATGCCTTCCTACTTCAATACATCGGCCTGCAACAGGAACAATAACTTGTTATCTGTGCCTGACGTCCACCTCCGTCCCACTGCTATGCCTCAGTGTTTTGTGCTGCAACATTCACATTATCCGCACACCTTTTTGAGTGGAGTGACTATGAACAGTGAACATTCACACTTTCCGTCCCACGTTCGACATCATTTCCCACACTGTGCTTCTGGATAGCCCGCACCTCCACAGCCTCCCTGCAACACAGGTGGTCCTGGCTCTGATCATATGTCGAGCTTTCTGCAGACTAACACACGTTCTCAAACTTTGAACTTTTTCTCACCTGTCGCCCCCGAACCGGCTCCAGTCGAGTTTCCGCTGTCGTTCTCGGCACATCTCGGTGCCTCATCCATGTCAGTCTTCTGCGACACTTCAATCCGAACACACCCGCAATGTGTTGAGCCTCCGCAACCACAATCGACACATTACAGTGTCTCACCTGCGTTGGCCTTCTGCATTGTGCCGGATCGCACTCAACCACAACGTGTCACCTTCACGCTGCCACCCGAACAGCTGTCGTTGCCACATCCCCTGGAGGCACACTCTCCTGAATACTACAGCAACAACAGCTCGATTCAGGCAGTGTCCCAACGAACTCAACTCAACCTGTTCTTCTGAACATTCTACAATGCTTACTGACGCTGCCGCCGTTTAATCCCGACAGAGCAACAACTTGGTTCAAAATTGTGGACAAAGTGTTTGACCATTACAAACTCGACGAGTCAACCAGGTTTCTGTGCCTCATCGCCCACCTGCACGACCAGGAGGACTTGATTGCTGACCTGGTCGACACCCCAGACTCATCTACCTGGTACACTCTAGCCAAAAAGACAGTTATACATCGGCTTCCATGCTCAACTGAGGCAGCAATACGGCAAGTGCTCCACGTCGAGCAACTAGGCAATGACAAACCTTCCCAGCTCTGGAGACGGCTATGTGCCCTGGTCAGCGCTGATCTATTCTCTGACACAGCTCTCCTCGCCATCTGGTCAGATAAACTATCTCCTCACATCCGCTTTGCTCTGGCTCAAAGGTCTCCTGAACCTGTCGAGCAAAGAATGACAATTGCTGACAAGCTACACGATGCATCACTGCTCTATTTCGCCAGCCACTGCCTACCTGACAAGTCTCAGGTTCAGGCTCATCGTCCTGCAGCCGGACGCAGCCAGGGCCATACTGTGCCGACCGTTCCGCTCACTCTGGGAAGCAGTAAACAAGCAACTGGGACGTCACCAGCTCCGCCCACAGTCACGCCCCCTCCTGCAACTGAACCTGCTGTGGCCAAAGAACCTTGGCCACCGCCACTGGCAACGAACTTTCCGCAGGAAATGCAATCTCAGTACCCGTAATGTTACTTCCACATACGGTTTGGTCAGGCGGCACAGAACTGCAGACCACCCTTTTACTTCCCAAACGCCAATCGCAGGTAGGTCCGGGTGCCGCCTCCTGCGCACAACATGACAGGCACCCCCCAGTGCTCCATTCTGTCCGGGAACGACTGGATAATTGCAGGCGACTTTGTATTAAAGACATTTCATCGGGATACCTTTTTCTAGTGTACACAGGTGACGATGTTTCGCTGCTGCCTACGTCCTTAGCGTCGTCGAACATCTGCCCTCATCATACTTTACTGCAAGCCGTGAATTCAACTAAACTACAATGCTCGGGTTCAAGCCCCGCCCCCAGGCTCATCAGTCCAGGCTCATCTCATCCATACATGCTCGTCTCTGTCGACGACGTTACAAGAAATCACGCACAAGTGCCTTGTTGAGCTCGAACACGTCACTCACCTGCACAAGGAAAACTTCGTGCTCTCCCTCCAGCTCCACGAAACACAGCTCCAGCTCTCCGATGCAGCAAAGGAATTACAGACACTACAGCAAGGACAAAGCAAGGTCAGTAAGTGCGCCGAATTTGCTTGCAATCCCATCAATCGAGCCTTCGTGTGTTTACCTCCCACTACCCCTCACAACTGTGCTATCAAGACAGCCATAACGTGTACTGACAGTTCCAAAGGGCCACACCCTCCTAACACGGCAGCGTTTGACACTCGGCCGTACACAAGTGTGCATGCGCGATGAGCGTCACGTGTTCACGAACTGACGGCTCCTACCCCACCTCTCGTGGATAGCACCTCAAACTATGCAATTTCGGCTACTGCGCGCCGCTGTGCGACCGCCACTAACAACACAAACAGTGCACTCACGCCAAACGTTTCTCCTGCGACCATGCTGTCACAGGCCGCGCCCTCGGACAATAGACTCACTAACGGCTCACGAGCTCTACGGAGCTCACCCAACTACAGTGCCACTGCTTCGGGCCGGCGGCCATCTTGTCACGTTGACTCCTGGGACACTTCGCCACTTCGGCTCCCGTTGGATCTGCCGAGTGGCTCTGAACACCATGACCACGCCTTGCCTGTCCTGCCCGCCACACATTGTAAACAAACCGCCTCCTGTGCTGCCGGCGACATTTTCGTCGTCACCAACAGCACGGTTCACAAGCTTCGCCTCACGCCAAGTCCCCCAATCTCCAGTAAACCACGTCGACTTTATTCCGAGTGCCTCTCTGACCTTAAAAATCAGATTTATGAACTACTAAGCTCTGGCGTCATTGAACCCTCTGCCAGTAGCTGATCTATGCCCATACATGTGACACCCAAGAAAGACGGGTCCTGGCGTATGTGCGGAGACTACCGTCGACTAAATGCACGAACAATTTTGGACACCTTCCCCATACCCAACATTGCCAACTTTACCAGTTCCCTCGCAGGTGCGACCACATTCTCTGTCATTGATTGCAAACGGGCCTACCACCAGATCCCCATGGCACCTGAAGACATCGAGAAGACAGCAATCACCACCTCGATTGGGTTATTTCAGTTTCGATTAATGCCCTTCAGTCTGAAAAACGCAACCCAGACCTGGAAATGCTTCATCAATGAAGTGCTATTCAACGATGCAAAATTATGTTTTTCATATCTTGATGACATTCTTGTGTTCAGCTCCTCCATCGAGGACAACATTGGGCATGTGCAAACTGTTATGAACACTCTCGCAGCAGCAGGCATCAAGACCAACAAGAATAAATTGCACCTACATCAACCCACTGTCACTTTTCTTGGTTTTCGGGTCTCTGATGATGGGATTTCACCTCCCCCTCAGAAAGTACAAACAATAATAAACCTACACAGACCTTTGTCATTCAAAGAGCCCGGCGCTTTCTGGGGACAGTTAATTATTATTGCCGACATCTACCTTGGGCTGCGAAGATTCAGGATCCACTGACGGATGCCTTGGCAGGCACCAACACTTCTGGATCTTGGCCCATTCCATGGACCCCTGCTATGACTGACACTTTCACTGCCCTCAAAAATCTTCTTGCCGAGGCCTGCTCCTGCATCGCGTGCCAATGCTGCAAACACACTTCACCCCCCCTCGGCACCTTTTCGATCCCTCCTGGGCGTTTCCAGCATATTCATATTGACATTGTTGGCCCTCTCTCCTCCTCTAATGGCTTTCGTTATGTTCTTTCGTCTATCGACCGAACAACTTGCTGGGTCGAGGCTGTCCCCTCCCCAACATTATGGCAGAAACTGTTGCTCAAGCTTTCATCGAGTCACGGGTATTGCGTTTCGGATGTCCTGCTATCATCACGACTGACCAGGGCAGACAATTTGAGTCGGCCGTGTTCAGCAGGATTTGTAACATTTGTGGCATCCGGCACATCTGTACCACAGCATATCACCTGCAAAGTAACAGGCTAGTCGAGCGCTGGCACTGCACTTTCAAAGCAGCTCTTTGATTCCATGACTCTCTATGGACGGAGGCCCTTCCCCTAGTGCTACTTGGCATTCGTGCAATTTATAAGGAAGACCTCAAAGGCACAATAGCCGAGTTTGTATACGGCCAGAACATTGTCCTCCCCGGTGAACTTGTGAGACCTTCTGCTTCTCTTCCCCAGTCTGACTTACCTTCCTTTGTGGACCACGTCAGACGCCACTTCATCAACCTCCATATCCCTCCACCTGCCAGCCACCCTAAGGTTCACGTCCCAAAATTTCTGGACAATTGCGAGTATGTCATGCTCCAAGATGACACTGTCCGTGCTCCCCTCCAACCTCCATATACCGGCCCATACCGAGTTCTCCGGCGCTCAGCCAACACCTATGACATCCAGATGAAAGAGTCAGCTGTTACAGTCTCTCTCAACAGACTTAAGCCTGCTCATGCTGAGCCTTCTTCCCCCCTTCAGGCCACAACCAAGCCACTCACTGTCATGGCTCATGACGGTTCGACCACTCCCTCCACATCAGACTTACACACTCCGTCGAGTGACTTCCAGCTCCAATCGTCGAGCTCTCCTCCGACCTTGCCCTCTACTCTGGTCCACGCACTCCGTCGAGTGACCACATGCTCCCCATGTTGAGCTTATCTACGATCACGCCCTTGCCGCCAGGCCCTCTGCTGGTTCCTTCGACCTCTCCACCATCACCTGCCTCGCCCTGTCGAGGTTTCTCACACCCCCACCCTCCATCTTGAATGTGCCCTCACTCGAGGTGTTTGTGCCTGTCCCTCCGGACATCATCCATGACATCTCAATAATACTGTGTGATTATACACTGTGTGTCATGTGTTTCTCTTCATCCAGTGCTCATGACACAACCTCCGCCATTCCCTGCCACCTGGTGAAATGTGTTCCCGTCCCGCCTGACGTCAACTTGGACATGCTTCGTGTGTATCCCCACACCCATCGTAGACATTGTCATTGTCGCTCCATTCCACCCGCAAACTGCCGGCCTACCTGTCGCCGCACGACCAGCACACCCAGTACAACGCCCGGCTCGCTTCAACAACTTCCAGGTTTGGTGGTGGAACCTTCCTTCACTACATCTACCCACACAGCTCCCCGATGATGCTGTCAAGCTGACCATGGTCTGGCTCCTGTGGACCGACGCCATAGTCCCCCCCCCCCTGTCCACTCAAGATTACTCTGTACTGCAGGGGGGGGGGGGGGGGTTATGTGGCGCCGATGAAATCAACACCAACATTGGTATGCATTCATGTTTGGACTCTAAGCATTATCTTTCACTGTTCCGCCATGTTCAGTTCAGTTGTTTGTGATCCTTGTATGTGTTAATGCAACTAAGGTCAGAAAGATTCTGCAATTTAAAATAAATTTGGTGCAACTGCAAGATCATCAGCAATATCTGTTTCTTTAGACATTGTTAAAAAGTCTTGAAGAATAGTAATGTTAACAAAGAACCTCACATAATCAAATATATCTGCTTCGAGTTCATCATTAGCTACAAAAATAGTGAACACTGCAAAATTGACATTGATGGAAATGAATTTGTGCACTGCATCTTGCCCAAAGGAAATGGACCTATTGGGATTCCTGGTGAATATTTGCAGCAGGGAAGACAACACAATGAAACTTCAGGTCTTATTGTGAAGAGGAATCAAAAGACATTCTATGTCCTGAAGTAAAACCAGAACCTGAACAGAACCTCAAGTCAGTGACAATAAGAATCCTCAGAAGAAGATTAGATTAGATTAGTGCCCGTTGGACACTATAGACCGGCAGCATACCCGTGGATATTTTGATTAGATTAATACTAGTTCATGGATCAGCCGGCCGAAGTGGCCGTGCGGTTAAAGGCGCTGCAGTCTGGAACCACAAGACCGCTACGGTCGCAGGTTCGCATCCTGCCTCGGGCATGGATGTTTGTGATGTCCTTAAGTTAGTTAGGTTTAACTAGTTCTAAGTTCTAGGGGACTAATGATCTCAGCAGTTGAGTCCCATAATGCTCAGAGCCATTGGAACCATTTTCATTACATGGATCATGAATACGATATTTTGTAACGATGTGGAACGAGTCAAATTTTCCAATACATGACATAATTAAGTTATTTCAACAACATACTTACGTTAATATAACAACTTTTTTATTTTTTTGTGTCTTTTTTATTTATTTTTTTTTTTTATAATTTGTTTTTTTCTTCTTAATTTATATCTAATAATTCCTCTATGGAGTAGAAGGAGTTGTCATTCAGAAATTCTTTTAATTTCTTCTTAAATACTTGTTGGTTATCTGTCAGACTTTTGATACTATTTGGTAAGTGACCAAAGACTTTAGTGGCAGTAGAATTCACCCCTTTCTGTGCCAAAGTTAGATTTAATCTTGAATAGTGAAGATCATCCTTTCTCCTAGTATTGTAGTTATGCACACTGCTATTACTTTTGAATTGAGTTTGGTTGTTAATAACAAATTTCATAAAAGAGTATATATACTGATAAGCTACTGTGAATATCCCTAGATCCTTAAATAAATGTCTGCAGGATGATCTTGGGTGGACTCCATCTATTATTCTGATTACACGCTTTTGTGCAATAAATACTTTATCCCTCAGTGATGAATTACCCCAAAATATGATGCCATATGAAAGCAATGAGTGAAAATAGGCGTAGTAAGCTAATTTACTAAGATGTTTCTCACCAAAATTTGCAATGACCCTTATTGCATAAGTAGCTGAACTCAAACGTTTCAGCAGATCATTAATGTGTTTCTTCCAATTTAATCTCTCATCAATGGACACACCTAAAAATTTTGAATATTCTACCTTAGCTATATGCTTCTGATTAAGCTCTATATTTATTAATGGTGTCATACCATTCACTGTATGGAACTGTATGTACTGTGTCTTATCAAAATTCAGTGAGAGTCCGTTTACAAGGAACCACTTAGTAATTTTCTGAAAGACAGTATTGACAATTTCATCAGTTAATTCGTGTTTGTCAGGTGTGATTACTATATTTGTATCATCAGCAAAGAGAACTAACTTTGCCTCTTCATGAATATAGAATGGCAAGTCATTAATATATACAGTATTAAGAACAACAAAGGACCCAAGACTGACCCTTGTGGAACCCCATTCTTGATAGTTCCCCAGTTTGAGGAATGTGCTGATCTTTGCATATTATGAGAACTGCTTATTTCAACTCTCTGCACTCTTCCAATTAGGTACAAATTAAACCATTTGTGCACTGTCCCACTCGTGCCACAATACTTGAGCTTGTGTAGCAGAATTTCATGATTTACACAATCAAAAGCCTTTGAGAGATCACAAAAAATCCCAATGGGTGGTGTTCGGTTATTCAGATCATTCAAAATTTGATTGGTGAAAGCATATGTGGCATTTTTTGTTGAAAAACCTTTCTGGAAACCAAACTGACATTTTGTTAGTACTTCATTTTTACAGATATGTGAAGCTACTCTTGAATACATTACTTTCTCAAAAATTTTGGATAAAGCTGTTAGAAGGGAGATTGGATGGTAATTGTTGACATCAGATCTATCCCCCTTTTTATGCAAAGGTATAACAATAGCATATTTCAGTCTATCAGGGAAAATGCCCTGTTCCAGAGAGCTATTACACAGGTGGCTGAGAATCTTACTTATCTGTTGAGAACAAGCTTTTAGTATTTTGCTGGAAATGCCATCAATTCCATGTGAGGTTTTGCTTTTAAGCAAGTTTATTATTTTCCTAATTTCAGAGGGAGAAGTGGGTGAGATTTCAATTATATCAAATTGCATAGGTATGGCCTCTTCCATTAACAGCCTAGCATCTTCTAATGAACACCTGGATCCTACTATATCCACAACATTTAGAAAATGATTATTAAAAATAATTTCAACTTCTGACTTTTTGTTCGTAAAGTTTTCATTCAATTTGATGGTAATACTGTCTTTCTGTGCTCTTGGTTGACCTGTTTCTCTTTTAATAATATTCCAAATTGTTTTAATTTTATTATCAGAGTTGCTGATTTCAGACATGATACACATACTTCTGGATTTTTTAATAACTTTTCTTAATATAACACAGTAGTTTTTATAATGTTTGATAGTTTCTGGGTCACTACTCTTCCTTGCTGTCAGATACATTTCCCTTTTCCAGTTACAAGATATTTTTATACCCTTAGTAAGCCGTGGTTTGTTACAAGGTTTCTTACGAGTATATTTAACTATTTTCTTGGGGAAGCAGTTTTCAAATGCATTTACAAAAATGTCATGAAATAAATTATATTTTAAATTGGCATTAGGTTCACGGTACACCTCATTCCAGTCTAGCTGCTGTAGGCTTTCCCTGAAATTTGCAATTGTTAAATCGTTGACTGAACGTACTACTTTGGAGGACTGTTTAGTATTGCTGAATGGAGCTATGTCATATATTGTAACTAGCTGTGCACCATGATCAGAAAGACCATTCTCAACAGGCTGAACATTTATCTGGTTAAACTTATCTTGGTCTATGAAGAAGTTATCTACCAGTGAGCTGCTATCCTTTACCATCTGAGTAGGAAAATCAATAACGGGTGTCAAATTGAAAGAACCGAGTAATACTTCAAGGTCATTTTCCTATTACCCTCTTTCAGAGAATCTACATTGAAGTCCCCCCACAAATAATAATTTGCTTCCCCCTGTCTGACAGATAGCACAACAAGGAGTCCAAATTTTTCAGAAATAGATGAAAATTTCCTGATGGGGACCTATATACAGTTACAATTATAAATGTGCCTTTATTTAATTTAAGCTCACAGGCACATGCTTCTATATGTTTCTCTACACAAAACTTTTTTGTTTGTATACTTTTTGCACAATGATAACTTTTGACATATATGGCAACTCCTCCTTTCTCCATATTTTCTCTCATTACATGTGCACAGAGCTTATATCCACTTACATTTACCTTATCCATATCAGTAACAATGTGATGCTCAGACAGGCATAGTATATCTATTTCATCCTCAGCTTCTAAATCTTCCAAACAAACCAGAAGCTCATCTATTTTATTCTTTAAACTCCCAATATTTTGATGAAATATACTTACATTATTTTTAATTATACTTTTATGAGAACCTTTCCTTATTCTAACATTTGCAGTACTCTCCTGTCTGAGTTTCTCATTGTGCTTAGGCCTAGTTCCTATACCAGTGGTCACATGGTGTTCAGAGAGGCAGATTATGTCAACTGGGTTGGGTGAGTTTAATTCATCAATGCAATTACCTAGGACTGAGATACAACTTGGTGGAGATAAAATTTCTGGTGACTGGTGAAAATTTATAATTGACAGCTGTGATTGGTGATCCAATGTGCTAGAATTGTGCTGTTTAATTTCTTTCCTAAACTGAAGATTTGAGTCAATCCTGACCTCTCGTAGAACTTGACATCTTTCTGTCTTACCTATCCTAAAAAAGGTGCTGCTCCAACACCTGTAACCACTGGTATTTTACCATTCATGGCAGTGCCTCCCCCCTTTAAATTTCCTGCTATTACCCCAGCCAGTTTCCCCTTCCCTTTCCTTTCCTGCCCAGCCACATATTCTGGAACCAAAGAAGAAGAGGTGAAAACATTGTTTGTGAACAATGCTGAACCCTTTCAGACACAAGTATTTTGGCAGAAGAAAATCCATTCCTTTGGCCACTATAAAATATAGGCTCTTAGGAGCCTATTTTTGAGAATTCAAAATTTTAGATGGTTTTGGGCCCATCAATGGCTTAAAAATAAAAAAATGATGGCCTTTTTTTTTTTTCATTTTAAATGTGTGTACACTAAAATGTGCTATAGGTTTGAAGGGGTTAACTGCTTCATGTGTAATGTTAATTTTAAAATTTGTGCACCATTTGACAAAGGACATTTCAAGGGTAATATATATGAAGGATGTGTTTCTTAAAAAGTCAAATTAAACAATGGTAAGAAAGTGAAATTTTAAAATACGTTATCACAAAACACCTATTTTCTATCACCAATATTCAGCTTGTCATAAATCACTCAACTTTTGAAACATCAATCTGTTATTTTACAAATTGTTCAGAATTGAATGCTGAACATAAAAACTGAAATAGCTCAAAATCCAGTTTTTGACAAAATGTCACTTTTCACTCTCTGTCCCACAATTGTCTTTTGACCAAATGCCTCTATCTCTGCTGAACTGTGGTATTCAAAAAGTAGGAATAGAACAAACTGTGTTATCATGTTTGGACTGGGTTTCTATTTCTGTATGCTGCTGGTATTCCTGTATGTTGCTGGTATGCATGACATTTGTAAAGTACAGAAGAAGCTTTTGTAGAAAACCATATTGTCTCAAAAAATATTCCTGAAAGTAAAAAATGAAGTGCACATTTAAGTAAATCTTAGGAGGAGGTGAGAAAAAGTTTTTTTTAACAGTTTTTAAGAACTTTCATATTCATTTGTCAGTAATCAGGAAGTTAAAAATGCTGATGTGTTCACATACCTCTCAGTAAGGAGTGAAAAGGAAAGGATGTCTTCATGGTATTATTTTTCTTACATTTTTTTTCATTAATGATCTTTGAGTCATGTGTCAGTACTGAAGGAATTATGATAATAGAGCAACTCATTTTTAGAAATCATTTCTTTGCTTCTTTTGAGTATTAAATAATTAGTAGTTTGTTTCAGTCATATTTTGCCATGCAAAAAAAAAAAAAAAAAAAAAAAAAAAAAAAAAAAAAAAAAAAAAAAACATTGGTAACAATAATCTGTGTATGATAAGTATATGTTGTTTTGATGAATTTGTTTTGAAGAAACAAATAATCATAACAATTAAGTCATTTGTCCTATAATCAGTGAAAATTTATTATTTGAAAATGATCACGTTTCCATGCTATGTGTAAGAACTATGTTTGTATTATGTAAAATTATTTATATTTTTGCTATAATATTACATTTAGACATAAGACATAATAATTTAAGAACATTTGTAAATGTTTTCTAAAAATCTGATATTTCATTTGATCTAAAGGGGGGGTCTTAATTAGATTTCATGTAGATGTTTTCTTTCCATCATACAATGCACTTATAAATATACCAAATTTTCACATGTATTATAAATAGACAACATACATTATGGCCATGTATGCCATTATTTTACTTTGCTACCCGCTTTTTTATGTTACATTTAGAATCAGAAAATTATGCAAAACATTTCCCTTATGAACATAGCACTCTTATTATTCCATACTGAAGCTTAGTTTTATTATATTATCAATATTTTACAAGAATTTTCAATGTAAAGTAGAGACATAAATAAAATTCTGAAATAACAATTTTTTAAGTATATAGGAGAATTAATTTTTATGTGAAGACCTTATGTTCTATAGGCACACACAAACCCATGCTTCCTAAATGCATGATATTGTGTGTGTGTGTGTGTGTGTGTGTGTGTGTGTGTGTGTGTGTGTGTGTGTGTGTGTGTGTGTGGAGGGGGGGGGGGCTCTTGGGGTATTATAATGAACCAGAATTATAGAGACCTTTGATCAATAATAGATTATACTACTAAGCCTCTTTGAAAAAATTTATGATTCCATTCTTTTTTCAGCTTTGGCCTGTGCCATGTCATCCTCTCACATTGTTATTCCTATTTAATAGTGATCTGTAAATTTATTGCCTATCACCTTCATTCTCTCTTTCAATTCACATGACATTTGCTTTCCTCGATCAAATTGTTTTCAGGCATAATTATATGAGTGGTCAGGGGCAGCTAAGTACTTTTATTTCAACTTCATTCTGATACTGGCGAAACCTGTCATTACTTGAGCTTACAAGACATTCTATATCTTGTTGCTTTTGGTTTATGGGAACTTCCAACTTCAAGGAAGATTCAGCCTTTCCCATGGGTCAGGTACAGTAACAGCAGCTCAGAAATAAAGTTCAGTGCACCAGCAGGAATAAACGAGTTGGCCCTGCAGGCTAATATGAGGTTCAGGTAGACAAAAGCATTCTGTTGGATGGATGGACTGAGTGTCCAGTTCAGACATTACAGGATGGAAGACTTAGGAATATGGAAGAGGTGGAAGCTTCTCAAATTCCTTAGCTGCTACAGAGGATATGGGTGAATATATGCTAAAACTGTTGTTTCATCTTGTTTTCTGAACATCCCTTCAAATTCTGATTCATTGCCACAGCTGCACTTGAGAAAATTTGCACTTCATTTTTCTGCATTAAGAGCAGTCCAGAAAATGGCTAAATTCACAAGGAATACCACAATACTTGCCTTGCAGTGAGAACGCAGTTTTGGGTCTTTCTTGGGTGTGAAATAATACACTCCTGGAAATTGAAATAAGAACACCATGAATTCATTGTCCCAGGAAGGGGAAACTTTATTGACACATTCCTGGAGTCAGATACATCACATGATCACACTGACAGAACCACAGGCACATAGACACAGGCAACAGAGCATGCACAATGTCGGCACTAGTACAGTGTATATCCACCTTTCGCAGCAATGCAGGCTGCTATTCTCCCATGGAGATGATCGTAGAGATGCTGGATGTAGTCCTGTGGAACGGCTTGCCATGCCATTTCCACCTGGCGCCTCAGTTGGACCAGCGTTTGTGCTGGACGTGCAGACCACGTGAGACGACGCTTCATCCAGTCTCAAACATGCTCAATGGGGGACAGATCCGGAGATCTTGCTGGCCAGGGTAGTTGACTTACACCTTCTAGAGCACGTTGAGTGGCACGGGATACATGCGGACGTGCATTGTCCTGTTGGAACAGCAAGTTCCCTTGCCGGTCTAGGAATGGTAGAACGATGGGTTCGATGACGGTTTGGATGTACCGTGCACTATTCAGTGTCCCCTCAACGATCACCAGTGGTGTACGGCCAGTGTAGGAGATCGCTCCCCACACCATGATGCTGGGTGTTGGCCCTGTGTGCCTCGGTCGTATGCAGTCCTGATTGTGGCGCTCACCTGCACGGCGCCAAACACGCATACGACCATCATTGGCACCAAGGCAGAAGCGACTCTCATCGCTGAAGACGACACGTCTCCATTCGTCCCTCCATTCACGCCTGTCGCGACACCACTGGAGGCGGGCTGCACGATGTTGGGGCGTGAGCGGAAGACGGCCTAACGGTGTGCGGGACCGTAGCCCAGCTTCATGGAGATGGTTGCGAATGGTCCTCGCCGATACCCCAGGAGCAACAGTGTCCCTAATTTGCTGGGAAGTGCGGTCCCCTACGGCACTGCGTAGGATCCTACGGTCTTGGTGTGCATCCATGCGTCGCTGCGGTCCGGTCCCAGGTCGACAGGCACGTGCACCTTCCGCCGACCACTGGCGACAACATCAATGTACTGTGGAGACCTCACGCCCCACGTGTTGAGCAATTTGGCGGTACGTCCACCCGGCCTCCCGCATGCCCACTATACGCCCTCGCTCAAAGTCCGTCAACTGCACATACGGTTCACGTCCACGCTGTCGCGGCATTCTACCAGTGTTAAAGACTGCGATGGAGCTCTGTATGCCACGGCAAACTGGCTGACACTGACGGCGGCGGTGCACAAATGCTGCGCAGCTAGCGCCATTCGACGGCCAACACCGCGGTTCCTGGTGTGTCCGCTGTGCCGTGCGTGTGATCATTGCTTGTACAGCCCTCTCGCAGTGTCCGGAGCAAGTATGGTGGGTCTGACACACCGGTGTCAATGTGTTCTTTTTTCCATTTCCAGGAGTGTATTTATGATTGGCATTCTGGCATCAAAATTGTTGATGGAAGACAGCAGGCTCATTTCCAGTCACATCATTGGAGGTACAGTTAGGGATTTTTAGTGATAATATGCACTGAGTGGAGAGATCAAGGGTTGAAGGGAAGTGAACGTTTTTCAGAGAGACAGATTCCGGGAAACTCATGTAGCCTTCTTGCTGGGTGCATTTCTCAGGACTACCATGACTGATAAGCAGATCTGGACATTGCCCTTATGCCAAGTTGCCAAGTTTCGTTTAACAGTTCACAGGACTTAGATAAATTCTTGTGATCTCATCTGAGAAGACGTGCGCATCTTGCAGCCACATCTGCAATAACTTTCCCTGTGTCAGCCAGCAGTAGTATTTGCAGTGGCATAGTGTACAGCAACATCATGCAGACTGATTGCAGACACAATACGCCGGCACTACAATGGGACCAATCGATGACAGGAATTTCAGGCGTTTGAAGAGAGGGGTTCATTTCTATGCTTTCACTTCTGACAATCTCTTTTAATCTCTTATTGTAACATACGCTTCACACAACTGTGTGCCTAGTACTTTCTCTTGTTGTGATGGTAAATTCAGGGGAAGACTTCAACTAATCACCACTCATGTATAACCTTTGAAATGACTAATAATTTCTTTTAGATCATGCGGATATGATTATTCCTTCTTCTTATGTTGTGTATTCATTTCACATTCTTGTTTTTTTCTAGAATATTTTAAATATACCACAGTGGAATTAAATTGCTAGGTCTAACAGATCTGGTGAGCAAGATGTATGAGACAGGCGAAATACCCTCAGACTTCAAGAAGAATACAATAATTCCAATCCTAAAGAGAGCAGGTGTTGACAGATGTGAAAATTACCGAACTATCAGTTTAATAAGCCACGGCTGCAAAATACTAACACGAATTCTCTACAGACGAATGGAAAAATTGATAGAAGCCGACCTCGGGGAAGATCAGTATGGATTCCGCAGAAATGTTGGAACATGTGAGGCAATACTGACCCTACGACTTATCTTAGAAAATAGATTAAGGAAAGGCAAACCTACGTTTCTAGCATTTGTAGACTTAGAGAAAGCTTTTGACAATGTTGACTGGAATACTTTCTTTCGAATTCTGAAGGTGGCAGGGGTAAAATACAGGGAGCGAAAGGCTATTTACAATTTGTACAGAAACCAGATGGCAGTTATAAGAGTCAAGGGACATGAAAGGGAAGCAGTGGTTGGGAAAGGAGTAAGACAGGGTTGTAGCCTCTCCCCGATGCTATTCAATCTGTATATTGAGCAAGCAGTAAAGGAAACAAAAGAAAAATTCAGAGTAGGTATTAAAATCCATGGAGAAGAAATAAAAACTTTGAGGTTTGCCGATGAGATTGTAATTCTGTCAGAGACAGCAAAGGACTTGGAAGAGCAGTTGAATGGAATGTACAGTGTCTTGAAAGGAGGATATAAGATGAACATCAACAAAAGCAAAACGACGATCATGGAATGTAGTCGAATTAAGTCGGGTGATGCTGAGGGAATTAGATTAGGAAATGAGACACTTAAAGTAGTTTTGCTATTTGGGGAGCAAAATAACTGATGTTGGTCGAAGTAGAGAGGATATAAAATGTAGACTGGCAATGGCAAGGAAAGCGTTTCTGAAGAAGAGAAATTTGTTAACATCGAGTATAGATTTAAGTGTCAGGAAGTCATTTCTGAAAGTATTTGTGTGGAGTGTAGCCATGTATGGAAGTGAAACATGGACGATAAATAGTTTGGACAAGAAGAGAATAGGAGCTTTCGAAATGTGGTGCTACCGAAGAATGCTGAAGATTAGGTGGGTAGATCACATAACTAATGAGGAGGTATTGAATAGAATTGAGGAGAAGAGGAGTTTGTGGCACAACTTGACAAAAAGAAGGGACCAGTTGGTAGGACATGTTCTGAGGCATCAAGGTATCACAAATTTAGCATTGGAGGGCAGAGTGGAGTGTAAAAATCGTAGAGGGAGACCAAGAGATGAATACACTAAGCAGATTCAGAAGGATGTAGGCTTCAGTAAGTACTGGGAGATGAAGAAGCTTGCACAGGATAGAGTAGCATGGAGAGCTGCATCAAACCAGTCTCAGGACTGAAGACAACAACAACAACAATAATAGTAATTGAACATTAATTCAGCCAGTATTGTCGAGTAATACACTGGGTGTGACCAAGTAAAATTTTCACTGATTTGCATCATTAAGGCACTGTCTAAGAAACACAGTTGTCATGTATTATTCATGGATCAATAAATGTATTTTATCAGCAGATGAAACTCTATGATTCAGGCATTTGCACCACTATTTTAATCAAATTGCAAATGCTCTCCAACCATAAACACTAGAGTGAGGCCCCCTGATGAATTCAGGATGTAAATTAATGATTCCTCCAAGTGCCACAGATATATTGATAATCCCTCTCAGTCAGTCTCTTTCTCTTCAGCAAATGCTGTGGGATGTGTACACCTAAAATTTTCTGTCCACAAAGTAACTTATTTACTCTACTGGCCATTAAAATTGCTACACCACAAAGATGATGTGCTACAGACATGAAATTTAACAGACAGGAAGAAGATGCTGTGATATGCAAATGATTAGCTTTTCAGAGCATTCACACAAGGTTGGCGCTGATGGCGACACCTACAACATGCTGACATGAGGAAAGTTTCCAACCAATTTCTCATACACAAACAGCAGTTGACCAGTGTTGCCTGGTGAAATGTTGTTGTGATGCCTCATGTAAGGAGGAGAAATGCTTACCATCACATTTCCGACTTTGATAAAGGCCGGATTGTAGCCTATCGCGATTGCGGTTTATCGTATCATGACATTGTTGCTCACGTTGATCAAGATCCAATGACTGTTAGCAGAATATGGAAAGGGTGGGTTCAGGAGGGTAATACGGAACGCCGTGCTGGATCCCAATGGCCTCCTATCACTAGCAGTCAAGATGACAGGCATCTTATCTGCATGGCTGTAACAGATCGTGCAGCCATGTCTCGATCCCTGAGTCAACAAATGGGGATGTTTGCAAGGCAACAACCATCTGCACGAACAGTTCGATGATGTTTGCAGCAGCATGGTCTATCAGCTCGGAGACCATGGCTGTGGTTACCCTTGGCACTACATCACAGACAGGAGTGCCTGCGATGGTGTACTCAATGACGAACCTGGCTACACGAATGGCAAAATATCATTTTTTCGGATGAATCCAGGTTCTATTTACAGCATCATGATGGTCACATACATGTTTGGTGACACTGTGGTGAATGCACATTGGAAGCGTGTATTTGTCATCGCCATACTGGCGTATCACCCAGTGTGATGGTATGGGGTGCCATTGGTTACACGTCTCGGTCACCTCTTGTTCGCTTTGACAGCACTTTGAACAGTGGATGTTATATTTCAGATGTGTTATGACCCGTGGCTCTACCCTTCATTCGATCCCTGCGAAACCCTACATTTCAGCAGGATAATGCACGACCGCATGTTGCAGGTCCTCTAGGGGCCTTTCTGGATACTGAAAATGTTTGACTGCTGCCCTGGCCAGCACATTCTCCAGATCTATCACCAATTGAAAACGTCTGGTCAATGTTGTCTGAGCAATTGGCTCGTCACAATATGCCAGTCACTACTCTTGATGAACTGTGGTATCGTGTTGTAGCTGCATGGGCAGCTGTACCTGTATACGCCATCCAAGCTCTGTTTGACTCAATGCCCAGGCATATCAAAGCCATTATTACGACCAGAGGTAGTTGTTCTGGGTACTGATTTCTCAGGATCTATGCACCCAAATTGCTTGAAAATGTAATCACATGTCAGTTCTAGTATAATATATTTGTCCAATGAATACCCGTTTATCATCTTCATTTCTTCTTGGTGTAGCAATTTTAATGGCCAGTAGTGTATGCAGTTGGAGAACTTAAAAGTTTGCCAATGATTTATTTCACAGATTTCAGTTGAATTTATTTAATTTTTTCATGTTGGTAGCTGCAATATAAATGATGCCAGTGCAGCATGTGGTGGGAAAAGTGATATATTAAAATTTTTCAAACATTCTGAAGCAGTAGTCAACTGTTCTCAACAACTCAAACACTGGCAGCCAGTCAATAAGTCTAACTTCTTGTTCTGTGAGTGGGCGGACATACAGGACACACCACGCTTCATTGTTCACTTATTGTTCCCTTCATGTTGGTTGTATGCCTGACTGCATGAAGTGTGCTGCCTTTTGTTGCAAGTTATTTTAGGGGTGACTGGATTAAAGGAAGGTATCGAAGCAATCCAGAGGCAGGCTGCTAGATTTGTTACTGGTAGATTCGAGCAACACCCAAGTATTATGGAGGTGCTTGGGTAAAGTAAATAGCAATCTCTGGAAGGAAGGTGACATTCTTTTCATGGAACACAACTGAGAAACTTTAGAGAACTGGCATTTGAAGCTGACTGCAGCACGATTCTACTGCTGCCAATGTACATTTTGCACAAGGACCACGAAGATAATATAAGAGAAATTAGGGCTCATATGGAGGCATGCAGACAGTCATTTTTCCCTCATTTTGTTTGCAGGTGGAACAGGAAAGGAAATGACTAGTAGTGGTAGAGGGTAACCTCTGCCATGCAAGATATGGTTTCTTGCAGAGGGTGTATGTATGTGTAGATGTAGATTCTTGAAAGTGACCGCACTCCTCAATATTCCAGTTGTTTTGTATGTTAACTGTTCTGACATTGTTGTCAATACATTCTGTTTGGTAATGTAATAACACAGGAGGCATTTAACCAATGAACATTGTAAGAAATTAGGAGAATAATACATGCTTTTTGTAGTCTGAAAGCATTACATTTGTATTACTATACTGGTGATTTTAAGTCATTAATACTATGCTGAACCTATGATCTGAGGATAAACCTACAAGCAAATGTTACTACCACTAGCATTGTATATCATAAGAGCAACACCCCTTTAACAGGGAAAGTATTCCACAGTAGCAGTCTGATGGGCAGTATTGATGATGGTGATTGTGAGAACTCACTGTCCAGGAACAGCAGTATATCAGAGAGCTCATTGCTGTGCCACTGTGTAGACACCAAATGCATTTCCTGAACCCACAATTCAGGTATCTGCTGGTGTGGTGCAATATATTTGAAAAGCAGATCTGATAAATCAGGAAGGCCAACTGTGAGCTACTGCTGCTGTTATGATGGTGGTGCAGACAGTAGAATCATGAACACATGCGTGTCTTGGTCCAACAGATCTGCTAGTGCCTTATCAGGAGCTGTTGCACTGTTGGAAAAAAGTGAGAAATTGTTAATGTTCATGAAATTATACACAATGAAAAAGTATAGGCATTTGGTTACTATCAGTAGTGACACTTACTTTCGAATGTGACAACCTTCTGTTTCTCTTTATTCTGCATGGAAACTATGGCTGATCTCTGCTGCTTGCACTTCATGATCCTTTCACTATGGCACACAGAACCCAAATTACAAAAGTCACACAACATTATTGTAATATTGGTTCAGATATGTGTTGAGATGTAGGATTCATGTTAGTATCAAAATCAATACTATATTTAAAAAGTTATTAATATTTGTAAATCAAATATTTTTGTTAGATAGCATTTCAGATATCTTCACAATGATAACTGTAATAGTTTGGCATGCTTATTATTTTGAAAAGATTCTAACAAATTATAAATCCAAATTCTGTAACTTATTTCAAAATACCAACTAACTTCCAATTGTAAACTTTATAATTACAGTTTTAAACAATGAGTGTATTTGTGTTTTGATTGTTAAAACGTATATAAAATTTACATTTAGGTGACAAAAGTCATGGGATACCTCCTAATATTGTGTTGGACCTCCTTTTGCCCATGGTAGTGCAGCAACTTGACATGGAATGGACTCAAGTGATTGGAAGTCTCCTGCAGAAATTTTGAGACATGCTGCCTCTACAACCATCCATAATTGCAAAAGTACTGCTAATGCAAGATTTTATGCATGAACTGTTGTCTCAATTATGTCCCATATATGTTTGATGAGATTCATATTGGGTAATATGGGTGGCCAAAACATTCACTCAAATTGCCCAGAATAGTTTTCAAACTAATCGTGAACAACTGTGGCCTGGTGCAATGGTGCATTGTCATTCATAAAAATGCCATTATTTTTTGGGAACATGAAATCCACGAATGGCTGTAAATAGTCTCCAAGTAGCCAAACTAACCATTTCCCATCAATGATTGGTTCAGTTGGACCAGAGGAGCCATCCATTCCATATAAAACTAGCACACACATTATAGAGTCACCTCCAGCTTGCACAGTGCCCTGTTGACAACTTGGGTCTATGGATTCATGGGGTGTGCACCACACTCAAACCCTAACATCAGCTTTTACCAACTGAAATCAGGACTCATCTGACCAGCCCATGTTTTTCCAGTTATCTAGGGTCCAACCAGTATAGCCATGAGCCCAGGAAAGGTGTTTTAGGTAATGTCATGCTGTTAGCAAAGCTACTCATGTTGTTTGTTTGCTGCTATACCCCATTAACTTCAAATTTCATGGTACTGTCCCAATTAATACATTCATTGTACATCCTGTATTGATTTCTGTGGTTATTTTATGCAGTGTTGTTTCTCTGTCAGCGCTGAAAACTCTGTGCAAATTTTGCTGCTCTTGGTCATAAAGTGAAGGCCAGCAGCTGCTGTGTTGTCCATGGTGAGAGGTAATGCCAAAATGTGGTATTTTTGCATCACTCTTGACAGTGTGGATCTTGGAATACTGAATTCTCTAACAATTACTGAAATGGAATGTCCTATGCATCTAGTTCCAACTATCATTCTGCATTCAAAGTTTGTTTATTCCTATCATGTGGCCGTAACCATGTCCGAAACCTTTTCACGCGAATCACCTGAGTACAAATGACAGCTCCAGCAAAGCACGGCTCTCTTATACCTTGTGTACATGGTACTACTACCATCTGTATATATGCATTTTGCTATCCCATCACTTTTGTCATCTCAGTGCAGTGGCAGCAATGCTAACATGAGTAGTATTGTCTCAAGTTTTGCAGAGTCAATGTTACGTCATCTTTGTGATGTGAACAAAGAAGTTATTAAGAACATTATTGTTTGAGCTGCATCATTTAGTAGAACTAATTAACTAAGATGAGTCAATCCTGATGTTACAGGGAGCCTTAGACTTTCTTACAGATGGTGATATTAACACCAAAGAGATATATATCCAGATCACAAACTTCAAGGAACCGATAGTTAAGTACTGTATCCATTTGTAGTGACCATGAGTGATGGTTACATTTTAAGGGGGAGGGAGGACTTAATTCCTATTGGTGTAGGGAATGGAGAGAGGTGAGATGATGACCTTGATTTTGGTCCTCATACCGACTGCAACTGGTTAGTGGAGTGGGAAGAAGGTTATCTTGACACATGACAGGTATAAGGGCACCTCCTAACATTCAGTGCACCTCAAACAGATACCCAACAGGTATGGGTGTGATCTTGAGATAAGATCATTATCTGTCCTCATACTGCCACTGATACCCTACTCATATCCCAAACACTGACATTGAGTGGGATGTAGGAACACACCAATCTGTGAATTTGGAGGGGAAGGCTTTGTTGACTGTGTCGTTTTCAGTTTTTCCCATTTTAAGGAGGAGAGAGAGTGTAGACATATAGAAAGTGATTTGGAAACAATTGAAAATGACCAAAACTTATGCATTACTGTTACTATGAATGCACATTGAATATCTGAAAAGGAATTTCTCAGCTTTCAGTCTTTAAGATTAAATGGATGCTTTGAATATTAACACAATGACAGTAGATAATCAGTAAAAAGTAGAATTTTCCCTCCATAACAGTGAATGGTAGGTACAAATAAAAATAATGAAGAGGAACTATAAAAAATAGAAGAAAAGTGAAGAAAAATGCAATGGGCACCCACATAGGTATATGTAGACTTGACAATTGTTAAGGCACTTTCATATTAGTGGAGCAATGTATGATACTGTAGGAACACTACATCTATATGCAGGCATAGTTGTAAACCTTGAGCTCTTCCAAGGGTGTCAGTAACAGATCCAGTAGGAAGTGCATTGTATCTTTAGGACTGTGTACCTAGGACTACTTGATGTTTCTTGGTTGGTGTTTCAGTGTACCCATGGAATCTGTTATCTTTGATAATTAGCTCACAGAGGATATATCAGTGCTATGTTTGGAACCTAAGAGATAAGTGACAAACAGCTGGGTGCTTAAAGATTCAAACAGCAGACCATAATAAAGACCATCTGACATAGAATATATAACACAATACTCTGACTCTGAAAACTGTGTGGAAAATAAGCTGACATGTCTACAAAAGGTGACATCAGAACACTTTATATGAAACAGCATGTGAATCACTTGGCATAATACATGAACATCTTGCAAAGGGATCTCCTATGTGACTCTTGAGTCACCTCAGAATGAATTTTTTTAATCATCTCTGAATCGAAGCACCACACTGTGTAATCAGAATGATCCCTGAAAGACTTCCAAATGATCTGGCTGGTCAATTCATTTGACTGCTCCCACTCACTGTGTGATACACGTGACTGAAAAGATCCCCAGGCTGCCCCTGTTAAGCAGCTTTTTTTCTCAGATTCAGATTCAGATTCAGATTCTTTATTAGTCATTCAGCATTATTACATGCAATAGACTTCGTCAGTTCACTTAACCTATTAATTTTATAAAATAAATTTTTACATATTTAAGTTGATATTGGGCATTTCTAAAAATTCTTCTAATGAATAGAATGGATTAGTTAACAAGAAGTTATGAACATTGTCTTTAAATAATTTGTCAGGCTTGATTGACCCATTTTTAGACAATTTGTTATATATTTTAATTGCCATATACTTATGACTATTGTTAGTTTTAGCTAATCTATTTTGTGGCAACAGCAGAGAAGTACACTTTCTTGTATAGTAGCCATGCCTTTCATTTGTTACACTTAAATTAGGTAGTTCAGCAAGTATGTAGTTAACACTGTCAAGAATATATAAATTAATTACTGTTAAAATTCTATATTTAATGAACAATGGTTTACAATGTGTTCTGTTATCTACCTTAGCCATTACTCTGATTGCTTTCTTTTGGATCACCATAATTCCATTTATTTTTCTGCTGTTTCCCCAGAGTATTAACCCATACCTTAAAACAGATTGAAAAAAGGCAAAGTACGCTGTCCTTACATACTCAAATGTCACACAACACATCAGTCTCTTCAACAAATATATAACTCTTGACAACCTAACCACTATGTGATCAACATGAGAGTTCCATGTTAGACTGTTGTCAAGTACAATACCTAAAAACTTTGCCTTTTGTTTTCTATTTTTGTAGTCTTTGATAGACTGAACCACATATTCTGGGTCTTTTCCTCATTTAATAGCAGACCACTGGCATTAAACCATGATGTTGCATTTTCTTTTGCCAATTTCATATCACTTACAAGTTTATCAAGTACATGGTTTACAGATAGAAAAGTTGTGTCATCTGCATACATATATGTCTTTACATCTATATTTCCTGGTAAGTCATTTATGTGTACAAGGAAAAGAAGTGGTCCCAATTTAGATCCCTGTGGCACACCGTGATGAACCTCGAGTATGTTTGACAGATGACTTCCTGAACTCACCACCTGCTTCCTTTTATTGAGGTATGATTTGATGAGTTTTAAACTTTTATCACATATTCCATAGTACTCAAGTTTAGAGAGCAGAAGTGAGTGGTCAACACAGTCAAAAGCTTTGCTCAGATCACATAAGGTTACCTGTGCGTGCGCATGGTCCTCAAATGCTGCTAGAATGTCTCTGACTAAGAGCTCTATGGCATGTGTAGCTGACCTTCCTTTTCTGTAACCAAACTGTGATGCACTTAACATACCATTTAGTTCTAGGTACTCATACATCTGCTTATATATTATGCCTTCAAAGACTTTTCCTAGTACTGGAATTAGTGAAATTGGTCTGTAGTTTGCAGGATCTGATTTGACACCCTTCTTAAAGACTGGAGTTACCTTGGATAGTTTGAGAGGATCAGGAAAAAACCCTTCTATGAGACACAGGTTTATAGAATATGTTAATGGTGCTGCAATGTAATGTATGATTTCTTCTCAATAGATAGTTTGACATATTAAAAATATCTGTACTGTATGAATTTTTCATTTCTTTGACTATTTTAAGAACTTCATGTTGGCATACCTCTTTGAAGTGTTTCAATGATGATCTGACCCTATTATGATTTAGGTTTGCTCTCTTCAGATAATCTATACATGTTACATTGGGTTTACTGGTCAGTTTTTTGATATCATCAGCACAGCTTACAAAATATTTATTGAATGTATCTGTTGGTATTGGGACTGTCTTGTCAAAGTTTCTGACTTCACCTTTAACAGTATTAATTACTGACCGGGCTGTTTTGCATTGGTTTCTACTATTTTTTATGAAATTTGTGTTGTATCTTAGTTTCGCCAATTGCAACTCTTTCTTATACAGTTTCTTAGTGATTTTTTTCGAGATCCTTAATTTCATTTGAATTGTTTACTTTGGCAAGGCGCTTCAACAGCAGTAGCTTATTTTTTAGATTCTCCAGTTCTTTGGTGTACCAAAATTTACCCTTTCTTGTTTTATGGTATTTCTTTTGAACAAGATGGGCTTTTAAAATACCTGTTAAGAAATTGTGGAATGTTTCATAAACTGTTTGGGCACTGGAATCACAGTTTTGAAATAATTTGTCCCAGTTTGTTATGCTTAGCTGGTGTGTTAGTTTTATGAGATTGTGTTTTGTTAATATTAAGGTATTAGATTTTGTTAACTTTTGTGCAGCCTTGCTCTCATCCCCTTTTATAAAATGTCTTAACTCTACTGTTAACATGGAGTGGTCTGAGAAAACAAATTCCTTTACCTTGGTGGAGTACATATCATGTGCACAGTTGACAAAAGCATTATCCAAGCACGCTTGTAGTCTTGTTGGTTCTGAATTTACATGATGGACGTTGTGCTGCCTTAGCATATTCAGTAACTTATTTACACTGGGTTTGTTACATGTTACATCAAAGCTTGGATTAAAGTCTCTCCCAATTACAGTTACATACTGTTTCCATTTTGTTATGTAGCAGAGTACACTGTCTAAATTATCTAAAAAAGTTTTATCATCTGAGTCAGGGGAATGGTAGATACATACTATGATAAGTTTCATTACATCACATATGATCCCAGTAGTTTCAAAGTGTTTCTCTACACATGCCCAACTAAGATCTAGTTCTCTACACTCTATTTCATTTGAAACATAGATAACAGTACCACCATTACGGTACTGAGATCTGCAAAAACTGTTTCCATATTTATAACCTTCTGGTACATAGTATTGTATTTGTTCTGGTTTAAGCCAATGTTCTGATAGACATAAGAAAGAATACTTATTCTGTGGCAATGACTCCTCCAGAATTTCAACTTTATTTTCAAGACCCTGAATGTTTAAAAATAGGATGTTGTTGTGACTTATCTGTGAGTTAGCAGGCTGGTTTTTCACATTTTTATTTTCTTCTTGGCTTGAAACCATAAAAAATTATCACTGAATGACACAGATGTATTTTTCCTTTGGCTCCTCCTTAAGCGTTGCTGTGTTGCTGCTCCAGTCGTTGTTGGTTCTGCTGCTGTTGCTGCTTCTGCTGATAATGATGGTGCTGCTGCTGTTTCATTTATTTCTGGTGTTTGTTGTTCCATAACTGCTGTGCCTTTCTGTGAATTATTAACATTTGGAGTGTTCACTTGCATTAATAAAATTTCACATTTGTCTTGGAGAGGTGTAGCTTCACTGACAGCTGATTTCACATTGGAGTCTACAGGATACACACACTTCCTGTCCATGAGAGGTATGACTTTTCTATCACCACACTGCACATTTGAGATTTTATTTACAAGTTCTAAAATTTTTGTTACTATTATGTTTTTACAAGTACATTTAGATGGGAACCATGTGTTGTGTGAAATCTTTTCCCTAAATTGCTGATGTTCACAAATGTTACATTTTCAAACTGCTTGCAAATATTTTGCATCTCTTTATTTGCAATTTCAATTTCTTTATTTACACAGGACCATTCTATCAAGTCGTAATGGTGTGGCACTGAAAAAACAATAACATTTGTTCCTCTCAGCTCATACAGTTTTCTTTTTAGCGAGATTAAGAGATCGTTTTTTTCGTTCCTACATTTTCTGCCAATCTGTCATTCAGGACACTGAGTTTCTCATCAAATCATCTTTATCATTTGTGAGCTCAATTTTCAATGTTGCCTTACGAACAATCAATGCTGGGAAACCATTCCCATGAATTTTCATGCAGGGTCCCAGATTTTCCAATCATGCTTTTTAAAATCCCTGAATGACATCTGACATGTAAAATATGAACTCTCGCATAACTGTCATGCTGTCTTCACTCTTGTTGCCACACCTGTTGCCACTGGTCTCTGGTTCCATAGCATCTTAGACACCAGGTTTTCTTGTGAAAATACTGATAATTCATTTGGTGCCACTCAGCATTTCTGAGCTGGTGAGAAGGCTGCAGCCCAACAACAAGCCCATTTATTTGTAGTGGAAGACGCATTCACAAAGAAACTCCCATAAAGAATCAATGAGCAAACTGCAGGAACACTTTCTGAAGAAACTGGTAGAGATAAAGCACTGAAACTTTTACAGAATACAGATGAAACACCATCCTCAAATAGAATAAAAACTGGTTACTATATTTTGTTTATGTTATGAATAATGCTTTTTTTCATTTGAAAATAAAATAATTATAATGTTTTTAAACACCTTAGAGGTTGTAAATTTGTTCTTGGTATCTCAACAGGCCCCTTTTTTTATCAGATTAAGTATCATTTTATTAACAAGAGATACAGAAAGTTTGATGTTTTATTGTTCTTAGTTTCTGAGGAAAGTGTACCAGAAAAAAATGTAGTTTTGAGGAAAATCATAATAAAGTTTTACGTACAGGAAACTATTGTACACCATAGTGCAGATATACTTTTAAAACATTACAGGACTACACCATGGCTCAACTTCATCCCCTTTATCTTCTTTTCTTTGAGCTTCTGGTTATTCTGGCCCCCATGGTAACGTATCCTGTAGAAATTTCAGCATAACAGGTACAGTCCCCGTTGATGCTTTTCAGTCCCCATTCAGTATTGATATCATCCTTTTTTCCCAAGAGCCTTAACATACATGAATTTGCAGCAGCTGTTGGGTCCCCATGCACAAAGATGATGTAGTTTCTCATCAGTTGAAATGTTATAAAGAAATATAGCCCAGATAGCTCTTCCCATTACTTTTACACTATTACAGTTACAGCATTCCTAATTGCCATACCTTGATAATTCTTGATCCTGTCTGTTCCAAACTTTTTCAGATGGGGGATGTTTCCAGAACGAGATTTTCACTCTGCACCGAAGTGTGCGCTGATATGATTAGGACGGGGTGTGAGTCGTGCTTGGGTAGCTCAGTTGGTAGAGCACTTGCCCGCGAAAGGCAAAGGTCCTGAGTTCGAGTCTCGGTCCGGCACACAGTTGTAATCTTCCAGGAAGTTTCATATCAGTGCACACTCCGCTGCAGAGTGAAAAATCTCATTCTGGAAACATCCCCCAGGCTGTGGCTAAGCCATGTCTCCGCAATATCCTTTCTTTCAGGAGTGCTAGTTCTGCAAGTTTCGCAGGAGAGCTTCTGTTAAGTTTGGAAGGTATGAGACGAGGTACTGGCAGAAGTAAAGCTGTGAGGACGGGGTGTGAGTCGTGCTTGGGTAGCTCAGTTGGTAGAGCACTTGCCCACGAAAGGCAAAGGTCCCGAGTTCGAGTCTCAGTCCGGCACACAGTTTTAATCTGCCAGGAAGTTTCATATCAGTTATTAGATCTTCTTCCCACTGCATTCACATATGGATCATAGGAAGTATGACTGTTTGAATGCCTCTGTGTGCACTATAATTAATCTAATTAATGCTCACTATCTCTATGGAAGTAATATGCAGGGGATGGTATATATTTCTAGAGTCATCATTTAAAGGCTGTTCTAGAAACTTCTTGGGATACTTTACATCTATATTCAAGGGGGTGCCTGTTCACCAGCTCTGTGACCCTCTCCCATGGGTCAAACAAACCTGAGATCACTTGCAATGCCCTTCTCTGTATATGTTCAATAGCTCCTGTCAGTATGATTTGGTAGGGGTCTCACGCACTTGAGCAATATTCTAGGATGGGTCACATGAGAGGTTTGTAAGCCATCTCCTTTGTATACTGATTGAATTGTCCTAGTATTCTACCAATAAAGTGAAGTCTGCTACCTGCTTTACACATGATTGAGCTATGTGATCATTCCATTTCATGTCCCTACAAAATGTAGTATCTGAGTATTTGTATGAGTTTACTGATTCCAACTATGACTCATTGATACTGTAGTCATATAAAACTAAATTTTTCATTTTATGAAGTGCACATTTTTACATTTATGAACATTTAAAGGAAACTGCAAACTGTGTACCACTTTGAAATCTTATCAAGATCTGATTGAATGTATGTGCAGCTTCTTTCAGACTGTAATTAATTTAGGTAACTACATCATCTGCAAAAGTCTGAGGCTACTGTTAATATTGTCTGCAAGGTCATTAACTTACTATATGAACAGAAAGGGACCCAAGGTGATATACCGCATTCTCCCTACCAAAATATCCTCAATCCAGGCACAAACTTCATTTGATACCTCCTGTGATCACACTTTTGGTGATAAGTGTAAGTGCACTGCCTCAGTTCCTGGCTTTCAGTATGTCATATAAAAAAAGCATGAGTTGGGTTTAATATGATTGATGTTTGCAGAATCTATGCTGGTTGGCATGAAGGAGGTCATTCAGTTTGAGATACCTCATTATGTTTGAGCTCAGAATATGTTCTAAGATTATGCAACAAATCAATGTCAAGAAAATTGGAGGGTAGTTATGTGGATCACTTCTGCTACCATTCTTGTAGGTGGGTATGGCATGTGCTTTTTTCTGACTACTGGGCAGGGTTTTTCTTTCAGGGATGTATGTTAGATTATAGTTAACAGGGGGCCTAACTCAGGTGCAAATAGAGCATAGAATCTGATAGGGATTCAGTTGAGCCCTAGGGCTTTGTTCAGTTTTAATGTTTTCAGATGTTTATTAATTACACTGACATTGATATCTAAATCACTCATCTTTTCAGAGAATTATATTGGGCAATACTCCTGGGTTTTCCTTTAGAAAGGGACTTTTGAAAACAGACTTAAGCATTTCTGCTTTTGCTTTGCTGCTCTCAATTTCAGATCCTGTCTCATCTGTAAGTGATAGGACACTAACTTTGTTACCACTAACAGTCTTTACATATGACCAGAATTTCTTTGGGTTTTGTGGAAGATATTTTGACAATATTCTACTACAGCAGTCACTGTAGGCTTCAGGCATTGCTCTTATGATAGCCAGACACATTTCATTCAGCATCTCTCTATCTATATCCCTATGCTTTGTTTTATACCTATTATGCAATAGTCTCTGTTTTTTTAGAAGTATCTTTACAGTGACTGTATACCATCTACATTGATACTCTGCATTCCACCTTATGGTGCATGGCATATGGTACCCCGTACCACTATTAGTCATTTCCTTTCCTGTTCCACTTTCAAACAGAACAAGGGAAAAACAGCTGTCTATATGCCTCCATAAGAGCCCTAATTTGTCATATCTTATATTCATTGTACTTATGTGCAATGTATGTTGGAGACAACAGAATTGTTCTGAGGCCAGCTTCAAATACTGGTTCTCTAAATTTTCTCAATAGTGTTCCTCAAAAAGAATGTTGACTTCCCTTCAGAGAGCATCCCTCCCATCATGAACTACTCCACTGGGTACATATCTGTCCAGTGTATGGTCAACTATTCTTTTAAACTTGAGTCTTAGTTCCTCTAGTTACTCCTATCATACTGGTAAGCTAATAGTTTCAAGTAGATGATAAACTGTCCTACTCGACAGTTAAATCCAGTAGACTTACCTGGACTTGCATAGTCCACTCCTTAATATTGAGTACTGAATAGATGTTAGCTTATTAAGAACTGTGAATTGGGACAAAATGTCTATCAGCAATCTCTTAAAATAGAGTTATAGATTAGTTGGCCTTCAGTCATATTTTAACAGATTCATACTAATAGACTTTGTTGCAAAATGCAGGTTTGTAATGTAGTTGTGTTGTTGTTCAGGTTATACATGTAATAAGGTTTATCCCATTAACCCTCTTTTGGAATAACTTGTGGGTGACTGAAAAATCAAACCTCTCATACAGTTCAACACATCCTGCAAATACTGGCAAAAATTAATCACTTTGTAACTTAATAGAAAACTCCCCCTAAATTATATTCCTTTTTATTGTTTAAAATATCCCCTTGTGTCCCTCTAATGTCCACCTGCTGGAGTTTTGTAGTTCCTGTATCATCTGGTTCATGGGGTCTGAGCAACCTGGCAGATACCTCCAATCATGTAGTCATATCACAGCTGCACTCTACCGTGCCACCTCACCACCATGCCTCACTGGGTCTCTCCACTACCTCACCAGTCTCCCACTTATAAGGCAAGTCTCATCACAGAGAGCCACCTGTTACCATTTGTTACCCCAGCTTAAACTGCATGGAAGACTTGATTCTAGCAGAATGCATGCAAAGTGACCAGTCACTGTACTCCACCCATTGATTGCCACAGGATGAAATATTTGCAGTGAGCAAGTCAGCATGTCAACTGGGCTGTAGGTCTAACTTGTAGATGAATATTTTCAGCAGTCAATGATTCACTGTATTGAGAGTCTGTCTTGATTTTCTGACAAAAATCTTATGGAGCATATTTGAGATTCTCCCAGGAGCATATTGCTGCTCAAAGTACTTTCTGCAACACTGGCATGTTGTGGACTATTTTATCAGAAAAAGGGTGACGACATTCTGTGGAACTCACAAGCAACATCCTTGACAACATATAACTTTTCTGTATGTACTACACTACTGTTATGGTAATCAACAATCAATAGTGGCAGTGTGCTCACTGTATCAGACTGATGCATCAATTTTGTACATTTGAGACATATTCATAGTACCACTACAGGCTTGGTGGATGGTGTTGATTTTCACAGAATCCATTTAAGGAGATGCAACCATAGGCAAAGTCTTCACAAGTGCATGTCTCCAACTGCTATCTTATTCTTACTTATTCATAATTTGAACAACTCTTTGACACATTAATTCCATGCAATGACATGCTGCTGGCAATGTGAACTCTAATGGGTACAATGAACTTGACATTTCTCTGTTATGTATTAATTACTAAATTCACTAATTCCACAGAAATTTTTTCACTATCCAGGTCTCAAAGGTTGTTTTTTTTAATAAATAAATATAATTTATTAGAAAGAAATATAATAAACATAAAGAAACTTTGATATTCAGATAGTCAAAAAACTGTTAAAATTTTAAGGATCACCTATCCAAAGACAAAGTTTCATAGTGGGGAAGGTGGGGTCAATTAATGCCATGTTGCTGTAATGTTTGTACATATTCAAGGTATTGTATCTTTTTTACTAAACTGTGGTGTCATAAAGACATCACAGAGCATTTTCTTCATGTTTCTTTTATGCCATGTCATGCATCATAATATCTGGAGGAATGGAAAATGTTATTAAATATGCAGATGGTCAGGTGATACTAGCAGAAAATGAAAAATATCTACAGAAAATGCAGGGATTAAGCAACAAAAGGAAAAAATTGTAATATGTATAGTTTCCAAGACAAAAGTCATGAAAGTAGCAGAGAAACACAACCCTGTATATATAGCACCAGAATGAAAGACATTTTATCAAGCGAACTCCTTCAATCACTTAGGAAGCATTTTTACTGCAGATGGAAGTTTTAGCAGAGAAATAAGAAAAAGTATAGCATGTGGAAAGGGAGTCGTCAGAGAGTGCTGATAATGATAAGAGCAATAGGAATTGAACTAAGAAGGAAATTTGCAAAATGCTTAATTTGGACTTTAGTTACATATGACTCAAAAACTTGGACAAAAGACAAGAAAGAGGAGAAATTTCAGAAAGAATTTTCACTCTGCAGCAGAGTGTGCACAGGTCTGAAACTGCCTGGTAGATGAAAAATGTGTATCAGATGAGGGCTTGAAACTAGGAGTGCTCTATGGACTGAGCTATCCAGTCATGACTCTGTGGCATCAATCTATGGATCAATAGGCCAGAACATCATATGTGTATTATGTTTTCGAGTTGATCTTTGTTTGTATACTTCTGGGACCTCAGTTCTGGCCTAGTCTTTGATCTGTACATTTGTCACGCAATAAAAGTATTGAGGATTAGAAGAGAGAACCATGGTCATTACCTTACGACCTTGATATCTCCTTCAGTGGTGACCCCAAAGTTTGAATAATCTGTCGCACCAAGTACAAAGTGTCTACCGCGCAGGCTTCTGCGTTCCGCATGGACCTTTGTCCGCTACACAATGACATTCTACAACACGCCGCTGCCGTCCAGTTTTCACCAGCAACAGCAACTAAATTCAAGCATGCCAGCTGTAGTCGGTGAATTTCCACAGTCCTATAGCCTCAAGAACCCAGGCACCTCATCAGGTGCAGTGTTTTTGAACATGACGCCAGCGGTCTTCGGCTCCGGCTTTGTTAGCCCTGAAGTGCTTCAGTTTTTGCTGCACAGCAGTACAAGACACCACTACACACTGATACCGAACTTTAATGCAAGTACCATAAATAGTGGGGAGCATAGTTTCCATAATGTGCCACAACAGGATGCCTTTTTGAATGTGCAAGCTCCACATGTGTATCACTCTGTGCCAGTTGCACACTATGTGAATGACATTCGCCAGCCTGTTACTCTGAGTGTTCATCAGTGCAGTAATTTGAGCGTGTCAGGTTCCACCAAGCTCATCAGTGACTCTGTGATGGACAATTTCGCTGCAGATGTGGAGGACCAATTGCATAATAACAAGCTTCAACCCCCGCCCCCTTCCAGCCACACTCTGCCGCACACATATGTTCCCAAGGCACTCGACACTTGTGCATTCGTGTTCCTTCATGACGACATTGTAAAAGCCCCCTTGCAGCCCCCTTACACAGGCCTGTACAGAGTTGTCAAACGAACCAGTAACACAATGGACATCATAATTAAGGGCTCAGAAACTACTGTCTCCCTCAACAGGATTAAACCTGGTTGCGTCAAGTTTTCCCCTACCTCACCCACTGTTGAAGAGACCACGCTCTCTGGCCACCCCCGGCCTTCTTCCTCTGCTCATGATTCGAGTAAACTCATGCCTATACCGGCCCCATCAATGAGCCCACACTCATTCCAGGGTTTTTCGCCTCCCGGCTCCCATAGCAGAGGCCCCAGCTCCCAGGGTTCTAATATAACAGTTCCATCTTTGTGTGACAGCACACCACGCTGCTCTTCTAACCGGTGCAGCTCGCAGGTTCCTGCCATGCCCACTCAGACCTCACCGTCTGACACTCACCCCTCTACTCACAGCATGCCACCCTCACCGTGCTACGGTTTCCCCACCCCACCGGCTCAGCATACCTCTCTGTTAGCAGGCGCCACTTACGAGCTCTCTACCCACATTCATCCTAATGACATTTGTGGTTTATCCGTCATCGTTAGTTGTGATACCGCATTAGTGCTGCTTGCGTGTGACTCGTTAGGTGGTGTGTCACAACATGTAGTGAAGCATTTCAAAATCTCTCGAAGTGCTACGTGTGGCAACCTACGTGCTTGCGTTAGGCCAGGTGGAAAGGTGATCATTAGGTTCCCTGCCGACACCTTTCCACACCAGTGCTCCCGCACTGGCCAACGACTATGACCGCCGACATTGCTTCAAGACTTCAGCATGAGCATTCCAGGATTTGCTCCATGCTCTCCTCCCACATGGCCCGTGGCGTTAGAAGCGGAGGAACTCGCTGTAAACCACTTAAACTCTCTATATGGCATCGATCCACGGAACATCATATGTGTATTATGTCTTCGAGTTGATCTTTGTTTGTATACTTCTGGGACCTCAGTTCCAGCCTAGTCTTTGACCTGTACATTTGTCGTGTAATAAAAGTATTGAGGATTACCTTACCACCTTGATATCTCCTTCAACTCAAAAACTGCCCTCCCAGCTCCACTTCCACCAGTACTTCTGTCCTACCTTATTAACTTCACAGAAGTCCTTCTTTGAAATATGGATGTGGACAAACATACAGAAAATTAAATAGGTACACACATAAAGAAATGATAAAGTGTTTGAAAGAGTGAAGGAAACAAGAACTTTTCTATAGTATTTTAGAAAGAGGAAAACTAACAGCATTTTACAGATTCTAAGGAAATGTTGCTTGTAGAAAATTATTATTGAAGATTATTATTAAAGGAAAAGTAGTTGGAAAAGAAGCAGCAGTAGAAGAACATATAGTATGCTGACATATCTGAGATTATGGACATTTTAGCAAGCAGTAACTGAAGCATTAAAGAATAGAACATTGTCAATAAAAAAAAAAATCAGCTGGTACTTGACTATTGGCAGATTTATAGATAATAATGGTGACTGGCACTGTAAGATGATCCTGTTATTAAGAAACTCAATGAAACATATGCAAAGATTGTTGCAGTTTGACACTTAAAAACACACTATAACCCTATTTCGTCAGACTTTGTGACGTGTAAGAGTTTCAGTTCTTTTATTACACTACAGTTATTTTTAGGTAATGTTTTGGCCATACTTGTTCAAAACTGCAATCTTTTGTATCATGTGTCACTCCACCCAAAACCCCAAGTATTAAAAATGTCAATCAACAAACTGCAGCAACTACTGTAGAAGCATAAAATACAATAACTACTTCTGAATGTCACTTTGCCCTTGGAGACCATAAGTGTTCTCTACATTCCTTCACCAGTCATCCCTTTTCCTGGTTTTTGTTGCCCTTTCTCCTTTCATGAGGCCCTTGCACAATATCCCCATCTTTCCATCATGTCTGTGGCCTTGTTTGACCTCGTTTGTTCTCCATGAACCCTAAGAATGCTACTCACAGTAGTTTTTCTCCTTGAATCCAAATTAGGTACCCTGCCAACACCAATCTTCTTTTCTTCATTCTACAGCTAGTATCAGCTTGTGAATATAGCTCTGCTAGTTCCTGTTTTTGTAATATCTATGACTGGGGATGTCTCTTGGTGCCAACAATTTTCTGTAATGTCTTCTTTTTGCAGAATAGCAGTTTTTGTTCACCAATTTTCCTTCATGTAAATGTTTCAGACCCATATATGGCTATTGGGAGAATTATGCTCTGGTATGTTTGAGTTCGGCACCTCTTGGAATGGCTCTACTGCGCAGCATGTCCCGTAAGGCAAAATATGCTCTATTTTCCGCTGCAGCCTTTGCCTTAATCTCAGTTTCCATTCTATTCCATTTGCTAAAAATGCTTCCCAAACATTTAAATATGTCTACTCTTTTAAAAGGCAACTGTTCATGGGGTACCATCATTGATTGCCTTGCTCATGACCATGTAATGTATTTTCCCCTTGTTAATTTGTAACCTTGTTCCTTGCAATATTTCTTTAAGAACTTGTCATGACTTAGAAAAATACTGTCCAGACATGCAAGCCATTTTATTGTGTTATTACCCAATCTTTTTCCAGCTGGGCTTAATTTTTTTGAGATCTCTGTCCATCATTTCCAAAATTAAATTAAAATGTATCAGGGATAATGCATCTCCTTGTCTAACACCAGTTGTGACTTCAAAATGCTGTGACATTCTTTTATTAATCTTTACTGTGCAATAGGTTTCCTCTAAATACAACTGCACTAGATGTGCAGCCTGCAATTTGGATCATTCTCATCTGTTGACACTGAGTTAGAATTTTGTAGCTAATATTAATGAGTATAATCCATCTATAATTATCATGTACCAGAGGGTCATTCTCTTTTAGTGTAGGGCAGATTGCAGCCATTTCCAGTTGTCATGCAATTTCTCATATTCCCAAAAACTCTTCAAGAATGTTCCTGGCAGATTAAAACTGTGTGCTGAGCTGAGACTCAAACTCAGGGCCTTTGCCTTTCATGGACAAGTACTCTACCAACTGAGCTACCCAATCACAACTCATGACCCATTCTCACAGCTTTACTTCCACCAGTATCTTGTCTTCTACCTTCCAAATATCACAGAAGCTCTCCTGTGAACCTTGCAGAACTAAGACTCTTGGAAGAAGGATATTGCAGAGACATGGCTTAACCACAGCCTGGGGGATGTTTCCAGAAAGAAATTCTCACTCTACAGCGGAGTGTACATTGATATGAAACTTCCTGGTAGATTAAAACTGTCACACTCCAATGCAGAGTGAAAATTTCGTTCTGGAATCTTCAAGAATTTTGTAACTATTTTTAACAGTGCTAGTCTTCCATTGTTTATTAGCTCTCCTGCAATTTGATCTTTGTTGAAAGTATCCAAACATGATGCCACTGGTCCTCCAGGTTGGGAGCTATGCAGAAGTTTACCTTCCTGCTCACACAAAAGCTACACGGATCAGGACTCTCTATGGGAGCCTTGGAATAGTAGGTTCAGTGGTGGCAAATTAAGATTACCTTTTTTGTCCCAATCCAACTGCAGTTTTTAAGACTGAAATGCATTTGAAAAAAATGGTGGTGGGCAGAAACCTGTAACTACTCATGCAAAATTATGAAACACATTTGCTGTGATGGCTGCCATTTAAGCTACATGGATTAGAGGAACAACTTCCTGGCTGGCAATGCCCTTATTCTTAACTTTAGCCAACATATACTGCACAGAATGAGTTGTCAGGAGGAAAACAACTTTAATCTGCTTTTAAACACATTTATGTTGTTTCAGGTACTGTCTCTGGCTGAGCCAGATGCAGCTGCCTGCCCGGTTTCAGAGGATGATTCTCAGCCTTCAAGGTACGGGCAATCACATACGGTGGGCTTATTGGTAGTTGGGAGCTCCAATGTTAGGCATGTAATGGGCCCCCTTAGGGATATAATGGCTAAGGAGGGGAAGAAATCCAGTGTGCACTCTGTGTGCATTCCGGGTGGAGTCATTCCTGATGTGGAAAGGGTCCTTATGGATGCCATGAAGAGCACAGGGTGCAACCAGCTGCAGGTGGTGGCACATGTTGGCACTAATGACGCGTGTCACTTTGGATCTGAGGAAATTCTCTCTGGATTCCAATGGCTATCTGATTTGGTGAAGTCTGCCAGTCTTGCTTACGAGATGAAGGCAGAGCTCACCATCTGGAGCATCGTTGACAGAACTGACTGCAGACCTTTGGTGCAGAGCCGGATGGAGGGTCTGAATCAGAGGCTCAGGCGGTTTTGCGACCGTGTTGGCTGCATATTCCTTGACTTGCGCCATAAGGTGGCGGGGTTTCGGGTTCCGCTGAATAGGTCAGGAGTTCACTACACTCAGCTGGTGGCTACACGGGTAGCGGAGGCTGTGTGGTGTGGACTGGGCGGTTTTTTTAGGTTAGAAGGCCTCAGTGTCGTCGTAACTGCCGTCTGCTTCACGTCTGCTGTGCAGCGAGCTACCTTAATTTAAGTATTAACTGTATTTTTCTTACTTGTCACTTCTTATTCCGTGTGTATTTGCTTTTAGGAAGCTTTAATTTTCGACTGCTAGTAATAGTGTTCCATAGATTTCGTGTTTGTTTTGAATACAGTCAGAGAGAGTCCCTTTAGTCAGCCATAGTCAGTGTCAGTGTCGTCGTAACTGCCGCCTGCTTCACGTCTGCTGTGCAGTGAGCTACCTTAATTTAAGTATTAACTGTATTTTTCTTACTTGTCACTTCTTCTTCCGTGTGTATTTGCTTTTAGGAAGCTTTATTTTTCGAGTGCTCTTAATAGTGTTCCATAGATTTCGTGTTTGTTTTGAATACAGTAAGAGAGAGACCCTGTAGTCAACCATAGTGCCAGTAGTGCTAGAGTTTGTTTTCAATACAGTCCAGAGACAGGTAGTGCTATTTTCATTGTTTTCTACAAGAAGTGGCTAGCAACCACAGTTTAGTGAATAAGCAGCCGCCTTTAGTGAATTAGCAGTCTAGTTAAAGGTTGATTAACTCTCTTCAGTAAATTGATTCCTTAGGATGGATAGGATGTGTGACTGCTGTGTACGGACGCAGGAGGAGCTGGCCACTGTTCGCGCAGAGCTGAGCGTGTTGATGGCCGCGGTCAGCCGTCTTCAGGCTGCTGCCTCGGAGTGTAGCGGCAGTGGGGAGTCTGGTGCGTCGCAAGGTACACCCCAGGTGTTACATGCTTCACCCACTGTCCCTGCTGTCGAGACATCTTCGCGGGTACCGGGTGCGGTTGGGCCACCCTCTCCCCAAGGGGAGTGGCGGGTTCAGCGGCGTTCACGGCGCACGAGGCGGAAGGTCAATGTGGAGGCTGGCCGTGTGGCATCGCCCGCTCTGCCTGTGAGGGGACATGTGGCTGCTCCTTCAGCAAGGTCCGAGCAGGCACACGGGGGGAGGGGTTTATTAGTTATTGGGAGCTCCAACGTTAGGCGGGTGATGGAGCCCCTTAGGGAAATAGCGAGAAGGTCGGGGAAGAAGGCCCTACCGGCGGCGATAGAGAGCACTGGGTGCACCCGACTGCAAATTGTTGCTCATGTCGGCACCAATGACTCCTGCCGTCTGGGTTCAGAGGTCATCCTCAGTTCGTACAGGCGGTTGGCGGAATTGGTGAAGGCGGAAAGCCTCGCTTGCGGGGTGGAATCAGAGCTAACTATCTGTAGTATCGTTCCCAGAACCGATCGCGGTCCTCTGGTTTGGAGCCGAGTGGAAGGCTTAAACCAGAGGCTCAGACGATTCTGCGGAGATCTGGGGTGCAAATTTCTCGACCTCCGCTATCGGGTGGAGAAATGTAGGGTCCCCCTGAATAGGTCAGGCGTGCACTACACGCCGGAAGCGGCTACAAGGGTAGCGGAGTACGTGTGGAGTGCACATGGGGGTTTTTTAGGATAGAGAATCCCCTCCCTAGGCCCGACAAGACGCCTCCTGAGACGCGGCAAGATAGGAGTAGGCAAAATGCAACAGGGAATAACAATATTAATGTGCTAATAGTAAACTGCAGGAGCGTCTATAGAAAGGTCCCAGAACTGCTCTCATTAATAAACGATCACAACGCCCATACAGTACTAGGGACAGAAAGTTGGCTGAAACCAGACATAAACAGTAACGAAATCCTAAACTCAGATTGGAATGTATACCGCAGAGACAGGCTGAACAGTGAAGGGGGAGGGGTGTTTATAGCGGTAAGAAGTGCAATAGTATCGAAGGAAATTGACGGAGATCCGAAATGTGAAATGATTTGGGTGAAGGTTGCGGTTAAAGCAGGCTCAGACATGGTAATTGGATGTCTCTATAGGCCCCCTGGCTCAGCAGCTGTTGTGGCTGAGCACCTGAAGGATAATTTGGAAAATATTTTGAGTAGATTTCCCCACCATGTTATAGTTCTGGGTGGAGATTTTAATTTGCCGGATATAGACTGGGAGACTCAGACGTTCATAACGGGTGGCAGGGACAAAGAATCCAGTGAAATTTTTTTAAGTGCTTTATCTGAAAACTACCTTGAGCAGTTAAACAGAGAACCGACTCGTGGCGATAACATATTAGACCTTCTGGTGACAAACAGACCCGAACTATTTGAAAAAGTTAACGCAGAACAGGGAATCAGTGATCATAAAGCGGTTACGGCATCGATGATTTCAGCCGTAAATAGGAATATTAAAAAGGGTAGGAAGATTTTTCTGTTCAGAAAAAGTGACAAAAAGCAGATTTCAGAGTACCTGTTGGCTCAACACAAAAGTTTTGTCTCAAGTACTGATAGTGTTGAGGATCAGTGGACAAAGTTCAAAACCATCGTACAATATGCGTTAGATGAGTATGTGCCAAGCAAGATCGTAAGAGATGGAAAAGAGCCACCGTGGTTCAACAACCAAGTTAGAAAACTGCTGCGGAAGCAAAGGGAACTTCACAGCAAACATAAACATAGCCAAAGCCTTGCAGACAAACAAAAATTACGCGAAGCGAAATGTAGTGTGAAGAGAGCTATGCGAGAGGCATTCAATGAATTCGAAAGTAAAGTTCTATGTACTGACTTGGCAGAAAATCCTAAGAAATTTTGGTCTTATGTCAAAGCGGTAGGTGGATCAAAACAAAATGTCCAGACACTCTGTGACCAAAATGGTACTGAAACAGAGGATGACAGACTAAAGGCCGAAATACTAAATGTCTTTCTCCAAAGTTGTTTCACAGAGGAAGATTGCACTGTAGTTCCTTCTCTAGATTGTCGCACAGATGACAAAATGGTAGATATCGAAATAGACGACAGAGGGATAGAGAAACAATTAAAATCGCTCAAAAGAGGAAAGGCCTCTGGACCTGATGGGATACCAGTTCAATTTTACACAGAGTACGCGAAGGAACTTGCCCCCCTTCTTGCAGCGGTGTACCGTAGGTCTCTAGAAGAGCGTAGCGTTCCAAAGGATTGGAAAAGGGCACAGGTCATCCCCGTTTTCAAGAAGGGACGTCGAACAGATGTGCAGAACTATAGACCTATATATCTAACGTCGATCAGTTGTAGAATTTTGGAACACATATTGTGTTCGAGTATAATGACTTTTCTGGAGACTAGAAATCTACTCTGTAAGAATCAGCATGGGTTTCGAAAAAGACGGTCATGTGAAACCCAGCTCGCGCTATTCGACCACGAGACTCAGAGGGCCATAGACACGGGTTCACAGGTAGATGCCGTGTTTCTTGACTTCCGCAAGGCGTTCGATACAGTTCCCCACAGTCGTTTATTGAACAAAGTAAGAGCATATGGACTATCAGACCAATTGTGTGATTGGATTGAGGAGTTCCTAGATAACAGGACGCAGCATGTTATTCTCAATGGAGAGAAGTCTTCCGAAGTAAGAGTAATTTCAGGTGTGCCGCAGGGGAGTGTCATAGGACCGTTGCTATTCACAATATACATAAATGACCTGGTGGATGACATCGGAAGTTCACTGAGGCTTTTTGCAGATGATGCTGTGGTGTATCGAGAGGTTGTAACAATGGAAAATTGTACTGAAATGCAGGAGAATCTGCAGCGAATTGACGCATGGTGCAAGGAATGGCAACTGAATCTCAATGTAGACAAGTGTAATGTGCTGCGAATACACAGAAAGACAGATCCTTTATCATTTAGCTACAAAATAGCAGGTCAGCAACTGGAAGCAGTTAATACCATAAATTATCTGGGAGTACGCATTAGGAGTGATTTAAAGTGGAATGATCATATAATGTTGATTGTCGGTAAAGCGGATGCCAGACTGAGATTCATTGGAAGAATCCTAAGGAAATGCAATCCGAAAACAAAGGAAGTAGGTTACAGTACGCTTGTTCGCCCACTGCTTGAATACTGCTCAGCAGTATGGGATCCGTACCAGATAGGGTTGATACAAGACATAGAGAAGATCCAACGGAGAGCAGCACTCTTCGTTACAGGATCATTTAGTAATCGCAAAAGCATTACGGAGATGATAGATAAACTCCAGTGGAAGACTCTGCAGGAGAGACGCTCAGTAGCTCGGTACGGGCTTTTGTCAAAGTTTCGAGAACATACCTTCACCGAAGAGTCAAGCAGTATATTGCTCCCTCCTACGTATATCTCGCAAAGAGACCATGAGGATAAAATCAGAGAGATTAGAGCCCACACAGAGGCATACCGACAATCCTTCTTTCCACGAACAATACGAGACTGGAATAGAAGGGAGAACCGATAGAGGTACTGAAGGTTCCCTCCGCCACACACCGTCAGGTGGCTTGCGGAGTATGGATGTAGATGTAGATGTAGATGTAGATGTAGGGAAAGTATGGGGTGGGCTGCAATCTCAAAGGGTGCATGGCAAATACAGGATGTGCTTGGATCAAGGAACAGTCGGAATTGTAGTTGTAAATTGTTGTAGTTGTGCTGGGAAAGTCCCTGAGCTTCAAGTGATAATAGAAAGCACAGAAGCTGAAATTGTTATAGGTACAGAAAGCTGGCTAAAGCCTGAAATAAGTTCTGCAGAAATTTTTACGAAGTCTCAGACGGTGTTCAGGAAAGATAGAATAGGCAGAATTGGTGGTGGAGTGTTTGTGTCTGTCAGTTGTGGTTTATCTTTTAGTGAAGTCAAAGTAGATACTCTGTGTGAATTGGTATGGGTGGAGGTTATACTTAACAGCTGAACTAAGTTAATAATTGGCTCCTTCTACCGATCCCCAGACTCTGATGATATAGTTGCTGAACAGTTCAGAGAAAATTTGAGTCTCGTAACAAATAAATACCCCATTCATACGGTTATAGTTGGTGGGGACTTCAACCTTCCCTTGATATGTTGGCAAAAATACTTGTTCAAAACTGGTGGTAGGCAGAAAACATCTTCCGAGATTGTCCTAAATGCTTTCTCCAAAAATTATTTCGAGCAGTTAGTCCACGAACCCACGCGAATTTTAAATGGTTGCGAAAACACACTTGACCTCTTAGCCACAAACAATCCAGAGCTAATAAAGAGCATCATGACTGATACAGGGATTAGTGATCACAAGGTCGTTGTAGCTAGGCTCAATACCGTTTCTTCCAAATCCACCAGAAACAAACGCAAAATAATTTTATTTAAAAAAGTGGATGAAATGTCACTAGAAGCCTTCCTAAGAGACAATCTCCATTCCTTCCGAACTGACTATGCAAATGTAGACGAGATGTGGCTCAAATTCAAAGATATAGTAGCAACAGCAATTGAGAGATTCATACCTCATATATTGGTAAGAGATGGAACTGATCCCCCATGGTACACAAAACAGGTCTGAGTGCTGTTGCAGAGGCAACGGAAAAAGCATGCGAATTTCAGAAGAACGCAAAATCCCGAAGATTGGCTAAAATTTACAGATGCGCGAAATTTGGCATGGACTTCAGTGCGAGATGCCTTTAATAGGTTCCACAACAAAACATTGTCTCGAAATTTGGTACAAAATCCAAAGAAATTCTGGTCATATGTAAAGTACACAAGCGGCAAGATGCAGTCAATAACTTCGCTGCGCAGTGCCGATGGTACTGTTACCGACGACTGTGCCGCTAAAGCGGAGTTATTGAATGCAGTTTTCCAAAATTCCTTCACCAGGGAAGATGAATGGAATATTCCAGAATTTGAAACATGAACAGCTGCTAGCATGAGTTTCTTAGAAGTAGATACCTTAGGGGTTGCGAAGCAACTCAAATCGCTTGATACGGGCAAGTCTTCAGGTACAGATTATATACCGATTAGGTTACTTTCAGATTAAGCTGATACAATAGCTCCCTACTTAGCAATCATAGACAACCGCTTGCTCAACGATAGATCTGTACCTACAGATTGGAAAATTGCGCAGGTCGCACCAGTGTTTAAGAAGGGTAGTAGGAGTAATCCATCGAACTACAGACCTATATCATTGACGTCGATTTGCAGTAGGGTTTTGGAGCATATATTGTATTCAAACACTATGAATCACCTCAAAGGGAACGCTCTATTGATACATAATCAGCATGGTTTCAGAAAACATTGTTCTTGTGCAACGCAGCTAGCTCTTTATTCGCACGAAGTAATGGCCGCTATCGACAGGGGATCTCAAGTTGATTCCGTATTTCTAGATTTCTGGAAAGCTTTTGACACCGTTCCTCACAAGCAACTTCTGATCAAGCTGTGGGCCTCTGGGGTATCATCTCAGTTGTGCGACTGGATTCGTGATTTCCTGTCAGGAAGGTCGTAGTTCATAGTAATAGACGGCAAATCATCGAGTAAAACTGAAGTGATATCAGGTGTTCCCCAGGGAAGCGTCCTGGGACCTCTGCTATTCTTGATCTATATAAATGACCTGGGTGACAATCGGAGCAGTTCTCTTAGGTTGTTCACAGATGATGCTGTAATTTACCATCTAGTAAGATCATCCAAAGACCAGTATCAGTTGCAAAGCGATTTAGAAAAGATTGCTGTATGGTGTGGCAGGTGGCAGTTGACGCTAAATAACAAAAAGTGTGAGGTGATCCACATGAGTACCGAAAGAAATCCGTTGGAATTCGATTACTCGATAAATAGTACAATTCTCAAGGCTGTCAATTCAACTAAGTACCTGGGTGTTAAAATTACGAACAACTTCAGTTGGAACGACCACATAGATAATATTGTGGGGAAGGCGAGCATTTAATTGGCAGGACACTTAGAACATGCAACAAGTCCACTAAAGAGACAGCTTACACTACACTCATTCGTCCTCTGTTAGAATATTGCTGTGTGGTGTGGGATCCTTACCAGGTGGGATTGACGGAGGACATCGAAAGGGTGCAAAAAAGGGCAGCTCGTTTTGTATTATTACGTAATAGGGGAGAGAGTGTGGCAGATATGATATGCCAGTTGGGATGGAAGTCATTAAAGCAAAGACGTTTTTCGTTGTGGCGAGATCTATTTACGAAATTTCAGTCAGCAACTTTCTCTTCTGAGTGCGAAAATGTTTTGTTGAGCCCAACCTACATAGGTAGGAATGATCATCAAAGTAAAATAAGAGAAATCAGAGCTCGAACAGAAAGGTTTAGGTGTTCGTTTTTCAGGAGTGGAATGGTAGAGAGATAGTATGATTATGGTTCGATGAACCCACTGCCAAGCACTTAAATGTGAATTGCAGAGTAATCGTGTAGATGTAGATGAAGATGTAGATATGTTGTGTATCACATATTTTATTTATTGTCTGTCATTATGAAGATTATATGTTTTTGCTAGACCATTTAACTACTTCAGCAGTAGCTCAGCATGAGAATTACAGATATGCATAATACAGAGCCTGTAGCAACAGATGAATGGTAGACTAAATTTCAGTGTGGTATGAGAACAGTTCAAGTAAGTCCAACTGTATAGTACAAGTTCAAACACCAGAGCATCACTAACAAACTAATGAGAAGTGTTGTCAGAAACAGAAGCTGTTACATCGATCTGAAAACTGGCTCAATGTAAAGATAAAATAAGTATTCATTGGCTGTAGGAAACTGTGTTCTCCCTTTCTTCTGTCAGTCAACACCAAGGCATTATCAATGATATATTCTGTAAATTACTCCACCTCTCATTCCAGCAATGATATTTATCAAACATTTTGTTTTTAAACTGTGTACTTCATTCAACAGGGAAGATCTGTGAACAGTGTAACTATTAAAGCACAACTGCTAACAGCTTCTGTTATTGACAAGCCTTAAATTACAGCAATAATGTGCCTTAAAATCTGATTCTTGATACTCATTAACTTTAAAGTGATTTGAGAACATTATTAATATGTTCATTCATACTTCTTGATTTGCTGACATCTTCTCCTCTTTTGCTATTACATACTGCCCTATATCCAGTGAAAACTGTGTTACTGCAAAGTATCCATTAACTATTCTTTTTCATACACTCCTGGAAATTGAAATAAGAACACCGTGAATTCATTGTCCCAGGAAGGGGAAACTTTATTGACACATTCCTGGGGTCAGATACATCACATGATCACACTGACAGAACCACAGGCACATAGACACAGGCAACAGAGCATGCACAATGGCGGCACTAGTACAGTGTATGCAGGCTGCTATTCTCCCATGGAGACGATCGTAGAGATGCTGGATGTAGTCCTGTGGAACGGCTTGCCATGCCATTTCCACCTGGCGCCTCAGTTGGACCAGCGTTCGTGCTGGACGTGCAGACCGCGTGAGACGACACTTCATCCAGTCCCAAACATGCTCAATGGGGGACAGATCCGGAGATCTTGCTGGCCAGGGTAGTTGACTTACACCTTCTAGAGCACATTGGGTGGCACGGGATACATGCGGACGTGCATTGTCCTGTTGGAACAGCAAGTTCCCTTGCCGGTCTAGGAATGGTAGAACGATGGGTTTGATGACGGTTTGGATGTACCGTGCACTATTCAGTGTCCCCTCGACGATCACCAGTGGTGTACGGCCAGTGTAGGAGATCGCTCCCCACACCATGATGCGGGGTGTTGGCCCTGTGTGCCTCGGTCGTATGCAGTCCTGATTGTGGCGCTCACCTGCACGGCGCCAAACACGCATACGACCATCATTGGCACCAAGGCAGAAGCGACTCTCATCGCTGAAGACGACACGTCTCCATTCATCCCTCCATTCACGCCTGTCACGACACCACTGGAGGCGGGCTGCACGATGTTGGGGCGTGAGCGGAAGACAGCCTAACGGTGTGCGGGACCGTAGCCCAGCTTCATGGAGACGGTTGCGAATGGTCCTCGCCGATACCCCAGGAGCAACAGTGTCCCTAATTTGCTGGGAAGTGGCGGTGCGGTCCCCTACGGCACTGCGTAGGATCCTACGGTCTTGGCGTGCATCCGTGCGTCGCTGCGGTCTGGTCCCAGGTCGGCGGGCACGTGCACCTTCCGCCGACCACTGGCGACAACATCGATGTACTGTGGAGACCTCACGCCCCACGTGTTGAGCAATTTGGCGGTACGTCCACCCGGCCTCCCGCATGCCCACTATACGCCCTCGCTCAAAGTCCGTCAACTGCACATACGGTTCACGTCCACGCTGTCGCGGCATGCTACCAGTGTTAAAGACTGCGATGGAGCTCCGTATGCCACGGCAAACTGGCTGACACTGACGGCGGCGGTGCACAAATGCTGCGCAGCTAGCGCCATTCGACGGCCAACACCGCGGTTCCTGGTGTGTCCGCTGTGCCGTGCGTGTGATCATTGCTTGTACAGCCCTCTCGCAGTGTCCAGAGCAAGTATGGTGAGTCTGACACACCGGTGTCAATGTGTTCTTTTTTCCATTTCCAGGAGTGTATTTTCTGACCAAAGTTTTCGATTTCTGATTATTTTCTGTGCTCCTGAAATGGTAACATATTGAATTTTGTGGATATTTCACTGAATGCAAAGAATAAAACACAATTTTTTTTGCAACAGGTTTTTGATATTGAGCTTTCTTTGTGGCTGTGGTGTTGTAGTTCATATGATTATATGGTTGTGACATATGAAAATATGGTCAAGATCAGGTATAAATAATGGTTCGCATAAGGAATGATAGGCCTATTCATTGAGTCAAAAGTGTCTACAGAGTTAAAAAGGCCTTAGTACTGTTAGTAGAAGGTGAAAATATTTCTGACATGTAACTATCTTGATTATTGTTTTCCCAGATCTACAGGCACAAAGAACAAGCAGATATTCACATAAATATTGGGTCAGTGGTCATCTGAAAGTAACTGATATTGGTATTATGGCATAGGACCTCATCAGTGCATGACTACAAAGGAAATAAGCAACCTTTATCACATGGCTATCATTGATCTCAGAATGTCATCTCCTATCTAGTGTGCATGACAGCAGTTTACAATTTTATGTTTTACAGAGAAAGACCACAGGTCATCTTGTCAAAGAATGATGCTTACATACATGTTTGACAGCTCCATGGTAAAAAAGCTCAGTATGCACATTCTGCAGTTTTATATTGTATCAGTGCCAATATCACAGTCTGTTGTATTATTGGCTAGAAAATTTTATCTTGTAAGGTGCATATTCATGGGTATGATGTTTCACTTACAGGGAAAAAGCTATTTCTTCAATTCAATCCAATTACAAAATTATAGCTGTATTATGCTAGTTCTGTATGAGTGAAATATACCAAGATTTATGCTGTAAACAAGTGATTGTTCCCCTTTCTCTGCAATCCAAATTCATTTTACGTCATTCTGGTTGAAGCATACATGGAACCTTCTCGTTCAAAGACTGATCTGTAGGTGATGCTGACAGTTACGAGGGGTACTTGGAAAGCAAAGTACGATTTTGCACAAAATGGAAACCACTATGAAAATCTGATGAAGCTCGCTCTGTGCAGATGTGTTGGGGAGTGTCTCTAACATGCCCATCAATCACATGACATCACTCTTTTCAGTTCTGAGTGCATAGTGAGCATGTAGAGATGCCTACAACAACAGTGTCTCCCACCAAATATGTGGATCTGGTGAGAGATTTCACCTGAAGCTATCCAGCCCAAATAACATGAATGTCATGCATTTCTTTCTTCAACACAAGTCTCAGCTGCATTCTGCAGGGGCAATGAAGACGCTCCTGCAACATTTTTGATGGGAAGTGTTCAATCACCCACAATACAGCTCTTAATTGGCTCCCTCTGAGTTTCATCTTTGCATACATGAATCACTGGCTATGAATCCAACATTTTGGCACAGGCAATGAGTGTAGACTAGTGTAGATAATTGGCAGAAAGCACAGGCAGCTGCTTTCTGTGATGAGGATGCTGGAAAGTTTGAACAACGCTATGACAAATGTCTAAGTCAGAGCGGTGACTGTTTAGAGAGGTAGCTGGAAGATGTGGCTAACTGTTGTGAATAAAAATTTTTTGATATTCCCTGTGGTTTCCATTTCACAATCAATTGGACCTTACAGCTCTCATATCATTGACAAACTATGGACAGTTGAAGATCCAGAAGAAGATTCATAATATTTTCCAGTCAGTATTATACTATGCATGAGCCCTTGGTGCTGCATGTGTGGAACTCTGTCACTAATAGTTTTCTCACTGGAGACTTCTTCTACAATGCTAAAAATAAAATTACATACGCAATTTTTTATGAGTCACTTTCATAATACATTTTATTTCTCTGGTCCATAACATAATGACGCTGTAATTTTCATACATAGAAATTTAATAAGACTCTGAAAAAAAGAATGTTTTCAATGCTTGCATATTGTTTGCATGCAGTTGTAATTATTATCCAAAAAATGCCTAATTTATGTTTCTGAAATGCAGAATCAATCATGACTTGTGCAAAAATAAATTAATTTATGTAAGTAGAACAATTAATAATCCAACAGAAAATGATGAAAAATGATTTTTATTTTATTTATTTATTTATTTATCTTACAGCTCGAAACATGTATTTAACATGCATGGGCAATGTTATAATAATTACATTTAGATTATTGATACACAATATAAATAGATTACATGCTACTAAGTAAGATATCATTTAAGTGTATTTAACATAGCATTCCTGAGGTCAGATCATGTCAGCACCATACTGTATGGGCACTTCAATACAAGCCATTTTTTTAACTCATTTTTAAAAATTCTACCTGAAAGCTGTTTCAGGTTGTTTGGCAGAGAATTATAAAATATTGCTCCCTTAATGAATGGGGTATTTGTTGTTAGATTCAATCGTCTGCTCACCGTATGAAAGTCTGATTTTTGTCTTGTATTGTAATCATGGATTTACATATTCCTGTTTGTCACTTTTTTGTCTTTTTTCACTAATAATATTGATTGAAACATATATACTGCATAGATAGTCATAATGTTAAACTCAATAAACATGTTTTTACATGAGGTTCTAGGTCTTACTTTTGCCATAGTTCTTATTATTCTTTTCTGCAATACAAATACCCTTTTTATATTGTATTGGCTACACCCATCCCACAATACAATTCCATAAGATAGATGGGGATACACCAACCCAAAATACACTATTTTTATTGCTTTGATGTCTAAATATTGAACTAATCTCCCGAGTAAATACAGACTAGATGTTATTTTACCACAGACATGATCTATTTGCTGATTCCACGAAAGTCTGTCATCTATATATATCCCCAGAAATTTACATTCTGAACAGGTATTTTCCTGAATGTCCTCATTTAGAACAGTATTTTTATTTGAACTACTTGTCTTAAAATAAATTAAATTAGTTTTGTTAATATTGACCCTCAGGTTTTCTTTTTCAAAATGTGTTTGGGGTTTTTCAACAAAATTCTGTACTACTGAATTTAGGTCATCATTACTACGTGCCCAGCAAACCCCAGAGGTGTCATCAGCATACATAGTAATACGATGACTGGTGTCTAATACTTTTGGGCAATCATTCACATAGCAAATAAACAAGAAGGGGCCCAAGATAGAGCCTTGTGGCACACCAAAATTTATATTCCTTATCTTTGATCTTCTTTTTGCAATTACCTCTCCATTATCATACACAACTTCTGTGCATTGTTGTCTATCTTTAAGGTAATATTCTATTAAAAGCTACCGTTTCCCACTGACACCATTATAAGCAAGTTTACTTAAAAGAGCGCTATGATGGACTCTGTCAAATGCTTTGGAAAGATCTAAAAACACTCCTGCTGTTTCGTAACCCTCATTTATTTTCTCCATCGGACAGTGTACAAACTGTACTGCTGCAGATATGGTGCTCCGGCCACTTCTAAAGCCGTGTTGGAAATCTCCTCTCAAGTTATTCATATTATAGTGCTCAATTAGGATTTCTAGCATTATATTTTCAATTAATTTACCAAACACTGAGGTTAAGGCAACTGCTCTGTAGTTCTGTGGTTGTTTTCTTTCCCCTTTTTTATATAAAGGTTTAACTATAGCAAGTTTCAGTTTCTTCGGAAACACACCTTCTTCAAGTACACAATTTATTAGATGGGCTAATGGTCTGGCTAACTCACCCTTGCATTTTTTTCAGTAGAAAAGGAGAGAATTCATCCCATCCAGCTGATCTTTTACTTTTTAGCTTGTCAATTAGCTCTGTTACGTCCTTGATGGTTACTGTAGGTAGCTTACAAGAGTCCCGTTCCTTTTCCTTATCATATTTAAACTGCCTCTCCTGTTTCATGCAAGTATCATTTTCAATAGCATCTATAAAGTAATAATTAAATATATTGCTAACTATATAAGGATCAGAAAAATTATCATTATGCATACTTAACTCTATATTATTAATTTTAGTTTTTGAATCAGTGTTCCTCATATCATTAACTACTGCCCAGTACGACTTTGAGACACAGTCAGAATTTCGGATCTGTTTACTAATATGTTCTACTTTCCTTCTCCTTACTTCCTTGCGATAATCATATTTATATTTTTTATAATCCTCTTTATATGAATCAAGACTGGTTTCTCTGTGTAGCTTATACATATACTCCATTCCTTCTTTGAGTCTCTTCGTTTTTTCATCCAGTTTTACACGTTTGACTACTGGAGGTTTATTTTTATTTACATTGATCTTCTTTGCCAGGATAGTAATATCAATATGTCTAGTTAAAATTTTTACAAATACTTCCCATTTGCTGTCAACTCCCCTTTCTCTATAAACTGATTCCCAAGATTCTTGACCCAAAGTTTTCTTTAGCAAGGTGATGTTGTATTCAGAAAATAATCTCCTATTCTCATATTTTTTTGTTTTGTTTAAGTTTATTAAGACAACCAATCACTAATAATTGTCCTAGATGATCAGATATGTGCCCGTTTACAGTCTGTGCCGACACAACATTTTCATAATTGGTCATTACCTGATCTATGGAACTGCTGCTTCACTCAGTTATTCTAGTGCGCACATGACCAAGTAGATCTTTAATATCATAGGATCGTATGCAGTCTTGTAAACCTTTGCATTCTTGGCTGTTGCTTAATGTGTTTATATTAAAGTCTCCTAACATTATAATATTTACTGTATTGCCACCCTTGCTTAGCTTCCCCAATACACTATCCAGTGCTTCCAGGAAAACCTCGAGATTACCAGAAGGGGCTCGATATATACCTACCACAATAAGTGGGACGGATACAATCATTAACTTAATTATCACTGCTTCAAAGTCTTTCTCGATACAATAATCCTTAACACATGATACTTTTCCTACAGAACTTATTAGGTTACATTTCCTTACATAAGTAGCAACATCCCCTCCTTTATGTTCTGTTCTACAAAAAAATGATCTAAGATTATACTCCTGTAACTTATAATACTGAATATTATGGTTAGCTTTTTGATGCTCTGTAACCACGATTACATGTGGAGCTAGATCTGTAACTAAGGCCTCAAATACATCAATTTTGTTACCCAAGCCATCAACATTATAATGTAAAAATGATACATTAGTACAATCATGAGAGGATATATCCTTCTCAAGGTTAACATTATCACACAAATTGATAGTTTCTAAATTGGGAACACTGAGGGACTTTTTTATCCTAAAAAATCAACAGTCTTGACACTGCGGTGAGGAATTATTTCCGTTTGCTTGCTCTGCAGGCACATATAATTATCACTTCCGTCTTTCGTGTGTATGACATCTGAGGTACAAGGTAGCAGATTTGAATTATCCCTTTTTGTTTCCTCAATAGCTCTGTTGATGTCAGTTGCTAGAGTATTCTTACCCAGTAAGATGTAGTCCATGTACAGTGAAGCTGCTTCTTTGATAACTGTTAAGGTCCAGCAGTCTCACATTTTTTAACTTGGAGCAAAAATGTTTTAATTATTTATTTGTAGATCGGATTTCTCGGTTCACTCACGACCAGTCAGGCAGATCAAATCTCGCCGGAATATTTGACAAGATCATATTTGTATGAGACAACATCATTAACATAACAATCAACTTTTTAATAAATGAACTGGCTTCGTTGCAATAAACATCGTTTGAACGTGCTATAATAACAACGACATCACTTTCTGTAAAATCGGTGCAGTCATTGTTTACAGAGCTTGTTACATCAACAAACTTCACCCCAGGTTTAATAACAGATGAAATGCGCACGTTTTCTGTGGTTGAGTTAGACATACAATCTGAAATATTTGAAATTTGAAAGTATACTTAGAACAGGAGTATCTTATTGTCAGTTAGTATCTAAATATTGAATGAATATGATTAACCTTTCTGTAACTACACAGCCGTGCTCATAATGCATTATGATAGTAATTAAGGGACTAGCAATAGTTGAGCAACTTTACAGATTTTGAAACATAATACCTTTCTACTGTAATTTCTGATTATATGAACTAACATAACATTTAATCAGGTACTTTTCTTTGTTTTGCCATGGCTGCTAATAAAAAGTGTCTCTGGTATTGTTTTAAATATTAGATATTATGATAAATATGTTGTGAGGAAGACAGTCTGCAAAAAACACACACTTGTATAACCGTGAAAAAAATTTTACTTTTATTCAATACGTAACACTAATACAGATTAGTCAAATGTACATCAAGCTATACTGCCTACAAGCAGAGGTGTTCACTTGGTTTACCAAATGACAAGAATCTTTGGTGACAGTAGATAACTTACTTTAGGCTGATCACAGAAATCATAGATAATAATTAACATAAAATGAAATGATACTGACTAGTATAACAATCTTCAAATATACTGTCATAAAAGGTACTGAGTTACTTTTTCATGATTCAGAAGCTAATGGCCCCATTTTTTGTACAGCACACAGTGACCTGTATTCTAGTTACATGAAATATGAAGAGAAATAAATTAGTTGATTGTCTTTGAACACTGCTTATTTTTTACTTCTATAATAAATAAGTAATTTTCCTCAGAATATTCAGTTCTTTTGATACTATGCAAGACAAATCTATAGTAATTTCTGACTTATGAACTAGCATGATGTAACATATTTTATTAACTGTTTCTTTGTTTTGCCAAGATTATTAATACAATGGGTATCTGGTATTTTTTTAAACATTAAAACTGTGTCATAAAACATAATAAGGAACAGAGTTAGTAGATAATACAAACTGGCATAATTATGAAAAAATTTTCCTTTTTATTGAGTGCTTAACACTAAAACAATTTAATCAAACATACATAGAGCCATTTTGGTTACAGCCAATGGTCTTATCTAGTCTAAAGAATGACAGGGATCTTTGGTGACAACAGTTAACTTGTACAATTCTGATCACATATGTTATAGGTCAAAATTAACAATTAGTCTTAATTAGGTCATAAAGGACACATTATTTCCTAATTCTAAAGGCTTAACCACATCTATTGGCTTTATGTCAATGGGGCGTTAAACCCTAATCTTCCTTCCTTCCTTCTTCCCTTCTTACGATAATCTTCAAATATAATGAGATTAAAAGTATCTGGACTCACATTCACAATTCATAAGCTGATGGCCTCATTTCTCAGTACAGTACACAATGCCTTGCATGTCACTGATTTGAGGTAGAAAAGGAAATGAGATGATTATTTCCAAACACTCATTATTTTTTGTTTGTATTATCAGTCACAAATCTATCTCAGACTTTTCAATTCATTTTATTTTATTTAAGATAATAATTTTGAATGTTGTGGAATAAGCCTTTATGTATTATTTTGCAGTGATCTAAATGTACAAAAATGAAACAGTATAAATGAGAAAATAACTTACGAACTATTATTTTTAAGTTGTCAGCTAGTTAGTTCATAGCCTTGAATTGAACCTCACACAACATATTCACTCATTCATTCATTCTGCATATACGTATCTAAATCTTATTAGGAAAATAGCAGTGATATGTATGGAAAAGTAGGAGATGGGGCATTTGAAGATCTATATTATAAATTTCATTGATCATACTCTTCATGAATAATAGTTACTATTCATCCAGTGGCATTCCAACACTAAACAGCAAAATCTCTGTAATGGAACTCATCTGCTATAAATGTCAAGGATGACTGTGCTTTCTGTCATTTAACACTCATAGGAAATAGCATTGAAGAAAAACATTAAAGTTTTTTGCAGTGAACACACATTGTGTAGTGGGGCGATCACTCTGTTGTAGAAATAATTCAAAAGCCAAGATCAATTAAATACTGTTTACTGGATAACCGGTTTCAACACACTAAAGGTGCTATCATCGGATCTGAATGTAACTTAACATTTATGAACCATTTGGATATAATGATACATGAGGCAGACCAGCTAATATAAAATCATTGTCACAAAAAATAAAAAAAAAAAAACAATGACCATGAGAGCAGTTGTTTTTTATTTTTTGTGACATTGATTTTATATCAGCTGGTCTGTCTCATGTATCATTATATCCAAAAGGTTTATGAATGTTAAGCTACATTCAGATCTGATGATGGCACCTGTAGTGTGTTGAAATTGGTTATTCAGTAAACAGTATTTAAGCGATCTTGGCTTTTGAATTATTTCTATCAAAGTTTTTAGTAGGCAATATGGTGATTTCGGCCAGTGTCTGTAAGGAAGGTAAACTTCCTGAAGAATGATAATCTATATAAAAAATTGTAAAAATGTAAACTAATCTAAATTTATCCCTGGAACTAGTCTTAAAGTGGAACCTACTGTATATAATCTAGCATTTTGTATCTTTATGCTCTAGGAGACTGTAAAGACCATTGAAATTAGTTCAAATGTTGAGCACATTTGTCACTAAAAAATGCCAACAGCTGGTAAGCAGTTGACTGAGCACAGTTACTGAGCTGGAACTGCCCAATCTAACAGAATATCTGTCCACCCATTTCCTCTTTTACATTAGATTGGAAACAGAACTTAAGAAAATCATCCTTCTGTTGCAAGGTAACCTTTTATTAGTTTTCCTAGGTTTCGATACCAATAATGGTATTCTCTTCAGAACCTATAAATTGACCCATATGGACATATGTTACACATTGAAATACATCATCAATCTAATGATTTCATAATAAACAAAATTGTGGTACTTACAAAAATTAAATTATTTTGATGACCAAATGTTGGCCATGTCACAGAATAAAATTAAAACAGAATAGAGACACATAGTCATAAGATTATGCCTGTCAAGACTAAAAACATTAAGACAAACATAGACAGAGCTACACCAGCCAGGATTAAGAGTCACACGTTAGCAACAAGGAAAGTAGGTGTTGTGAGCAGTTCCGCGGCAAGGCTCGGCCAGTGGCCAAGCACACGCGTGAGTGGAAGCGCAAGTGCAAGCGTTAAGAGACAAGCTGTCTCAAAGTTACTAAGAGCAAACATAAGTTGTAAACAAATTGTGGTGGGAAGCAGTCCTACAAATGGACAAACCTACCTATTGGTACAGTACATTAAACAATTTACCTGAGAACTAGCTACAAAGTCAGGCCATGAAAATTTACATTCAAGTATTATAATAAGAGGGCAAAGCCCCACTACAGTAACTAATAAATTAGTATGGGAAACACAAGTGTGCAACAGGCAAATTAGGAAACACCTTAGCAACTAGGTGTCATTATCAGTATAATACAAAATACATAGAGACACATTGCACAACCACACTATAATAAAGGGACAAAGCAGATAGGAAACAGTATCGGCCATTCAAAGCAGACTGTGGGTCAACTCCACTGGAGTACAGGTTGAAATCCTTCAAAATAATTTCTATTTTTTAGTTGCAACAGATCATTAAGTAAATTTTTTCTATCAATAATAAGATGTTTAAAAATTTGCAGTTCTTCAAGGGTGTCTAATTTACATCCTCTGACTTCATTATGCAAGAGTTCAAGATATTTTATGCTTTGCATGCTTGTGTTTCCCATACTAATTTATTAGTTACTGCAGTGGGGCTTCGCCCTCTTATTATAATATTTGAATGTAAATTTTCATGACCTGACTTTGTAGCTAGTTTCCAGGTAAATTGTTTAATGTATTGTACCAAAAGGTAGATTTGTCCATCTGTAGGACTGCTTCCTGTCACAATTTGTTTAGAATTTACATTTGCTCTAAGTAATTTTGAGATAGCTTGTCTCTAGCGCTAGTGGTTGCACTTGCGCTCACGCATGCGCTTGGCCACTGGCCGAGCCTTGCCGTGGAACTGCTTGTGATGCCTAGTATCCTTGTTGCTTACACATGACTCTTAATCCTGGCCGGCATAGCTCTGTCTATGTTAGTCTTAATGTTTTTAGTTCTGACATACATAATCTTATGACTATGTGTCTTTATTCTCTTTTAATTTTATTCTGTGACATGGCCAACGTTTGGCCCTCAAAATAATTTAATTTTTGTGAGTATCATGATTTTCTTTATTATGAAATCATTGGATTGATGATGTATTTCAATGTGTAACATATGTCCATATGGGTTAATTTATAGGTTTTGAAGAAGATACCATTATTGGCATCGAAACCTAGGGAAACTAATAAAATTTTACCTTGCAACTGAAGGCTGATTTTCTTAATTTCTGAACAATTCACAGTTGCTGAAGAGCTGCACTGTGTTAAAGATTTATAGATTAGAAACACTGTTCATTCTGGAGACACTTAGTTAGGAGATCCTATAGTTTTTATAGGTCTCTTAATTATGTATTCTCAGGTCACCCATCTTGTGCTTTCTTCCTTTTTCCCTTCTTACAAAAAGCTTAGAACATAACATCATCAAAAGTATCTGGACTCACTTTCATGATTCATCAGCTGATAGCCTCATTTCTCATTACAGTACACTAATGGCTTGTGTTTCAGTGATTTGAGGTATAAAAATGACAAAATGAAACAATCCCTAAAAGTAAATTTTTGTAATATGACTTAGAAATGGCACAGATGAAAATTTATGAATTATTTAGGAATAAAAAAGATGACTCACCAAAAGGCAGATGTGCTGCTTTGTTAATAGGTACACAAGCAAAAGTACATAGCTTCGCTATCTTTCGGATTGAACTTCCTTTTTCAAGCTTGTACAAGAAACATGCACATGAACACACTCAGTCACATGCACATGCCTGTCTCTCTACATTTTGCTCAGTTGACTGCCAGCTGTTTCCTGGCCCACAGTGAGAGTACAGGTGTGAGGTGGGGGAGCAGGGTTGGAGGGGTGACAGATGGAGAGAAGCAGGAGGCAGGGAGAGGGTTGCGGGAGACATCTGGTGGCTAATGGAAGAGTGAGGAGCCACATGTGGGCTAGCTAGGGATGCAGGTAGAGGGGGCAGGTGGCTGGGCACACAATTTTACAGGCAGGTTTCACAGGTGTTCTGCCACCCACCCACCCTCCACAACATCCTAATCCATCCCCATACCACTCCAACCCTCCCCCAACACTCTCCCTGCCTCCCACCTCTCTCCATCCCACCCCACCCCACCCTGCACATCCACCTAATCCCAGTACACTCACTGTGGGCCAGGAAAGAGCTGGCAGTCAACTGAGCAGAACATAGGGAGAATAGCATGTGCATGTGTATGTGTTTGTGTGCATATTTCTCCTACAAGCTTGAAAAAGGAAGTTCATTCTGAAAGCTAGCAAAGCTCTGTTCCTTTTGTTTGCATACCTATTGGCAAAGCAGTGCTTCTGTGTTTCAGTGAGTTGTCTTCTTTATTTATAAATAATTCGTGATTCCCAACCAGGCCTTACCATACATTATTATAGATGAACATTTGTGTTACTTGACATGCAGATTCCATAATATGTGGAAGAGTTCCATCTTGTAAATTAAACAGCATTTTATTATTGAGTAATACTTAATTGTGTAAATACAACATGCAAAAAAGGTATTGGTTCACATTTCTGCTTGCTACTGTGTTCTACCTGGTAATGAATTTTCTGAATGTTTTTCTGTTTACAGTATGAGGAAAATAATTTCCATTTTAAATTCATCTGATAAAGTAATGTGACATATCACAGACAAAAGAAACTATTCTACTCTAAGTTAGAGAATTTTTGTTATTATATTGCTAAATCTTTTTATTATTGGAGTATATAGATTAATTTGTTTGGAACATTTGGATACTTAACAAATAGCTGTATATAATAACTTTAGGCCATATTTTTATTGTACAAAACAGCATTCTCACATTGCTGACTGCCTAGCTCATAGAGTATATAAGGATAATACTGATAATATGAGATATCTATGTTACTTATTATCTCTATAAGGTCCTCAAAATATTAATTTAAAAGTGTTGGCATTACAAGATCTTAATTAAACTGAAATTTTAATTATGGCAACAGGGTTTTGATTTGTGACCCTTAGGAGATATTTTTAGTGATGAAGTATGTACCTCAATGTCTTCTTGGGTCAACATTTCCCTGAAGTAACAAACAAAAAAATAAATTTTAGTCCAGATCATATAGGTATTACAAGAAAGCACAACTAAGATAAAGTAAAATATACACCAAATCATTTTGTAATAGTGAGTTACATGAAATGTAGCTTCAGTAATGTGTATTATTACAATGCTGATTGTAGCATTGTGGAGACATTCTGATTCACAGCTGCTCAAACCACATCTCACAGAAATCATCAGAGCCTCGCATAAAGTGCTCATAGCAGCATCCCAGGTGTATTCAATAGTACTAAAGTCAGTTTGTATGAAAAATAATATAATATAGTATAGTTTATTTTTTCTCCAGTGATCATATATATTACAATGACATTCGACATGTCATGTTGCAGTTTTATAGAGAATAAACAAATTTCTTAGAAATTTATTAATGATACATGAAAACATTTTTATGACAATAGTATTTACAGATAATCAACTGTAGTACACAGTTTCAAAACACCACAGAAAGAGAATTGATGATCAGATCGATGTCAAATTTTAACAGAATTGGTCCAATGTCTGCTAAGGGTCTGGAGAAATTGGTCACAATTTTCAAAGAGACAGGTTCTTTTGAAGTGTAATGAAAACTGTCACTGAACTAGTGACAGTTACTTGACATGCAGATTCCATAATATGTGGAAGAGTTCCATCTTGTAAATTAAACAGCATTTTATTATTGAGTAATATTGAGAAAAAAATTACAAAATTCAAAATGACAGTTCCTTTTGAAGTGCAATGTGGCATAGGGAGGAAAGCAGTTGATTTAACATCTCTCAAAGATGTGGCCACTGTATTGCAGGAGGGGTCAAGTGGTGGTGTAAAAATGTGCAGTGCATGGGTAATTGACTGAATGTTGGACATGCCTGTGAGCATGGTACATAAAATGCTATGAAACATCCTGCATTGCTATCCATACAAAATCACCCATATTCAGGAGTTGCTTCCTGCTGAGCTGCCATCAAGACAAACATTTGTTCTGAAATTTCTTGCTTGCACGGAAGTGGACAATGAGTGGCCACAGAACATTCTATGGACAGAGTCCATTTCCATCCATCATGTAAATACACAGAATTGCAGATTATGGGCAATGGAAAATCTGCATGCACATCAATGGGTACTACTTCATTATGCATAGGTGACTATGTGGTGTGGGTTGACAGCATTGTTTATAATAGGGCCATATTTTTTGAAGAGATAAGACCTGTGGGTCCTTTTATCTGCACCATCACTGATAAATGCCATGAGAATCTTTTACACACTAAACAACATTTCAACCCTTCATGTTGAGTCCCATAGTGCCTAGAGCCATTTGAACCAACCCTTCAACAGCATGAGTAGAATAATTTTTATGCAATATGGCACTCTTCTGCACATTGCACAGCCAGTGAAGCAGCTGTGTCAGAGGCTTTTCAGAAATGCTAGAATTATCAGCCCTCACTTCCCTACAAACTGGTCATGTAGACCAGCTGGTCTTAATTCATGTGACATCAGTCTGTGGTGGTTATGTAAAATATATTGTGTTCAATGCTCCAATTATGAATGTAGCTGAATTGAAGACACATAATGCACAACACATTCTGAATACCTGAGACACTCCGATCTGTTGGGGAATATGTGGTTTCTTGATCTCAGCTTGTGACAGAAAGTGGTGGCTAGCTTATTGTACATGTACTGCTCCAGTCTCATGACTATCAGAAACAGAAGTCAGTATGCTTTTTGTGCAGTTTCTGGCCTCAGAACATTTAAATCTAGTTTTTCCCATCTGATGTGGGATGATGTTGCCATGGTGGATGGGCTTACCTAACAGTGCCACAACTGTTGACTGTCAAACTTGTGCAATCACACACATTGAATAGTATGGAGGCTGTAATGTGCAACACAAACCATTGCTCCAGTGCTGCAATTCATCTGTCACTTGTAGTTGACCCCATTTGCCTTTAGGTAAAATTTTCATTAAATATTTTTTGTTCCATGAATTTTTCCTCTGCATCAATAATATACTGTTCAAATTCTGAGCAGTGGTTCTCTTTCTAAAGTGCTTTGAAACTGACACTTTAATTATAGGCACCCTGTACATACCAGAAGCCTGCATTAATTTACATGACATAATTTACACACATAAGAAAAGCCTGCAAAATTATGCGTTTCCGTGTCATGGTTGAAAATACAACTAAATTTATACAAACTGAAAACTAGTTTTTATAGAATGTATGTTAGCCATACTGCAGAAAATATTTGGAAATTTTATACATAGTCAAAACTCCAGATTGAGAATTTCCACTCTGCAGTGGAGTGTGTGATATGAAACTTCCTGGCAGATTAAAACTGTGTGCCAGACCGAGACTTGAACTCGGGACCTTTGCCTTTTGCGGGCACTTGCCCGCTAGAGGCAGAGGTCCTGAGTTTGAGTTTTGGTCCGGCACACAGTTTTAATCTGCCAGGAAGTTTCATAGTCAAAACTCATTTAAATTATATTTGCCCTAAATACACTTATCCTATATTTTCTCTTCAGTATTTTCAGCTCTGCACATTGTTTTTCTTTTTTCAGGAAATTTGTTTCCACATGAAAAATGAAGTGTTGTACTTCATTTTCAAATTTACATTTACATTTGTCTTATGGCTTTGTCTGTAATTACTGCTGCACCTTATAACAACATCCAGAAATGAGATCTTTCTTCTGTTTTCTTTTGAAGGTGCTCAGTTCCTTCATGCTAAGTGGCAGTCTGATATGAAATAAGCATCCTGATTTTGTAGTGTTCCTATCTGACATTTTCAGTTTTTTACTGCAGATATGGTAATTGCATCTAGTTCTTGTGCTGTGCTCACGAAACTCTTTGTTTGAAGATGCTTTATAATTCACCCTTAAAAGGAGTATTTTATAATCAATGTACAAACTTGGTCAGTTAATATTTTAAATTCTTTGAATTTGTTTTTACAGGATTCACATAGTGTTAGTTTTTCCATTCATTTGACAGCTTTCTTTTGAAGTTCTCAAATTGTCTGGATGTGTTCATCTATTGCTCCTCCCCATACTGGTGTATGGTAAAAGATGCGAGGGAAGATAAGCCCACAGTACATTTTTAGCATGGTTTCTGTGTCCATCATAAAGCACATTTGTTTCAATAAGAATATATTTGTACTTATTTTTGAGCAGGTATTATCACAATGGTTTTCCCATGTCAGATTTTGCATGTTCTTATGGGCTCTCTTTTCCAAATCCTTCATGGAGTCACTGCAAACTAGTAAAGTTGTGTCACTCAAGACATTGATTTGATTTATTGATTCATCCTATAAATCTTTCTAGATTGTGGGATACAAAAAAAATACACACACACACGGATATATGAATACAGTAATTATTTCAGCAGATACATGAATTTTAGTTTTATCCACAAAGTTTCTTGCAGTGTCAGCACTGTCTTGTTTCAAGTCTTTTGTGTCTTAAATGATCTAGAAATTCTTCTACTGAATAGAAGCAATGATCCAATAAGAATGCCCTTAGGGTTTTACATAATCACTTTTACATTTCCTTCAGTGAGCATGTCATTCATATACAAGGTAAAGAGCAGAGGTTCTAGTACTGAACCCTTAGCTTCTCCATATTTTACCCACAGAAAATCAAAGCATGCATTTTTCTCTGTATTTTCAGATTTATGTTTTATTGCAACACACTTTTGCCTGTTTTCAACAAATGTTGTTATGATTTCTGCAGCTTTTCCTCTTATGGGGAGTTCTGAAAAATGTCAACATTTTGATAGAGTATTTATCAATCAAACCATTATGACATTGATTAGGGGTGTGGTGTTGGATATTTCAGCACATGCCAGAAATAACTGTCACTCATTGATTCACACACATTTCTCTGATTACTAAGCAAATAGACTGGGATCATCTTAATAGAATTTTGCTGTTGTCTCTGTCGCTGATTGGAATTAAATTCTCATCTAATATCTTAATTTGTTAGATCTTTTTGTGGTTCCTATATTTAGTCCTCACTATATTATGGTTTTAGTATCTACATTCCATGATTTTATTTCTTGAGAACATAAAATATTCAGATCAGTTTTTTGGTTTGTTTGTAAATGCAAGTTTTTATACATTCAAAGAATTATTCATGGCATTCCAATGCAAACTTCATTTTGATGAAGGGGAGAAAGTGTTAAAGTAAAATGAACTGTCTTGGATAATTTCAAATGTAAGAGAAATGCAGTCTGGAGGTGACATAAAAACAGAGCAAGGACAAAAATTGATATAATTACCTGGTGAGCACTACTATAGCATCTGTTATGTTGAGTCCTGTTTTTGAGCTTGTTTCAAAGAATGGTACACCATGGTCTCTTGCAATTTTTTGCCCATGTTCAGGATCCACACAAGTCTTTCCTTGAGCCAGTTTATCACCACGTAGATCTATTTTATTGCCACACAATATTACTGGGATGTGATGTTCAGTAAGTTCCTACAAATTTCGAATAATTAATTTGCTAGTAATACACTCTTTTTTAGTTTGCATTTTAGATTATAATGTTTACTTTTCTTCAGTTATTTATAAAGTAGATGCTTCCTCAGTAAAGTTATACATGTCATTGATATCGGGAACAGTGCTTTGCATATGTCTAATGGACTGGGTGCATAGCACACTTTACAAATAGTGAACCATTTGGTAGCTTTCAACGAAAGTAAGTAAAGTGATAGCATTGAGTTTCTCTCTTTCTCTCTTATTGGTAACAACAATACTAACACTAAACAATATCATATACCAACACAATGAAGACAAACTTGTTCATAATTCATCAAGTAAAGTGCTGGAGTAGTATAATTATCAAGAGCCATTTACTGTGACACAAAACAACTATTTCAGTTTGGTAAGATATTTATATAATATAAGTGCAAATTTTTTTTAAGAACTTGTGTATAGTATGTAAGTTCTGTGATACAAATAACTTAGAAAGAATCCTTAAAAATTCTTCATGGCTACAATATAATTTTGGGTAAAACAAAGATTAATTCATGCAAATTTGTTTCCAGTTACAGTATAAAACATATGTACTTCTGAAACTTCTTGCCCAATTAAAACTGTGTGCCAAACCTAGACTCAAATCTGCAACCTTGCCTTTCTGTGCTCCTATTGGCTAAGCTATCCAGATAGAGTTCATAACCAATGACATCACTTCAAAGATAAACTCTTGCTTATGAAAACACAGAGATCAACAGAAAATTGTGCAGCTGATACCACACCAGTCTGTGATGAAAAAAAAGAGCCAGCCAATTTTTTTTACCAATATGTCCACTTTAATTGCACTAAATCATTGGTCAGTGAAACCATCATCCTCTGTGACAGTTTCTTCATTGTCACATGACATTTTACCACAAGGTAGTGTTTAACCTAGCTGTTGTTAAGCGAACATAGTCTTGATCTTCAGTTTGTTGTCACTGACTGCTGAAAGACTGATAGTAAGCAAGTGATTATGCTTCTGACATATTCAGCTAAGAACCCACCAGGCAAATAAAGTAAACAGTGAAATAGCAACACAATTTAGTGTCCTGAAAAGCAGATTTGAAAACAAATGTGGAATATATGATTTAATATGATTTTCTTGGGATTTAATATCAGTAATGCACAGCATCTCCCCATTAACCAGTGACCTTGCTGCGGTAGGGTGGCTCGCATGCCCCATTGATACAGATAGCAGTATCTTACGTCCACCATAATGCAGAGGTATCTGTGGAGAGGCAGGACAAACGTGTGGGTCCTGAAGAGGGGCAGCAGCCTTTCCAGGAGTTTCAGAGGCAGGCAAAAGCCTGTATTCAGGATGAATTTTTCACCCTACAACAGAGTGTGCACTGATATGAAAATTCCTGACACGTTAAAACTGTGTGCCAGATGGACTGAAAACTGCAACCTTTACCTTTTGCGGGCAAGTGGTCAACTGACTGAGCTATTTGAGTATGACTCACAACCTGTCCATACAGTCTTACTTGCACTGATACCTCATATCTTACCTTCCAAACTTCACAGAAGTTACACTGAAAAACTTTGGGGACTAGCACTCCGGGAGGAAAGGATGTTTTGGAGACATGACTTACCCACAGCTTGTGGGGTCATTTCCAGAGTGAATTTTCCGCATTCCAGTGGAGTGTGTGCTGATATGAAATTTCCTGGTAGATTAAAACAGTGTGCTGGACCGGGACTCTAACCCAAGACCTCTGTCTTTCACAGAAAAGAGCTCTACCGACTGAGCTGAGCATGACTCACAACCCATCCTCACAGGCTTACTTCCATCAGTACTTCATCTCCTACTTTCTAAACATCACACAAGTTTTCATGCAAAACTTGTGGGACTAGCACTCAGTCTGAGTGATTGACTGATCTGCCCTCTTAACATCAGCCAATGTGGCTATGCTGTTCTTGTTCTGCAAATGGCAGGAAACAAGGGGAAACTACAGCCATGGACATGTAGGGCATGCAGCTCTTCTGTAAGATTAAATGATGTTGGTATCCTCTTGTGTAAAATATTCTGGAAGAAAATAGTTCCCCATTTGGATCCATGGTTGGACTACTCAGGAGGATGTGGCCATCAGGAAAAATAAAACTGTCATTCTAAAAGATGGAGCATGGAATGTAAGAGCCCTTAATTAGGCAGATAGGTCAGAAAATTTGAAAAGGTAAATGGACAGGTTGAAGTTAGATATAGTGGGAATTAGTGAAGTGCAGTGGCAGGAGCAACAATGCTTCTGTTCAAGTGAATAGAGGGATACAAATACAAAATCAAATAGGGGTAATGCATGTGTAGGTCTAATAATGACTAATGAATGCCTCCAAACACCATAACATCTGGTCCACCAAAATGATTATGTTCAACAATGCTGGACATACCTTCACGTGGCAAGAGGTGGGTCATGTAATGCGCCCAGAAACACTGTTGAACATGATTGCTTTGGCAGTCCAGTTGTTTTGGAGTGGAGTGGCATAATGTTGTATGGGTGTACTTCCCTCCAAATCTTTGAACATGGTACATTCACTTGTCAATGTTATTGTGACACTGCACTCCTGTCCATGTGCATCTTTTCAGAGGTGCATTTGGCCTTGACTTGGTTTTATTGATAAGAATGTGTGCCAGCATCAAAGTGGAGTAGCTCTTTGAATAAGAGCATATTCAATGGATGGACTGACCTGCCCATTCACTGACTTAAAACCCATTGAGAACATGTGGGATGCATTGGGGAAATGTACTGCAGCACATCAACATCTGCCAATGACCATCCAAAAGTTGTCAATCATGTTGGTAGAGGAATGGACCCCCCTACCACAACAGCTCCTTAACAACTTTGTGGCCATCATTGGAACACATTGCAGAGCATGCATTGTCATCCATGGTGAACAGACACCCCCTGTTAAGAATCATGTCCTGTCTTTTGTAATGTCCAGGGGACCATCATGAATCATGGGGACTTCAGTGAAATTATTGTCTTTTTTAAATAAAATGTCATTTCTGTTCATCTCATTGTCTATTTCTTTCAATTATCTTCTGCACTCTACCGTAGAAATTTTTTCTATGTATGGTCCAAGTTTCATTGAAGTATTCTTCTTAATTTGATTTCAGTAACTGATTATTGGTGTGTAGTATAGTAATAATGTATCACACAGACTATTAAATACAGTGTTGCCAATTTTTTTCTATTGCAACAATTTTAAATTCAAATAGAATATTTGTTCCCAGGTATGTGTACCTCAGAACAATTTTTCACATTTGAAAAAAATCTTACTTTTCTGGAGTAATTTTTGTAATTTTGGAACAAGACTGTAGCACACATAAAGAGAATGCTATCATTTCAAAATGAAAAAAAGAAAATGTATTAAACTTCTATTACCGAGCTGCCTAAAGGCAAAGGTCTGAAAAATGTTCCAAGATACCACCCTCTCTCCTATTTTAGTATTATTCTTCAGAGGATATTGTAGACATCAGAAATTTGCACTCACAATAAAATTAAATTTGTTTCCATATCCTATGCTATTTTCTATGTCCCATAAATTTCAGTATGAACTATGGATTCCTTCATGGTGTCTATCTCTCACAAATCTGTTTATCGCTCAAAATATAAAACTTCCATAAATAATAACAAATGGTGACTAATTATTATTTATTGTTCAGCATAATTAATTCACACTACTTGGTAAACTATGTGAATGAGCATGTTCCAAGTATTGCAGAGAAGTTACAACAAAAATTTCCACAAACAAATATAACACCTACAAATAATTATGCTCTAAGTACAATGATGTTGCTACCAACCACAGATCGTGAAGTCAGTAAAATTGTACGAAAACTAAAAAATAAAGAGTCAGTAGTCTTATATGAAGTACCAATATGAGTATTGAAACAGTGGGTAGAGAGTACACAAGCTTCCTTAACAAAATAATAAATCAGTCCTTCACATCAGGGAAGTTTCCAGAGTTGTACCTCTGCTAAAGAAATGCAATGCAGCTGACATAGAAAATTACTGGCCCATTTCCTTGCTGTCATCATTCTCAAAAATAATAGAATCAGTTGTGAAAGACAGAATAATGAATTACTTGAATAAATACAATCTTTTAAGTGTATCACAGTTTGATTTCTGAAGTGGTTGGATTGCAGAACCAGCCATAGCAGAATTCACAGAAGTGGTACTTGATGCTCTTGACAAAGATGACTGTGTTGTAGACATATTTTTAGATCTTTCTATCACTTTTGGTGCTGTTGGCCATAAGGTTCTACGAAATAAGCTAGAAGCATTAGTAATAATGGTGTAGGTAATGTCTGGGTAAGATCACACATAGCAGAAAGGTTACAAAGAGTAGAGATAATACATACCTCAAGTAAGTCTAAACTTTTAGTAAAACCCTTATCAGAACCACAATATGTTAGTATAAGAGTTCCTCAGGGTAGCATTTTATTACCAAAACAGTTCCTGATATACTGCAATGACCTTCCCGACAGTGTTAGTCATGGGGAAAAAAATTCTCCTTTTTGATGACACCAGCATTGTAGTCACCAAGGAAACAAGAGAACTCTTTGCAAGGAAAGCAAATGAAACCATCAAGGGAATTTACAATTGGTCAAAAAGCAGTAAAGTGACATTGAACATAAAGAAAAGAAATGTCATGAATTTCAGTCTGAAGAGGGATAATGACACTTTTAAATTAAATGTAGATGGCACCTATATGGACTGTGTAACAAATGCAGAATTTCTTTGAATGAATACTGATTCTCATTTGAAGTGGTGTGAACACACAAAGATATTTACAAACAGAACTGCCATCAGCATGTTATGCCCTTAGAGTCCTGTTATGAGAGTGTAACAACCATTGTCTTTCAGTTACATACTGTTCAATCTTCATTCAGTTCTTAGCTATGACATTCCCTTCTGGGGAACAAATGGACAAAATATGAGCACAGATTTCAAGCTGCAGAAAAGGGCCATAAGAATAATAACCAAAAATAGAAGTCAAGCTAATTGTAAAGACCTGTTTAAAATACTAAGGATTTTTAATACATTGAGCAAGTGCATTTTCCAATCATCTGTACACATTAAAACTAAGATTGACAAGTACTGCACAAACTGCTCTGTCCACGACTGTGGAATTAGATATAGACCAAACTTAGATTTACCAAGAAAGAATAAATATAGTACACAAAACAGCATTTTCTACCAAGGAAGAATACTATACAATAAAGAAATTATTTTAAAAAAGTTATTTAGAAAGGCAGTTAAAAAGTACCTGTTAAGAAAGACATCCTGTACACTGAAAGATTACTTAGATAACACAGTGTAGGGGTTTGGTGAAAAATGTAACACAAATAAATAATAATAATGGTAATAAAACATCTATCATTCCACATAACACTTGCAAACTATATTTTTTCCTTCATTTTTATTATTTTATGGAAAAAATTACTACCAAAAATGAGCAATGTATAGTACCAACAAGTTATGCACTTTCTGATCTCAACATCTCACTCATTATAGAGGGTTGCAGACTTAGTTTTTCAGCCTAGGAAATGTGAGGTGGTTGTACACAAAATGGTCCTGACATCAGCTGATAGTGTGTGCAGTGACCGGGAGTGAGAAATGAATGAACATTGCACCATTAGGCATTTACATTATTAAATAACTTGTTGTAAAACAGTATTGAACACTAAGGATAAACCAAATGAGGTGGTAGCACTGTTTTAAACAGAATGGCCTTGCATTCAGGAGGGTGGAGGCTACAGTCTTCATCCAGCCATTCTGATTTAGGTTTTCTGTCATTTCCCTGTCATTTTGCCTATTTCAGGCAAATGGGTCCTGTTATAACGCCATGGCTGACTACCTGTCCCATCCTTGCGATACTAGTGCTGTAAGAATGTAAATGTCTGTAGATGTGAATGACCGTATTTTTGTTGTTATTAAAATACAATACCAAGACTTGTCCAATATCTTTGTAAATGTGATCTACAGATCAGTAAAACTACCACCACCACCACCACCACCACCACCACAACAACAACAACTACTACATGTGTTCAGATAGAAAACAGTAGCCCTTGATACATATCCTGACAAAAAAAATTGAAGTGCCCAGAAAAGGAGGAGGAAACAGAATGAAACTTCACAGTTTAAGAGTGTATGGCTTGTTATTTCAGTGATTACAAAATCAAGTCAAATTGACAAAGAACTTTTGTAGTCTGAGTCCACTTATTTGTATGACATTGCACCCTCTCTAGTCTGGATACATGAAACAATTCGTTTGGGAAGGCTGTCATAAAGCTATTGTATTCTCTCCTGATGGCTGTTGTAATTGGTCCTTGATTTCCTGGACACTCGCAATGGCACAGAATTGATGTCCAGGTTGGTCCCTGACATGTTCTATCAGGAACAAAACTGGGGATTTTGTTGGCCATGGAAGTACCTTAACATCATGCAGAGTTCATGGAGAAATGTGCCATGTGTGGGTGAGCATTGTCCTGTTGAAAAATGGCACCACAATTGCATGAGAGGTAACACATGAGGATGCAGGATGTCTCTGACATACTGTTTTGCTATCAGAGTTCCCTCAGTCATTATGAGCCATGACATGAAGTCACACCTGATATGACCCCAGACCACAATATCAGGACTAACGTCACTGTGCTTCTCCAGAATATTGGAAGAGTGGGACCTCTCTCTAGATCACAACCATCAGGGCCAGTTTGAGAATATTTTTCCACACAAGCAACTTATCATTTGGCACCCTTCTCCTTCCTCCTGCCACCTTCTTCCTCATAAACTTTCACTCCTGTCAGTTTTCACTACTAATTGTGAAATGCACTGTATTCAACATCATTCATGAGCAGTCTTTGCAGCCTGGTCATGGCTCCACATCAAATACAGCTGTTTTTGATGTGTTAGTGACAGCAAATAATTGAGGACGTAGGTTGCAAGTGCTACTCTGAGATGAAGAGGTTAGCACAGGAAAGGAATTCGTGGCGGGCCGCATCAAACCAAAGAAAAAAATAGTGGCAGAATTTGCATGGGATGGTAATTCCCTAGTCTGACTCTTGTTAGTCTCCAATCAATGGTGCAGGATGACACAAAATGTTGCAGGGAGTCCATTACTTGTTCTGGGATGTCATACGTAAATATGAGTTGCATATGATGTGACTGGCACACAATAGTGCAGAATTGACAATATCTTTGTCAAACACATACAATGTGCCACACACTGCTCACATTGATGCAGAAGACAATGGATTTAAACAGGCTGCCAGTGCACCACCTTGGACCTTGCTCTCTCCAGTTTCACCATCTTCCAATGGGTGATACTGAGGGCATGACCAGAGGACACAGCCTTTGCTTCAACTAACAGCGTGCAAATGTAACTGCCCGTGTGCCTCTTTAATTTGCTGGATGCTGAGATTTGCCCCAGACCCTGGAAAACTTGCAGTGAGATAACAACTACAAACTAGTGTGACATTATTGACATTCAGTGATAGAAACTGTTAGCCAGTGATCCACATTATTGTGCAGACAATTCGGAGATTGATTGTATGAAAGACAGTGTGAAACAGAGAAGCAAGAGACATTAATTTACTTATATTTTCAATTGTTTTGTTCATAATGTTAATAAATATGTTCATGTTTTAGCCATTTAATAAATATTTGGAATGCTCTTAATTGCTCAGGCCACTTCTTCTCAACTGTGTGCACAACATATATTTCTGGAGATGAGGATGGGATTAGAGTGGATCCATGGAATTTGAAAAAAATCACTGGCAACTCCAAAGGACATCTAATTGCCCAAAAATTGTCCTCTTGCACCAACAGTCAATGAAACAATTGAACTTTCTGGCATTATATTTAGTTTATATTGGAATATTTTTAATTTTTGCATGAAATGGTAACCATGGGAGAGCCATCACTCACTGCACTTAGTTATCAGAGCCAATAAATACAAATGTTACGATCAAGCATTGCCAGACTACCAGCAAGCCCAGAAGTCAGCGATGACTGGAGTACAGAATTCTTTTGGCCAGGTACTGCCTCCTCCATTCCATTCCTTTGATGCAAAACAATAGCACTAGATGGAATACAAATGGCAGATGGTGCAGCATTTTGTAGCCAACAAAATCTCAGGTGACTCACAATGTTTTTTCTTTTTTTCATGAGTAAAAGTGTATGTTTTCTGTTTGTGCCAAAAATTATTTCCCCAGTCAGAGCCTCAAACCCTCCCCTATCAGAAAGTCATTAGGAAGATTGACCAATTTTTTGATGTATAGATTCATGTTGCTGCTGCTTACTTCAAATATTTTTGTATGTGCCATCAAATTAATTACACATACAAGGAATGGACCACTGAACCCAAAGGCATGATGAGGAATTGTAAATTTAACTGCAATTCTGGAGCTTCATTTCAAGATGAAATGGTTCATGTTGTAATTATTCAGAACATGGCTGACAATAATATATGGACAGAGATTTTAAAGTATTGCAATCCTGGTCTCATGAAAATGGTCAAATCTCAAGAAGTGCAAGAGCCTGTGGAAATAGCCTATATCACACCTGTTGTTGCAATGAAACAGATTGATGAATTTGAAGACAAGAAGCTTCTGATGCATTGGATTCTGAGTCAGTTCCCATTGGGAGGGGATACAGAGTGTCTCTCTTTGCATTTTGTCCCATAAGGCTATAAATAATTTCATACTGTTAGTTGGAAAGAAGTAGTGGCTATCACTGCAGCTTCTGTGCTGTCCAATCAGGCATATCTTTCATTGTATTAAAAAGGGCTGTCAGCAGCTTTTGATCAGCCATGAGAAAAATTTTGGCCATAGATAGTTTTAAATGGGCACAGACCCACATGGATCATATTGAAAACAGCCAGAAGCCATGGCGAACACAATACATATGGCACCCAGTTAGTTTCCTGCAAGTTCTTGTGCTCCAAAGTCTTGTGCTGTGTAACAAACGACCATGACCATTGCTTCTTCAATAAAGCAGAATGCCACAACCATAAATTGGGACACATACAACAAATGTGCCAGCAAAGAAATCACAAAGTCAACTCTGTTCCACACACAAATCTAAAACTGTGAAATTGGAAATAAATATGATCTCACATTCTGATTCCACACCTGCTCCTCATGGTAATACTCACAGGAACCATACACAAGTGTATGACTCACAAAGCTACAGGCTCACAAACATCATCTCTCATCAAACAGGCAGTCAGAGATGCTCAGTCTCTCACAAATCTGGCACACGTAGGCTTCTGAAAGTCAGACCTTAGTATCACATTCAGAGGAACAACTGTAAACTGTTCCTCTCTTTATAGATTTTCAATCAAAATGTACTGTTTCAGTTAGACATTGATGCTTCTGTCACACAGTCACATTAATTAATCAGACTACATATAATCAATTGGAGCACCCTAAGCTACAGAAATCATGTCTGCAGCTCATGGTCTACAAGGTTGAAAGTATCTCTGTTCTTGGGATGGGCACTTTGCAAGCAAAATCTAAAAATATTACAACATTATTGCCACTCATGGTAGTCAGATCATCCCTAGTCCGAGTATTTTTGGCATGGGTGCATTTAATTTGTTTGGATTATATACTGAAGACAATGTGCATGCTATCAATACTCAAGTTTCCCATGCAAACATTCAACAAACATGTGAAAAATATGGACATATTTTGATGGCAGATTGAAAGAGATAAAGAATTGCATTTGTTCATTAGGAGTATGCAGTAAAAGTACCATATTCTTAAGAGACAGGCTGTTGCAATGAGCATGGTATTTTTGTACTACTGCATCTGAAACTGCTTCAGATGCCAACTTCACAACAAAGTTCTCTATGAAAGACACAGTTTTTCATCATGTATATAACAAGCCTCACAACTTGAAATCTGGCATCGACATCCAGACAATGTGCTGAGCTCATTATATCATTAGGGCAAATCAGGCACCCATTGAGGGCACTGAAAACCACCTTTGTTTTTGTGATTATTGTGATCCTGCCATAGATTTTAATTTTTCAGAAATGCTACCTACAACCCAAACTGCTGCCCCCAAGCAGCCCTTGCAAGTGTCTGACATTTGGGCACATGGGTCGGCAGATGACTCTGCAGTGGAGGTCGACCCCTGCCACCCACACAGCTGCTGCATCATCTGTAGCTATTCAGGATGATGTTAGTCACAGACATCAAGCCTGCACCAACCTCACAGTCTCTAGCTTCCTCACCAGCACCAATGCTTCACCCACTTGTGCCACTGGATGGATGTCCCACTTGTGGTTTTTTGGCAGGTGTTTATGGTGGTTCGCAACATGATTGTCAGGACAAGAGTTGGTTGATGCCATCTGCCATCATCCTTCATCCAACTCCACCAGCTGCACCATGGCACAACCCTTCCTCATGTTGGCATCCACAGCCACATTATGTGACAATTGTAATGTGCAATAAGCTGTTTGGTCCATATATATTCACAAATTTCCAATATTATCCTTTTTTTATCTTATTTGAAATGTTTTAAAGTCTGAGTGTATAGTAGTACATGTCATGCTAAAACAATTAACCCCTGTGATTAAAAAAACAAATTTCATAAAAATTACTGTACTACAAAAAGATATATATAGATAGATATATTATTTGATATATATTATCACAATTGTTGTACTGTTGAGTGAATTTCATTTTTTGAAAATTATTTTCAATTTATGTTCTATGTTCTGATCTTAGTATGAATATGTCTTAAGTGATGTACTTTGGAACTGTTAACTGGGTGCAGTCAGCTTGCATGTGTGTAGGGGGAGTGAAGGAAGGAGAGATGTAAAGTTTTCTGGAGTTGCGTAAAAATGGAAAGTATTTCACTGAGTGAACATTGTAAATTTATGGCAGCAAGGCATCTAGAACTACTGAATATGAAAATTACATACAAATCTGTTTTGTCATCCACAGTATTATACAAACACATCAACCAATAAGGCTTCCAGATCTACAAGAGAATCTGGCTTCGAGACAGTAGAAGTTCAAGCAACGGATTTAAGGAGATCCTCAAGCAATGAGATGAGTATTTTTTTTCTTTAAAACTACCACTAGACCCAGCCAACAATATTTTTAAGTCCATGAACATTTATTAAAATTAACAGTCATCCATTGTGTATAACAAAGAAGGTCATTAAACAATGGTGCACAATTTTGATGGGAGGTGGGGGGTGGGTGGGTGGGTGGGAGGTTGGAGGGGGGGGGGATGTGGTATCAGTGGTGTCTTTGCCAACTGCACATGACATGTCACATGCTCCTCACATCCCTGCAGAAGTAGATACATTTAAACCATGAGCCTCACTCTCTCCAGGGCTTACCCTCTTCCTATGTTCATACTATAGATGCCAGCAGAGGGTGCTATCTTTGCTTCAACTCACTGCATGCAAATGTAACAGTCTGCAACAACTACAAACTATGATGACACCATTTTTATTTGGTGACAGAAACTGTTAGCCATTGATCCAAATTATTGTACAGGCAATTCAGAGATTGATTGTATGAAAGACAATGTGGAACAGAGAAGCAAGAGACATTAAGTTATGTATATTTTCAATTACTTTGTACATAGGATAAATAAATATATTCATTTTCATCCTTTTCATAAATTTTTGGAATGCCATTTCTTACCAGCTTTGGATGCAACAAAAATGGTGATCCTCTCTTATAGTGGTCAGAAATGGTAGAGAGGAACATTTATGACAAGGCTTAACAACTTGCAGATTTTGAGCATGTGGTGCCATCTAATAGCAGCAATGATGAGTCAGTCATGTGTAACACTGACATTGTCTTTGCAGCTCAATCCCCTGTGTGAGGAATATTACCATTTTACACAAAATGACAGGTGTAAAATGACAGCTGGAAGAAGAAAATCAAGCTCATTTTCCTAAATTATCATCCATGCAAAGTGCTGTTGGTAACAACAACTTTTTACATTGTTCACATATTTCAGTGTCCCTGAAGGAAGAGTCTGAGTAACATTTTCAAGATATGACAGCATAAGAAAGTGTTTTTGATCTGTTTTCCTCTCTATATTCAGCAAATATTGAAGAGATTCATTCTGAACTACAACTAGAAGTTATTGACCTGCTCTGTGACAGAGAATACAAAGACAAATGTCAATACAAGAACAATGTCTTGCAATTCTATAGACACAACACTCAGAACAGATTTCATCGATCCTGCAAACAGGCAACTAAAATACTGTCAATGTTTGTTCCATGTATGTTAGCGAACGACTGTTCTCTGCAATGAAAAGTAATAAAACATGCCTCAGAAACTCGATTTTTGTTTGTAATCAAAACTGCACACTGCATCTACAATGAACAAGAACAGTTACTCTGAACATAGAAGCAATTGTTAATGGGAAAAAGTGTAAGAGAATAGAGAATCCCACACTTTAATGACTTCATTTTTGTGCAACAGCTCACAAAGTCATTGAGAAAAATGTAGACATACACTAGTACAGTCATAAAATTATGTGACACATGTACATTTTTCTTTATTTGTTTCATCTGTAGCAATAATATTTCATATAAAAAAACTCCATCCAAACAGGCCTTAGAAGGCCCAACGATACTGATGGTACTGACTGGCTGCCGTATCATCCTCAGCCCACAGGTGTCACTGGATGCGGATATGGAGGGGCATGTGGTCAGCACACTGCTCTCCCAGCTGTATGTCAGTTTCTGAGACCAGAGCCACTCCTTCTCAATCAAGTAGCTCCTCAGTTTTCCTCACAAGGGCTGAGTGCACCCCACTTGCAACAGCGCTCGGCAGACCGGATGGTCACCCATCCAAGTACCAGCCCAGCCTGACAGCGTTAACTTCGGTGATCTGTCAGGAACCGATGTTACCACTGTGGCAAGGCCATTGACAATATTTCATATACTGCAGTGATTACCATGCAACTTGAAGATGAACATGCAATGGAAACTGTTCCACCCCTTCTCAACTGTCCAATCAGGTGTCCCTACTCTACCCTGTGCTGACAGTAGGGGTACTGTGCTCACCATGCTCCGGGCTCACACCTTGATGCTCACAGCCTGCTCTGTGAATGTGTTTGTTGTGAAGCCCTGGTTTATGACATGTATGCCTGCCCTCACGTTGGCATGCTTTCCAGCATTGGACCACTGTCACCTCTGAATGTCCCACAAATCTGAATATCAGGACAAATGGAGACCCACAATGATACCCTTTCAAACTCTTGTCAGGTGGTGATAATTCTATCTCATACAAATATGCACCATCCTCATGCCCTTTACAGTGATCATTCAACATTCAACGCTGTTCATGCCCTTTACATAACCTACCAGACCTGATAACAACACTAAACATGAACAATACTAATGCACTCTGAGGGTCATTCTATCTGCCAAAGTAAATTGCAACAATAACCATTTACATATCTGCTGATGGTGTACATGTGTGAAGTTATATTGAAATCATGCCATGTCTTCTGGGTCCTTCACCTTTTTGTCAGGCAGTGTATATCTGAATGTCTTAAGTTTGAAAGATATTCATTATAGCTGATTTTTATACCCTGTGGGGCAGTAAGCAAGATTTATGTGCTCTCATGCAGAGGAGGGAAGACAGTATGTTAGTACTAGTAGATAGTGCTCTTGTCCTGGTATAAAAAATTGCCTATGTTCTTTGTGTGTGCTCTGGTTATAGAGCAAACAAGGGAAAGTGCAATAAAAAAGGCAACCCTCCACTCACAGGTGGACGAAATGAGGTGTCACAGTGGTTAGCATACTTAACTGAATTAGAGAAGAGCAGTGTTCAGACCTTCATCTGGCCATCCAAATTTAGGGTTTTTGTGGTTTTTAGTAAATCATTTTAGGCAAATGTGCTCCCTGAACAATGGTTTCATTTGCAACAGAATGTAAAACCAAATTTAGGGTTTTTGTGGTTTTTAGTAAATCATTTTAGGCAAATGTGCTCCCTGAATAATAGTCTTATTTGCAACAGAATATAAAACCCTATTTTTTTCCTTTCTTCTGTTCATAGCTGCTACAGTTCATATTTATAACAAATGTTATCTACAAAAAATGAAACAAATCCTTTTTGAACATGTGGTTCCTTCATCTGCCACTTGTGATGAAAGGGTCAGAAGAAGTGAGATGTTCAGGGATTTAAGTTGGACTGTCACCCAGGATCCTTGGTCATGGGAAGCATACCACAGTTATCAGGAAATCAACAATTATAGGCTAGCAGCTGGCAACATTTGGAATACTAAGAAACTGGAAGTGCAGAGAGCTGAAGTGTCATGATGTTTGTGTAAAGACTCCAGGTGAAGAAAATAACCAGAAAAACACACACTGTGATACAAATGAACATAATTGCAAAACCAAGTGAAGTGCTGAAATCCAGATTTCTTCAAATGCATCTGTAGCAGTTGTTGAAGGGGAACTAACTGAGGATTGTACATCATGGAATAAATAGGTTGGACTCCAAGACATTTAGGAAAATTTATACTTGTTGAAGCATAAAACATACAGGAAGGTAACAAGAAGTAATGGAGATGAAGAACTATGCAAGGTTTCAAAATTATAACACCAAGGTTCCTGTCAAGTAAAACTGAGCTTACAAACATAAATAAAAGTGAAGCTACATATAGTTTGCACTACAATGTAAATGGTTTAAAAATTCTTTCACTCAAATAAGAGTCATTCTAAAATTAATGAACTGCAAGTTTTTTCTGTCTGTATGGAAAAATGCCAAAGTTATTAGTTTTGATGGAGACTGGTTAACAGAAAAAATTTTTAGAAATTCTAATTAAAACTGAAAATTTCAAGGTAACTATTGGCTATTGTAGAAAAATATAACATATGGTGCAGAGTGCTTCTGTTGCATATGCAGTAAAGACTCCAAGCCCACTAATAAGGTAGCCCATTAATTAATGGATAAAGATGCCTGCTCCACAGCCTGAACAGCACACAGCACTCTAACAGTTCAGGGGCAAATCAACAACAGAAAAATCTGTGGCAGCTAAGAATGAAGTGGTTAAAAAAAAGAAGATTTGCTAGTATAAATAGGGATCACAGAGTCCTGGAATTTGTGAATTATTCTCCAAAATTGGTAATGAAATGAGACTGTATAAGATAATCTAATGAAGATGTGTTGTATATCAAATGAATGTCTTACTGCTCCATATACAGTGGAATATTTGGTCCATATTAGCATCACTGACAGATGATGGAATCTCTACTGTTGCTGAGCAAAAGGGAGACACATTCCTGGGGCTTAATGTCTTCCAGTGATGTGGTGCCCAACTGTACAGATATGTAAATTTGTGTTGTCATTTTATGAAGGTTATGGCACAGTATCATATCACAAACAGAAGGTTACTGCCATTACCCTGCAAGTTAGGTGGCACAGTGTTGAAGGCACTGGTCTTACATTAAAGATGAACAGAGTTTAAATTCAAATCCAGCCAGCCATATTTAGGTTTTCCATGGTTTATCTAAATCAGTTAAAATGGGACTGATACTGATTCTTGGCAGAGGGTGAGGCCAAATCGGCTGATTTCCATCCTCATCCTGGTCCTAGCCAAGCTTATTCTCTGCCTGCAATTATCTTGTTATCAGTGGAGACTAAAATAATACTCTTCCTCTCTTTACCTGCATAAGGAATTCTGTGTAGTGGCTTGGAAACTCAGGATCAGTTGTCTCTTGAAACACAAGAAGCTGCATGATGGATTTTGTTGTGGTTTCTAGAGATATGATTTACGACAGGCTGCAATCACATGATCTCAAAGCACTTCTGTTCTCTGATTTTAAGAAGGTTCTCATAGTGTTTGGAAAAGTAATACCTATATATACTGAATGGAATAGCACTGTGGTTAGCACACTAGCATCACATTCAGGAGGATTACAGTTCAAACCCACATCCAGTCATCATGACTTAGGTTTTCTGTGACTTCCTTAAACTGCTCAAGTCAAATGCCAGGATGATTCCTTCAAAAAGGCACAGCCACTTTTCCTCTCCATGCTTCCCTAATCCAAGCTTGTGTTCCATCTCTAATCACATTGTTATTGAAAGGACATCAAACACTAATCTCCTCCTTCTCCTCCATTACTCACATACAGCTCCAAAATTAGTGTTGCAGAAAATCTCATTCACTCCACATTCCTTCCCATCTTTTCTTAAAATCATACCACTGATTTGAGTGGTGGCACAGTTTGTGTGGTCACAGCATAGATGTAACAAATGACATAGTGAAAAGTTACCAGAGGCTAGTCAAAGACAGCTTATAAGTGTGATAAAGGCTGACCATTACTGATGCAGCAACAATACTGTTATGCGGAAGCTTCTTTGAAAAGTGCTGGAAGCTCTGAGATTTTGTGCAGAAGTAAATATGAACAGCACAGGTGTTGAACTAACACTACAGTAGGGAATGATACATTTCTATTTTGCTTTTACAGTGTGTACTTTGAAGTTTTGTATGGTAAATTTCTATTCTGTTTTGTGATTGTTTGTTTTGACAGTTTTGAGTGTATGGTAGTTGACTGTACTAACAACTACATGTTTTGTTAATAATGTTTCATTAACTGAGACATAATGTAAAACCTATGTAAAGGACTTCTATTAATGAAGAGACCTCATAAGTTTCATTAGACACCTTTCCATCCTAAGGGAAAAAAAAGAAAAGAAAATGTGTTATTGTAAATATGCAGCAAAGGACATCACAGACTCAATACAGCTCCAGGAAGATCTTCATTGTTTTTGGATCGTGTTTAAAATAAAGCAACATGATATTGTATTATTAATCTTGCAATTTCAGTGCTATAAAAATGTTATAGTGTCTCAAAACAATGAAAGTATTCAGCTTGGTATTGAAATTTGATATTTTTAGTCTAGAAAAAAAAAAAAAATTATCGGTTGGCAAGGCAACATAATAATGACATTGTTGATAGATCATAGACTGAATGAGTTTGTGATGCTGTTAGACAGCCTTCCTTCACTAAAAAAATTGTGTCATCATGAATTTAAGATTACTGGAAAGTGAAATTGTCATAAACGATTTAAACAAAGTATAATAAAATACTAAGATCATGTTTTCCTGATGAGTATGTTGCAAATGTGAACTTAATGTATCCCATTTTAATTGGTCTTCATAACTGATCACATTATGAGCTTATGAAAGTGTGTGTGTGTGTGTGTGTGTGTGTGTGTATGTGTGTGTGTGTGTGTGTGTGTGTGTGTGAGGTTTTAAGGAGTAAAGAGAAAAATATGAGTTGTACCAACAACAGATGTCAACATGAACTGAGGAAACTGGTTGTCATATGTTTACTTTATTACTATATACGTGTTCTTAGTTCATCATGGATGGATAGACTGCATCAAAATCACATACCCAGTTGTTTACAATTCTCATATAACATATGAAGGAAATTCTTTACAATAAGGACATGTATACCATATATCTTATAAGATGCACTAGCATAAAAGATGCACCCCACTTTTTAAGACATTTTTAATGAACAATTTTCTCACTTAATACATCTATTGCAAAACAATTATAATGCGCAAGTGCATTTACATCAAATACCTAGGTAATTTGAGTGGGAAAAAGTGCTCACCTCTTAATTTCCATCCTCAAATCTGCAAAATTCATTCTCAGATATCAAGGGACAAATACTTGAAGTCATCATGTCAGAATCTGAATCCCCATACAATAAATTATCCTCTGTAACATCTGGCGCATTACTGAGTACCCACTTCTTAAGTGATTTAAACACTGTTAAAGTTTTTATAGAGTCCCATGAGGCTTTGACTGACTCACAAACTTGAGAAATTCTAGGTATCTTCCTCCTTCCTGATGATGTTGTTTCAAAATCTGTAGCTTGCATCCATTTGTCCCACTCTCCTTCATAAGTTGCTTAAATGATCTGTTGATATATACATCCAATGGGAGTAAACTAGTTAGCCCTCCTGGAATTACAGCTAACTAAGTCTTAAATTCATTCAGTCTATTTTTAATATCTCATGTTCTTGAGAACAAAAGTGATCCCTTACTAACAGGACAGGCTTCTTCAGTAGGCATCCAGATCACCTAGAGCAAATTTTATCTATCCACCTCCTCATTCCTCCTCCAAGCATCCAGCCTTTATTGTGCACATGGACATAAACTACTTTCAGTAGTTGTTATTTAGGAAGCATCTTTCTTTTAAAAATGAAAAGTGGTGGAAATTTTGTCCCATCAGTGCAACAGGATAAAATGACACTGTAATGAATAGTTTGTGCCCTGAAGTTTAATCAGTAAGCTTTTGTGCCCTTAAACTCCACAGTTCTGTTAGAAGACACATCAAAAATTAGCAGAGTCTCATCCATGTATCAAATTTGCAAAAGTTTAAATTTTTCTCTTTTCCCTGCATTAATGAGAAATTGATGAAATTCAACAATTTGTTCTTTGTACTTGGCTGGCATCTTATGTGACATTTTTTCTTGGTATGCATACAAAGCTGATACATCTTCATAAGTCTTGAACACCATGATAGTGATCCTTTTGTCAGTGAATACTTATTTCACTGGATGAGTAATCATTTTCGTAGAAACTAAAATTCCCACTTGTCTGTTCTCTAAACAATCCATGTATTGAGTTCTGCTTCAAGTTTTGTCCACTTAATCATTCTACTTCTCAGATTATGTTTACTGTGAGGTGCTTACTTTAAAACATCTTCCTGATTCCACCAAGTTCTTAATATTTGTTCAGTTGGTGGTGGTGCAGAATGACTTTCTGCAACCCTGCTTTGATGCTCTTTAGCATAAGCAATCACTTGCAGCTTAAATGCAGTAGTATAGCAATGCCATTTTTCAAACATAATTTGTAAATAAAACCACGATATAGGTGTGGCATAAGTTGATCTCCACATTATACACAACATAATTGAAACTTGAACAAACAACATAAAAACTGTTAAAGATGGCACTTGTGCACCCACTGATCTCCATACAACTGGAATGCTCAAAATTTACAAGGAAGCTAACAATGAACTGCTTCAAGTGGATACATAGAAATTTTGAAGAAATGGAGCTTATAGATACCTACCTTAACTGTCGATGTATAAGACACATCCAGTTTTTGGGCCTATTCTTAAAGGAAAAATAATGTGTCTTATATGGTGGCTAATATAGTAACAGATGAAAACATATTATTTTGTGCAATAACTATGTCACTCTTGAAGCGTTCTTGGATAGAGTATAAAGAGTGCTGTTTCATGTTATGTGCAATCTTCCTTTTCAATGGCCCTGGTGCTACACATTTCACTTCGTGAGGCAGTATGTTTAATATTTTAGAGCAATCATTGTAAAACTATCTTGTGTTCCAGAAAGATGACAGCTTGATTTTCCAATGTTCCTCTTGTTGAGGGTGTCATCATTATATTTTTCTTGTCTCATGCTGAAAGCCTCTTGGTTTTCTATTACACTGATGAGACATAAAAACACATACTGGTTGAAAATGGTCATTATTCCTAACTGGGCAAATATAGGCTTTCAGTGCTCCAGCCTTTTGCTTGATGTGATGGTCCCAACATATTTTGTTTCAAGCATTACCATGTCCTTGAAATGTGAAGTGTGTCCGCATTACAGTAGACCATAACTTATTAATCAGGCTATGAAATAGTGAATAATACACTGATATACAGTACTGGTCAGTTAATACACCATTTAGTCTCCTCGGGAGGTATATTACATGGGATAACTTGGAGCACACACACAGTGTGCTCATTTATTGATAGTTTGTTGTCAGTTATGAAGCCCGGCAGTTTGACAGCCTCCGTATTATAATAGCATCCAACATTGCTGAGGCTGCATAAAAGGTAATGTGTTTTTGGTTCATTCTTGTTTTATTTTCTATAAGCCACTCTTGAATGTTTTCAGAGAGCACATCTGTTGCTATGAGATCTTGTGCAGAAGTTTTCCCTTGGGCAAAAAGGGTGGTGCCACCAGTAAACTGTAGCATGTGGTTGTTACAACCTGTATCATTGACATAAATAAGGAACAGAAGTCCCATGATGGATCTGTGTAGTACTCCATGCTTCAATTTTTGTTCTTTGGAGATTGCTCCATGGACTGATACTACCCACCTTCCGTTTGAATATAAGACTGTCGAGTTGCCAGAACAATGCCTCCAATGCCATAACAATTTAGCTTATGAAGAGGTATCTTGTGCGAGATGCAGTCAGATGCCTTGATGAGGCCACAGAGTGTCTGTGCCACACTTTCTCTGTCTGAAAACTCCTGCTTTGTATTTTTATTAAGTCCAGTGCTGCTGTTAACATTGACTTTCCTTTATGAAAACCATGCTGTGTGTTCTGGAAGTTTATTGTCATCAAAGAAACTCACGCCCTGGTGTTTAATCATATAGTCCACAAATTTAGCTAAAACTGGAATTATTGAATTTGATCTAAAACTGAACACTCCACATGGGTTACCTTTTTTGAAGACTGATAGTGTACATGACAGTTGCAGGAATTCTGGGAAGACACAGAAAGCTAAACATTTTTTGATTACTGTGTCTAGTGATTGAACAACGTCCAGAATAACTTCCTTCAGGATTGTGCAGAACATGCCACTCTCTGAATGATTACATGAATTTAATATTTTTATAACGTCCTTAAGGTGCCCCTAATTCCAGTTTTTAATTGTGCAGCAGCTTATGTTTTGTATGAGAGCTGTAAGATTTAATAATGAATCTGGAATTTCACTTACAGTATTTTTCACTATCCTCCCAAAGCACTGATTGAAGACAGCAGGACTACAGAAATTTCAGGCAAAGGTAGTATTCTTCCTGTGCTAATTTACCAGATTCCAAGCTGCTTTATGTGAATTATGTGTCTTCTTAAGAGCCTGCAATTGTATTTCTTTTCTGCATCCTCCATTTTATTTCTGTAATTTCTCTTGGCCCACAAGTAGTCACATGGAATTGGGTCTTTAGCTATCTTTGTCCAGTCCCTGAACACTATGACAACAACGCATTTTAATTTAGCTGGCTCAGATGTATACCACATCTTCCCTTTAATAAGTTTTTGACTTCCTTGTGATTTGTCTACAGAATTTTTCTTGGGGATTACTGAGAATATGTCATCAAATTTTGTCCTTAAGATTTGGAACTGACATCCAGAGACAGTGCTGGTTGCAGGTCATTTAGTCAGTCTTCTTTAATAATCCTTCTACTGAATATATAACTCGAATGCCTTGTGCTTGGTTGTAATTTACTCTTACTCTACATACTGAGTACAGTTACTAATGCAGGGTGATCTGCTATCATTGATTCAATTCATTTTAAGATTTAAGACCTAAGTGTCTAGGCAGGCATCACCCCTCATTGTGAGTTGCTTTGCTACAAATGGCCCAAAGTTGTTTATTAAACTCATTAAGACCCTCTCTTTAGTACTACCATCACCTAGTTGTATGGTGAAGTCACCACACAATGCAATTTTACACTTAAGATGTGTAAGGTAAGGTAGACAGTTCTCCATCTGTGCAATAAAGTTTTCAAAGTTATGATCTGGTGAATGGTACATGGAGATAACAATGATCAGTATTTGTTAACTCTATTATTAAATTAGTTCAAAATCAAGGTTTGTACAAATCTTGAAAACTGATTTCCTTTACACTAAAATTGTTGTTTGCATACACTGGCACAACACTATGAGTTGCAGTAGTTCAATACCACACATTTATTCATATCCAAATATTCAACAGATCTGTAATAGTCACCTTCTGCATCACTCAGCCAGTGGTTACAGATACATAAAAAAATCTGGATAAACTTCTTCTACAAAGAATGATAAAATGTTCACTTGGGTTCTTGAACATTGGTATAACTAAAGGTATATTACTGTCATCTCTAATATCCTTTTTGTATGATAACCCATGGTCCTAATTTTTAAATTCAGTCGCTATTTTACTGGGCCAATGGTTCACTTTTGGAATAAAAAACTATCTTATTGCAACATCTGGGCCATATATTAATGTCCATTAGCTTTCCCTTTAGATGGAAGTTGACACCAATCTTGAAACTATTATTTATGCCCATAGTTTCTAGTTTATATACTTGAAAGTTGCAATAACCTAAAAAGATTTTCTTCAGAAATCTATTTACATTTTCAATTGTTGTATTGTTTTTCACTTTTCCTAAATGGAAACATGACCTTTCCTCTCATTGCTTATCACCAGTGCCTATTATCAGATTTTTTTCTGTCTCTGGTACCTTAATTTCTGTCTGATACCATTGTAAATGCTTGGGATATTGATCTCCTTTCTCTACAGTTTTCTGAAGTGGACCCTCATATGGCATTTTTGGTTGTACAGGTATACTCAGAGTCATTTTGTGCATCTTGTTTGTTTGGTGTCCTGCAGTAGTGGATGAGATTTGTTTATCATTACAGCAAGCAGTTCTTTTCTTATAATGTGCCTCATGCCAGTCTGTATTTGTATTGGGTGGAAGTTTCTCTTCTGAAAAACTCATGAAGTTGTAAAGACTATTTTGATCATTACTGGTGTCAGCTTTTGTCTGGTTAAAAGAAATATTATTCACACATAAAATCTATGTTGCTTCTTTGTTTGTAGGCTCAATATTGTTACAAAATTCTTCTGACTTGTCTATCGTAGTGGTAGTGTTGTTTTCTTGTCCACACTCATTATATATAGTCATAACTTTGATTAAAACATTATGTTAGCATTATCCTGGAGTGATTTCAAGGAATTACAGAAAACAAAATGAGTCTAAATGTCTGAGAAACACATTCTGACCATTGCATTACAAGATACACCCAGCATTGATAGAGACTGTTTTAGTTTGCAGTTATCATAATTTTCAGCCACTATGATTAAATACAAGCACAAAATCCTAAAATAATGCTAAGTTTGTCAGAAACAATTATGCTGAACAATATCACACAGTTTTTACAGTCAAATCTGTAATGATTGTAGTTATTGTTTGATATTATTACATATTTATTATTGTAATTGTGGAAATCAGTTTCACTATTTTCTGTCTATGTATTTATTAATTTACTGTAATTGTTGGAAGAAATTGAATTATATGTTACAGTAAATATTAATTAATATAATGCATTTATAACTAGAAGAATCATGGAGTTGTTATTGACTTGTCCTATATCATGATGTGCTTTGCTGTACAAATTGTATGATCTCTAGGACCAATAATAAATCAAATCCAATCAAATCAAATTTATGCAGCTACAGTGTTGGTACTTAAAAGCTATATTTTTTATAAAAGTCAAGAGCTTCATATTACTGATCATGAGAATATCTGAAAGGAGTAGAACAAGCTGTCATGTGTTATCAAAATGTGTACTAGGCTTCAGTGAAAGTTAACAAACAGAATTATGTGGTATTAATATCACAGGCCTTCTAAGTTCTTGCAGGAGATGTACAATGCCCAAAACTTGAAAGGAAACATACATCAATGTTCTGTATCCAACGGCGAACATTTAATAGTGATCTTTCATTTGTAACATCATAAAGTAACAATACTCCATCAGCACGGCGAAAATATGCTTTGGTCATAGCTCTGAAACGTTCTTGTCCTGTAAAAATGAAAATTATATACTCATATAAGAAATATGTTAATGACTCAGGCTTAAATTAATGATGAAATCTATATGAACTCTGAGTAAGCAATCATGTAGAATAATTTTTTCGAGCTATTGTCATACCTGCAGTATCCCATAGCTGCAATGCAACATTCCTGTTGTCTATTTTGATGGTTCTTACTTGGAAGTCAACTCCTGTAGAATGGGCATAGTAAGAATTTCACTAAAATGCTTGCTCTGTAATCCAAGGAATATAACAAACTAATGTCATAAATTACATCTATATTTACATCTACATCCATACACTGCAAACCACTGAGAAGTGTATGGCAGAGGGTACATCCCACTGTACCAGTTATTAGGATTTTTGCCTGTTGCATTCACGTATGGTGTGTGGGAAAAATGATTGTTTAAATGCCTCTGTGCATGCTGTAATTAATCTCATCTTGTCCTCATGATCCCTATGGGAGCAATATGTAGGGGGTTGGGGTATGTTCCTAGCATCATCATTTAAAAATGATTCTTGAAACTTTGTGAGTATGCCTTCTCAGGATAGTTTACATTTATATTCAAGAGTGCCTGTTCAGTTTCTTCAGCATTTTTGTGACACTCTCCCACCAGATCAAACAAACCTGTGACCATTCATGCTACTCCTCTATGTATACTTTCAATATACCCTGTTATTTCTACTTGGAACAGGTCCCAGCAGGGTCATTTCTACCACTAGGCAAGACTAGGTGGCCACCTAAGGCAGGAAAATTTTAGAGGTGGCAAAGAGCAGGAAAAATTAATTTCAAATCTAACAGCAAAAAATTCATTGTAATTTTGTACAAGAAAAAAGAAGTCTGAAGCCAAAAATTTACTGTACAGAAGAATGGGTATTCCAAGTCCAGTAACTTTGCTTGAAGAAACAGTTTAATGAAAAACAAATCCACTTAACAAAAGCTTTTTTTTTTGTTTTGACGTAGGGTTTAACAACTACTGTGAGCAGCTCAGTGGGCTATAAGCAGTCACTCTTCCCTAATTTAGGGCCACTGACTACAAGGAACAGAAAGTACCATTGCAGTTGGACAAGCACAACATCCGTGCTTCACTGGGTTTCGAACTTGGACACATCTTGGGTGAATGATCAGAAGCTAATGGCTTAAACCACTGTGCCACCAGGATGGCTAATAAAAGCTGTAGAATCCTCAATACAAAATGCAAAGAAGGTTTCCTTCATTTGTTTAATTGCAAGACAATGGATGCTGAAAAGGATGAGATTTATTCCTCATTCTAAAAATATCTTAATTACAACAGAAAAGGAAAAAATACCATGATTATCCAGATGACCTGGTTTGATGCTTTGGCATGTCTCCTGTCAGTACAGCATAATTTCTAAATTCAGGGAAAAATTCATTTGCACCAGAAAATAGATTCACAACTTTATTCATCCATTTTTTGCAATTAAATGACATAAGTAACTGTTGGCAAATTTGGTTGCACTGGTATATTCAGTTGACTTTTAGTTTGAAATGTTCAGTACATTCTTCCTATTTCAATTATTTCAGGAAATTTAAAAAATTGAGGGCAAAAAAATAAGACAACTGATATCCTCAGTTGGTTTTAAAGGAATTGAGGACAAAGCATGAAAATTAAGAGCTGTGCATGGAAAATGAGGATATCTAGTCACTTTAGTTTAATGATTAAAAGTGTAATATGAGATTTGCATTGTCTTACTATTGGATATTGGTGGTGGTGGTGGTGGTGGTGTTGGCATCGGGGGGAGGGAGGGGGGATTATTGGGGAGACCAATGGTAGTAGAGGAGGTGTCATTTTTCAGTTCTTGCCTAGGGTGGCAAAACACCTAGCAATGGTCCTGGGTCTGACACACTTGAGCAATATTCTAGGGCGGGTTGCATGAGTGATTTGTAAGCAATTTCCTTTCTAGACTGTTATCCTGTACTGTTCTCATTACTTAATTATCTTCACATGACAAAATGTTTTGCAAGCATGTAAAAGCAAATGAACTTTTTAGAATATACCACAACACAGATATATGAATTTTTGTAATTTAAATAACTTAGTAGTTAATATTATTAAAAGCTCTAAAATATTTTGAATCAAAGAATTAGATGAGAAAGGAGATACTAACCAAGGGTGGATCCCATATTGTTAATGAAAACACCTTTACAAAATCTAAAAATAAAGCTACTCTTTCCAACTGCTGCATCTCCAGCAAATACTATTTTGAAAGTTCTGTCAACTGGACCCTCAGGTTCTAAGGAGGACTGGGTCTTTGTATTTGGTGTTCTTCCATTAACCACAGAAGACAACACTTGTTTGTTGTAAATGGTGTCATGTTCCTGTAACATATTTTAGAAAGAAAGCAGTGTAAAGTATAAATAATACGTGTATATCACAAGGTAATGTGTCGGCTTAACAGTTACTGTACCTTGGAAATGTGAAAATCATTTTTGTCTTCTGACTCATTTCCCTCTTTCCTTACAGCTTCACAAATTTCTTCTTGCAGTGACTTTTTACCAGCCATATCAGTAGTGATTTTTACAGATCTTCCATAAGCTTGAGGAAAATTTTCATGTGCAAAGAAAACTTGTAAGTATTAAAACTGTAGAATTAATATTTTTACAGTATTAAGTTTGTTAAACTAAACATTAGATTCAGATTCTGTATTCAGATTATTTATTTGTGGCTGACTACATTCAGCAGAACTGGCTTTCTTGCTGACAGCAAGTTACAATTGCCAGCAAAGTATTAACATTAATGATCAAATTAAATGTACAAATTAAGTATCTTTCTTACAGCTATAACCCTACACACTAATATCAACATTGTCCATATCACAGAACTCTTTTATATTGTAACATGGATATTTTGTTAGAAAGTCATATAATTTTATTTTGAATTTTTTAAATGGCTGGTATAGAGTAATGAGAGGTAACTTCTTAAAAATTTTTAGGGCATTCACTTTATGGAAATTTCCCACTATTACTAGCCTGTGCAATGGAATGTCAATGCTTACCTTATTTCTAGTGTCATGTTTGTGGATTGTTTCCCTGATAACATGTTGTTTAATGTTGTCTCTGACAAAGAGTGCAGACTCACAGACATATAGATCCACAGCTGTTAGTATCCTAAGCCTGATTAAAAAAAATGGCAACAGTGCTCTATAAGACCAGCATTCCATATTATATGGAAAATTATTTTTGGACTTTAAAATGTTACTATATGAGGAAAATTTCCCTATATGAGTAGGCCATATGAGATATGTGACTGAAAGAGTGTAAAATATGGCATACAGGGATAATTATTACTGACAATCTCTTTCAGTTTCCACACAAGATAGTACACTCATGAGATCTTTTTACAGACTTTGGTGAATCAGGCATCAGTATGTATTCCTAAGAGTTTGAAACATTTATTTTCTATACTTCTGGGTCTTTCCTGGATTAGAAACAATGTAATGCTTAATCTTATCAACAGTTAGAATGCTGTGTCACAAAATAAGTGCAGTTGTATCATCACCATAGCAAACTACAACTGTGATACACAATGAGGCAGGTCACTTATAGCCACAAAGGAAAAGAGGGAGCCAAGGACACATCCCTGTGGAACAACCATACCAATTCCTTCTAAGGGGGATTGCCTATTTCAAATTGAGACTACCTGTGTTGTGTTCTAGTACAAGCAAATTCTGCTAGTGTAGATATGTGTACACCATAATACTCCAATTTTGTTATACATATAATATAACGTATGTTAAAAGGAATGCAGTTGAATGCTTACTAAGATCACATAAGTGATGCCATCTTCTTATTTTTGTAATCTGTTAAAGTCTGATCAAAAATTTCCAGAAAAACTTCAGTGGTATTTTTATCTGGGCAAAATAAAACTTAATGGCTTAGTTATTAAGTGAACTGTTCATTTAATGACATAATCAGACATTCAGTGGAAGCCCATACTTTTGGAGTTAGATAATTCAAAAACGGTTTCACAGACTTCATACAGTATGGTTTTATCCCAATGGAGCATAGGCCCTTCTAACAGCTGGGAACCAAGCAAATCCCTTGCAGATATGTCTGTGGTCTTAATTTTGTCTTTGAGTTCTCTGAGAGATGTGACAAAGCAGTTATTCAATTCTCTTGGATCAAGCAGAGTTTGACATGCCTGGCTGGAAAAATTATCTTGCCTAATAACTTCTCATGCTGCCTTACACTTAATGGAGCATCTTCTATGCACCTTTCACATGCTGCTTATTGGATTTTATGAAGTTAGTTTTGTAATACAATACCTTTATATCTAGAAGTATCATGGAGCCCACCAATTACCCTCAATTATATACAATGAAGAGCCAAAGAAACTGGTTCACCTGTCTAATATCGTGTAGGGCCCCCAAGAGCATACAGAAGTGCTGCAACACAACATGGCATGGACTAGACTAATGTCTGAAGTAGTGCTGCAGGGAATTGACACCACAAATCCTGCATGGCTGTCCATAAATCCATAAGAGTATGAGGGCATGGAGATCTCTTCTGAACAGCATATTGCAAGGTATCCCAGATATGCTCAATAATGTTCATGTCTGGGGAGTTCAGTGGCCAGCGGAAGTGTTTAAACTCAGAAGAGCATTCCTGAAGCCACTCTGTAGCAATTCTGGGTGTATGAAGTGTCACATTGTCCTGCTGGAATCGGCGAAGTCTGCTGGAATGCACAATGGATATGAATGAATGCAGGTGATCAGACAGGATGCATACATACATATCACCAGCCAGAGATGTATCTAGACATATTAGGGGTACCATATCACAACTGCACATGCCCCACACCATTTAAGAGCCTCCACCAGCTTGAACAGTCTCCTGCTGAAATGCAGGGTCCATGAATTCATGAGGTTGTCTCCATCCACGTACACATCCATCTGCTTAATACAATTTGAAATGAGACTCATCTGACCAGGCAACATGTTTCCAGTCATCAACAGTCCAGTGCCAGTATTGAGGGGCCAGGCAAGGTACACATCAAGGGTACACATCAAGGATACACGAGTGAGCGTTCGGCTCCAAAATAATGTATTGATGATGTTTCATTGAATGGTTCCCATGCTGACACTTGTTGAAGGCCCAACATAGAAATCAGCAGCAATTCACAGAGGGGCTGAACTTCTGTCACGTTGAATGGTTTTCTTTGGTCATCATTGATCCCATTCTTTCAGGATCTTTTTCCAGCCACAGCAATGTTGGAGATCTGATGTTTTACCGGATTCCTGATATTCACAGTACACTTATGAAATGGTCCTATGGGAAAATCCCCACATCATCACTACCTCAGAGATGCTGTCTCCCATCACGTGTGCACCAACTGTAACACAATGTTCAAACTCACTTAAACCTTGATAACCTGCCATTGTAGCAGCAGTAACTGATCTAACTGTGCCACATACTTTTTTTCTTATGTAGATGTTGCTGACTACAGTGCTGTATTCTGCCTATTTACATATGTTTGTACTTTAATATGTATGCCTATACCAGTTTCTTTGACACTTCAGTGTATATTCAATTCAGTATGAGTATGTTCTCCCTGATATCTGCCATTTTGTTTGTATAACACTTAATTTTTTTTTTTTTATTTTTACCTGAGGAGCTAACTTTTAGTAATTGGGAACTTGAATACCATAAGACTCTACATTTTTTTTAAGTTATCAAAACCATCTACAACTACATGTTTTCTTTTGTGAAATTACAATACAGAATCCCAATTTGTGTTATTTAATTTGTCAATAAACAACATACTGTTCTCCTCTCTCTGACCTCTTATCTATGCCACACTAAATTAATCAGAATAATTTGGCTGCTTATGATAAAGTATTAAAATCGATGAAACAAAATCTGCAAATACTCCACTGGCCAGACTAGCCACACATTCCTTCCAGTGTAAATTAATGATAATGTTGTCTAGACATGCATCATTATGATAGGACACTTGCTCATGCAAGGTTTTAAAATATGAAAAAAATGTTCTGGAGTCTAGTTGCTTTGAATTTCCCATTTCAATATTAAAATCTCCACAGACAGCAACCTTTGTTTAAACATAAAAATCTCTTAACCACAAATTCAAACTGTTCAAGAAGTACATTTATATTTCCATTTGGAGACCTATGCAGGTTGTCAATTATTATATTTTCTTCAATCAGTCCTATACAACAAGAACCATAAATCTGCAGAAACCTTAAGCTGTTAGAACTTAAGTTTTTTTCTACAAAATGTATGAATAGGGAGGAAGGTAGATGCCAAATGTTGGAAAATAGTAGCATAGGTGAATATAGTTTCCTCTTTCATGGAAGGAAATATGATAGCAAAATATTACAGTATTTTAGATGCTGAGGTGCTATTAACTGGTTAATTTTGGTGAGTTAATGTGATAAATATTGACTTTTTGCAGAGTATATGCTGTGTTGTTGGGGTGTGCTACATTAATTTTGGTCTGTTCCACAGCTATGATTCATTGCAGAATGGATACATGTTGTTTTCAATGCAAATATTGGTTTGTTGCAGCTCTCTATGTTAATCTATCCTGTGTAAGTTTCTTCATCTCTGCAGCACTATTGCAACATACATCCACTTGAAACTGTTTCCTGTATTCAAGTCTAGGTCTCTCAATATCCCCTTATATTTTTAAGCCCCACCCCCCTCCCCCCTCCCCAAACACACACTCTTCCCTCTGAAACCAAACTGACTATTTACTGATGCCTCAGAAATTGTCTTATCAATTGTCTTATCTCTTAGTTAATTTGTGGCACAGATTTATTTCCTGCCCAATTTGATTTAATACCTCCTCATTAGTTATCAATCTGCCCATCTAATGTTCAGTATTCTTCAGTAGCACCACAATTGGAAACATTGTACATTTGCATTATAGATACATACATCTTATAAATTGCTTCCAGAAGAGTTTTGTATTATTTTTCATAAAGTTAAGCACTTACTCCAACAATAATTTAGGGAGAGGAACTGCAAGGGGGAATTTGCATGAGATTCTCTGACCACAGTTATACAGCTGAAGTTCACATTTCGAATGAGGTTAGAGGATGAACCAAGGATATTGTCGATGTCCATTTGCATGTTTATAACAAAACACAGCAGAAAAGAAGCATAAAGTGCTTCCTAAGAGTCAGTATGCCCTTTTGCCAAAGCTCTGCACTTTCTCACAGAGTGTTTGTCATAGAAAGGTTTCACCCATATCATTATACACTCCTGGAAATGGAAAAAAGAACACATTGACACCGGTGTGTCAGACTCACCATACTTGCTCCGGACGCTGCGAGAGGGCTGTACAAGCAATGATCACACGCACGGCACAGCGGACACACTAGGAACTGCGGTGTTGGCCGTCGAATGGCGCTAGCTGCGCAGCATTTGTGCACCGCCGCCGTCAGTGTCAGCCAGTTTGCCGTGGCATACGGAGCTCCATCGCAGTCTTTAACACTGGTAGCATGCCGCGACAGCGTAGACGTGAACCGTATGTGCAGTTGACGGACTTTGAGCGAGGGCATATAGTGGGCATGCGGGAGGCCGGGTGGACGTACCGCCAAATTGCTCAACACGTGGGGCGTGAGGTCTCCACAGTACATCGATGTTGTCGCCAGTGGTCGGCGGAAGGTGCACGTGCCCGTCGACCTGGGACCGGACCGCAGCGACGCACGGATGCACGCCAAGACCGTAGGATCCTACGCAGTGCCGTAGGGGACCGCACCGCCACTTCCCAGCAAATTAGGGACACTGTTGCTCCTGGGGTATCGGCGAGGACCATTCGCAACCGTTTCCATGAAGCTGGGCTACGGTCCCGCACACCGTTAGGCCGTCTTCCGCTCACGCCCCAACATCGTGCAGCCCGCCTCCAGTGGTGTCGCGACAGGCGTGAATGGAGGGACGAATGGAGACGTGTCGTCTTCAGCGATGAGAGTCGCTTCTGCCTAGGTGCCAATGATGGTCGTATGCGTGTTTGGCGCCGTGCAGGTGAGCGCCACAATCAGGACTGCATACGACCGAGGCACACAGGGCCAACACCCGGCATCATGGTGTGGGGAGCGATCTCCTACACTGGCCGTACACCACTGGTGATCATCGAGGGGACACTGAATAGTGCACGGTACATCCAAACCGTCATCAAACCCATCGTTCTACCATTCCTAGACCGGCAAGGGAACTTGCTGTTCCAACAGAACAATGCACGTCCGCATGTATCCCGTGCCACCCAATGTGCTCTAGAAGGTGTAAGTCAACTACCCTGGCCAGCAAGATCTCTGGATCTGTCCCCCATTGAGCATGTTTGGGACTGGATGAAGTGTCGTCTCACGCGGTCTGCACGTCCAGCACGAACGCTGGTCCAACTGAGGCACCAGGTGGAAATGGCATGGCAAGCCGTTCCACAGGACTACATCCAGCATCTCTACGATCGTCTCCATGGGAGAATAGCAGCCTGCATTGCTGCGAAAGGTGGATATACACTGTACTAGTGCCGACATTGTGCATGCTCTGTTGCCTGTGTCTATGTGCCTGTGGTTCTGTCAGTGTGATCATGTGATGTATCTGACCCCAGGAATGTGTCAATAAAGTTTCCCCTTCCTGGGACAATGAATTCACGGTGTTCTTATTTCAATTTCCAGGAGTGTAGTTTTACATTTAATTAGTAAATTATCTCTTTTCAGAACGGGAAACAGGATTTTTAAAGTGCCTAAAACCAATAAGAATTATAATTATGCAAATTCAACTGAGACTCAATGATGGGGGAAACTGCAGCATATTCTTGACCATAGATGCACTCATGTGCTGGCAGGCAGTGTCAACATTGTGGAGAAGAGAGCAGGTAACACTGACACTGAGGCAGAATGATTATGCATCAAGTGCAAGACTATGTATTAAATGAGGGCTCATAAACTTCCTGTTCAATAATATTCAAAGTTCTTCAAGTGAGAGGTCTATATCTAAGAACTGGGTACACAAAATACATAGACTTGTAAATCTCCAGTAGGTTCTTATTGAAGGGAAGTATGTGGGGGCATGAGCAGAGAATAAGAGAACAGGAGAAATAGTAGTAATATTCATGATACAGGGTTAATCAATTTATAACAACAGAATAGTGTGCTGTCAGTCATTCTGCTGCTGTAAATTTGGTAAATATCAGAGCTAGAGTAATCATGCATTACTGTATATCCAATTTTCTATTACTCATTTTTTAATTCTTTTGTAATAGGAACTCTGATCCATGTTTTTATGGTTTTTCGATAGAAATTGCATTTCATCTATCAGAAACAGCAGCTCAACTTCCAAAATAATAATACTTCAAACTACAGTTCAATTGCAGCAAAGGAACAAGAACTGCTTCAAAATATTTTTGCTCTAGTATCATCAGATATAAAAAAAGTCATGATGATTTCAAGGTCTTTGCGGAAAGAGTACTAGGTCAGTTAGAGAGGGATGGTAAAAAAGGCAATTTCACATTGTATTATTAGAGGCATCATTCCAATATTTCTCTGAAGTGATTTAGGGAAATCATAGAATATCTAAATTAGTGTGGGACATAGAAATACATCCCTTCTAAATGTAAATGAAGATAGGATATTAGAGTTTAATGCCCCTGTCATTTTTAGAGAAACCATCCTGACATTTACTTTAAGTAAGCCTGTGCACCATCTCTTGCAACCCCATCTTTGATTGGATCTTAAATCATAATCTTATATCCTTCATGCCACAAGAGATTTAAGGAAACAATGGAAAACGTAACTCTGGATGACAGAATGCGAATTTTGACAGTAAATATTGATCCAGTGCATAACAACTGTGTCACCTTGCTCATTTAATGGTGTGTCGAGATAGAAACAATTTTCATTTGTTTTTGCTTGTAAACATCCTGAATTCCTTGAGCTTTCATGCTATATTTCCATAAATTACAAATTCTTTCTAAAATTAAACAAGTAAAGGAGCCATTGAGTAAAGATGGGTTTGAAAGCTCGTGTGACACATTATCATCGATCATCTGTTTTTTCCTTTTAGTCTTCTTCCTATTTGATGAATCAGATTATCAAGGCTATGATCTGGAGAACCTATAATTTAACAGGCACAAAATTACGGATCATGGATATTTAAATTAGTTGATGTAATAATTTATGTTTTCTGGTGTCAGGCATAGAAGTATATTGCTTTGCTGTCAAAGTTTCAGGTAAAAATGAATTTCCTAGCATTTATGTGACAATACATCGAGTCAACTTAAAACTGTGTAAAGAAATGGAGATAAAATGCATTCTCTAACCTATTTTGATTCTATCAAAGACATTCCAGTTTATAACAATGACTACGTCACTCAAGCATTCTTGTTTTATCAACATAAACATCAGAACTATATCTCACTGAAAAGGTAACTGTGACTGATATAAGAAAGTCAGACTTTGTTAAGCTTTGAAGAATATCTGATGCAAGGATTCACTGAATGCTTATTTTAATTTGATTTTTAATTCATCCAAAAATATTGTGTATGAAGAGTGTGCATATGATACAGGACAAATCAAGAAATGAAAGTCTTCAGAATCACGTAGTTACTCAGAACAACCATTTTGATTAAGCTTGTTGCTATCACTAATAATAACACATTACTTATGGCTTTAATATATTAGGTAGTCCTTAACATTGCAATATTTATTTTTCAGTAGATAGACTGTGAGATTATGGGGAAAGTCCCTGTCATGTGTGATGTTCTGTTGATTTCTGGGCAGTCTTGTTAGCAACTTGGTATCGTGTTACCAAGGTCCTTATTCAAGAATTTTCTGTCATTTAGAAATGTTTCTTGACTGTTTTTTCTTCCCTGTGTTATGACCACAGGTACTTGCATTTCTTTTATGGAGGTGTACAGGTCTCAAAAATTTCTGTTTCCTGTGACCTTTCACAATGTTGTCGACAGAAAAAGTGTCATCTATATGATCACCATAAACATAGAAGCAAAACACACTGATGAACACCACAGAATGCCACTCAGTGTCCCATTTGACTCTAGCTCTTCACCATACAATTCTCCGTAGTCTGTTGTGGAATCTCAGTGGTAACTTCAGCTCATTACAGTTTGCAGTAATCTATTCCCATGGGATCATGGTGACATTCTGCCTGCAACCTCTGCCTATGTTTCAGCAGTTGTGATTTGTCTGTTTGTCAGAACCTGTTGAACAGTTCTATTTTCTATTTGTGATGTAGTCCTTCTGGAAGGACCTGTGCTTGTTTTTTGTCCTCCTGGGAACATCTTGTCACCACTCATTCTGCAGTCATTGCACTATAGATGACTTTATTTGTAATCTGTTAGTATGATGCTTCTATGTTCCTCATGCCAATGCTTTGACCTATCTCAAATTCCAAATAGTGGCAATAAACTCCATCTGCACATAAATGTCATCTTGGCATGCTATGTTGCCATCTCTACCTGATAAATTCCAGTAACCTTTATCACACCCAATAGCCATCATGTACTCACACTATTCTTGATCTGTATGAATGTTGTTTTTTTTTCTTTATTGAAAATAAGATTGCACAAGGACAAAATTTTGATCAATATATTTCATAGGCATGAAAATACTGGAGCATTATAGAATTTGGTCTAGATTTCATGATTTCACACTTCCCAATTCCATCAGCATAAGTATATGAGAACAGAACACTACTAATTCAATAGAAAAACATTGATCAAAATAGGTACATCTAAAATGTGACAATAACTATTTAAGACTGGACAGAGTGTTACTTCAGAGAGCTGACACTTGCACACAAAATGACACACAGAGCTACACTGTGTGTCTTTCTGTGGAAAGTTTTCTATGTAGCTATATGCTCTTCAATTCCTCGACTATTTTGTGAATAGTGATCTGTTACTTCAAACTTAGCTTTAATTGAATGAATTTTACAAAGCCTAAATATTAAATTATATTTACCATATTCATCAAGTCTTCTCACTTTCTGTACAGCCTCATCATCTGAGTCAGACTTCATATTGCTGAGGCTGTGTGGAGCTGAATCTGCATCAGTGCTGACATCAGAAGGGTCAGGACTTCGACTTATTTGTGCTCTATAGATCATACAGATATATAATGAAATGAGCATCTAAGTAAACAAAATCCTACTCTTACAGTTGAACAATATCTCATTCAAAATTACTTTATGATTGTCAGATGAGTAGCATTTGCATGGCGTAAGGTAAAAAAAAAAGCCATAAAGTTGTGGGGAGAAAATAATAAAATGAACTAAGCTGTCTTGGGGGTTACAGCTCCAGAGTAACAGGTGTGTTTCTGGTGGCTACTAAATCCACCTTCAAGATATATGGGTATATATTTTAGACATTAATTGCATTCCAGATTAGAATGTATTGTGTTTGATTTAAATTTGTAAGGAAAGATAGATTGCTACTTACTCTAAAGATGACACATTAATTGTCAGGCAGGAAAAATTAAAAGGCACTAACACATTATCTTTCAGACACAGCCTTTGTCAGAAAAAGAAAGAGAAACACACACCATTCATTCACACAAGTAAGCACACCTCACTCACACATAATCGCCAACTCTGGCAGCTCACACCAGAATGCAAATGTCACATGGAATGGAAGGAGCAATCTGGAAGGTGTGGAAAAGAGGAAGGGATAAAGGGATAGCAGTGTATGATTGGTGGGGCGAGGGGGGGAGGGGAGGAACACTGTCTGATAGAGTGTGCAGGGACTAGACTGCCAACTGGTACAGTGTCAAGAGGTTGTGTGGTAGGGAGGTGGGGGAAATGAAGTGAAAAAGGACAGGAGCAGGGAAAGATGGGTGGGTGTGTTGGCAGAGGGTGGGAGACGAGAAAGGGGAAGAGGGGATAGGACAGAGGGGGTGGAAACTGTTGGGTGGATGGTGTGGGAACAATACGTAACATGCTTGATTTCAGTGGCTGCTTCATTACTCGAGCCATCTGGAGCCTCCCCTCCACCACCAGCTTTTCTGAATTGCACATACATGAGTTATCCTTATAACACATTCTCTGCTCCTGTAATTATCCCAGCCTCGACCTATGGTAACAAACTCCCCCTCCCACCACATCCTTCACCCTGTAGTTTCTACCCTCTCTTTCGTATCATCACCTGCCCTCCCCCCTCCCCCCCCCCCCCCTCCCAATTCTCATCGCCCACCTTCTTTGTTTGCTGCTCTCTGCCAATGCATGCACTTATCTGTCCCTGATTGTGTCCTTCCTCACTCCATTATCCCTACTCCCTGCTCCAGAACCTACTGACACTGTGCCTGGTGGCAGCCTAGTCCCTGCACACTCCACCAGGCAACACTCCTCTCTCCCTCACCCGTACAATGCTATGCCTTCATCTTCCCCCCCTACCCCTCCCAACCACCCTCCCAGATTGTTGCTTCCGTTCCACGTGACAGTTGCATTCTGGTCTGAGCTGTCAGAGTTGGCTGTTGTGTGTACATGAGATGTGCTTGCTTGTGTGTTTCTCTGTCTTTTTCTGATGAAGGCTGTGACCAAAAGCTAATGTGTAAGTGTCTTTTAATTGTGCCCATCTGCAACTTAATATGGCATCTTTATGGTTAGTAGCAATCTCTCTTTCCCTGCATTGTTGATGTTTCAACTAGGAGTTTCCATTGTTTGATTTATCCCTTTATTGAACTGGCTATTTATGTTGTGACTGGTTATATTAGTTACTTTTAGTGTAATTTGGAAACACAGTCCACCATTAATTATAGTTAACTCTCAACAATTTTGAATGGGATATAGTTGAACCAAAGATTTTCTTCTAATAACAAACTATCAGTTAAACATACTACATGAAAAATTAAGATATTGCATTCATTCTTTCTCTCCCTTTTTCAAACACTTATACCTCTATGGCTATTTTATACTTGCCAAAGCTTCTCCAAAATTTTGACAATGCAGGCATGTGGTTAGGTTTGTTATGAAAAAGTCATTAACAATAATAATTACATACAAGATACAAATATTCTGTTGAGAAACCTCAGACTTCAGTGACTTTTTAAATTAAACTAATAAAATACAGAACTGCATTACTAAAGAAGAAGAAGGAGCCACTGGCTCTGAAAGTCTGTAAAAGAAAAATCCTCTTGTGTGTGTGTTCCTCTGCTGCCACTTGATGAGTAAATTGTTTATCTATACATTCTCATTATTTAAACAAGAAGTAAGATTTTTTTTATTTTTCGAAGAAGGAGCTATATGAACTTCATACAACAACTACAATATTATAAATAATAATACATGAAAATTATTATGATAATGAAAAATCTGAGTTTGGAAAACATACAGACACACAAAATGAGCACTTTTTCAGTCATGGGAACTCAGTGTCACCCTACCTCCCCAGTTGTGTCTTCATGTGTGTGTGTGTGTGTGTGTGTGTGTGTGTGTGTGTGTGTGTGTGTGTGTGTGTCTTTCCATAATTATTCTGTATATATTCTTTATAAGACACTGTGCAGTGCATGACTGCAAGTATATTGTATCAATACTAGTGACTTTCTGTCTTGTGATTTTCTGGGATTTTTGGGGTAGAAGGGTACAAGTACATATACATCAAAAGGATAGGGGTGTGTTTATTACAACAGATTCAAAGTAAAGTAGATAGAAACTGAACCTGCATGCAAGACTGTTGGGCAATAGTCAGTATCAAGTTTGGGTCCTTCCACTGGCCGCCAGACTTATCTAAAAAAAAAAAAAAAAAAAACCTCTGTTGCCTAGTAGACATGTTCGCCAAGCACACTCCCCTCATTGTTGGAAGATTTTTAAATAGTCAACAATTCCTTACAAATTACAGCTTTGTAAGTAGTAGGAATGATGAGATATTGCACTAAATGATGTTCTCTGAAAATTATGCAGAATAGATAGTTTGGAAGCCCTTTCATGAAGGAGATACATTAGATATAATGGTGACAAAAATGAAACTGAATTGTTTGAGGATGTCTACAACTGACCTGGTATCAAACAGTAACAGCACCAATGGTTAATGAACTGCAAATGGTATCTAAAATAAGCAGGAAGATTTTTATGACCCATAAACTAGATGAAGAGGCAGTAGTATGATACACTAAGGACAAACTTGAGACATTTTGATCTTTGCAGGAGCATTCAGAGGAACTGTGGCTTAGTTGACCAAACACAGAATAGATGTGTACACAGTAGAAAAGTAAATAATGGGTATACAGTCTCTATAACAAAACTGGTAAAGAAACAGCAACTACTGCACAGTATGTGTAAAACATAATGTAGTGCTATAGCCAGATAGATGATACACATGTGGCCATCAAGAGAGCAATGCATGAAGCCTTCAATGACATCAAAAAACCTCTCACAAAAACCAAAGAAATTCTGGTCATATGTAAAGGCCATCAGTGGTGCCAAAGTAAGTATCCAGACATTCATGGTTTACACAGGAACTAAAATTGGTGGCAGCAAAGGAAAGACAGAAATACTCCATTTTCAACTGTTCTGCTAAAAAAGATGGTCCAGGAGTACTGCACTTGTTTAATTCTCCCAATGCTGCAAAGATGACTTATACAGATATCACCATTGTGAAAATAAAAAGGACCCAGGGCCCAGAGGAATACTTCTCAGATCCAATATAGATTTTTTGCTGAGTTAGACCCTTTTTTAACTGTAAAAAACCACATATCCTTTGAACAAAAACTGTACCCAGTAGCTGGAAGAAAACAGATCACACCAATCTACAAGATAGCTGGCAGACCCTTAGAACATAGTATGAGCTCAAATGTCATGAAGTATCTCAAATAGAATGTCCAACTCCATGCTTGTGCTTTTTGCACCTGATGTCCTGTAAGCCATGGTTAAAGGCAGTCAGATAGATGCAGTTTTTCTTGACTTCCAAAACGCATTTTATTCAATACTATACCAATGATGATTAAGGAATATATGATCATATGGTGTATCCAACAAAACTTGTGACTGAATTTAGGATTTATTGGTAGGGTGAACACAGAATGTTATTTAGATGGAAAGTTTGGCTGTTCATGTTGTGCATTAGTGACCTGGATGACAATAGTAATAACAGGCTGAGTAATTTTGCATATTATTCAGTTGCCTGTAATAAATAACTATAAAAACACACATATATAGTTAGATCTTGATAAGATTTCAAGATGGTGCAAAAACTGGGCATTTACTTTCAGTGTTCAGAAATATAAAAGTGTGCACTTCACAAAATGCAATAACATAGAAACCTATAATTACAATGTCAAAGAGCTTCAAATTCAATCAGACCACTCATACATACAGAGTGTTACAAAAAGGTATGGCCAAACTTTCAGGAAACATTCCTCACACACAAAGAAAGAAAATATGTTATGTGGACATGTGTCCAGAAACGCTTACTTTCCATGTTAGAGCTCATTTTATTACTTCTCTTCAAATCACATTAATCATGGAATGGAAACACACAGCAACAGAACGTACCAGCATGACTTCAAACACTTTGTTACAGGAAATGTTCAAAATGTCCTCCGTTAGCGAGGATACATGCATCCGTCCTCTGTCACATGGAATCCCTGATGCGCTGATGCAGCCCTGGAGAATGGCGTATTGTATCACAGCCATCCACAATACGACCACAAAGAGTCTCTACATTTGGTACCTGGGTTGCGTAGACAAGAGCTTTCAAATGCCCCCATAAATGAAAGTCAAGAGGGTTGAGGTCAGGAGAGCATGGAGGCCATGGAATTGGTTCGCCTCTACCAATCCATCGGTCACCGAATCTGTTGTTGAGAAGCGTACGAACACTTGGACTGAAATGTGCAGGAGCTCCATCGTGCATGAACCACATGTTGTGTCGTACTTGTAAAGGCACATGTTCTAGCAGCACAGGTAGAGTATCCCGTATGAAATCATGATAACGTGCTCCATTGAGCGTAGGTGGAAGAACATACTGACGAAACTAAAATGAGCTCTAACATGGAAATTAAGTGTTTCCGGACACATGTCCACATAACATCTTTTCTTTATTTGTGTGTGAGGAATGTTTCCTGAAAGTTTGGCCGTACCTTTTTGTAACACCCTGTATACCTACAGTTAATCATTTTTGGGGATATGAGGTGGAATGATCACATAGACCCAGTGATAGGTAAACCAGGTTGCAGACTTTGGTTCTTTGGTAGGATACTGGAAATTGTATTCAGACCACAAAGGAGACTGCTTAGAACACTTTTATGTAACCAGTCCTAGAATATGACTCAAGTGTGTGGGACTCATACCAATTAGGATTAAAAGGGAATATTGAGTATATGTAAAGAATGGTCAGCACAAATCATCATGATTTTTTATGACTGGTATTCACTTGTAGATGGATGCCAATTATTTTATGAAAACCTACTCCTAGAACCACATTTTAGTGAGGAATCTAGGGATGCAATGCGGCCCCCTATGCATTGTTATCACAAGGAGTGCAAACAGAAGATCAGATTAACTGTGGCACACACAGTGGTGTCAAACAGTAATTCTTCCAATGTTCCATGTGTAAATAGAATGGGAAAAAGCCTTAATACAATACATGGTACTATGGGACATACCTAATGACATGGACTCTACAGTGGTTTACAGAGAATGGATGCAGATGTGAATGTACGAAATGACATGATATGATAAACTCTAAGAGCATGCCACTGATCTTGTCATTGGATGGCACTGCATTGTTTCATTTTGTTACGGGTATTATATAGCACTTATCCATATCTCAAAAACTGACATTCGTACACCAAGTAAAAAGTATGTACAAATTGTTCTGGATTTCCATACATCCAGTGATGAAAGATTCCTGTAGACAACAGCATTATCCATAAATAATCAGAAGTTACTGCTGATCTATTTGCTAAATTGTTTATGCTGCTGAGAACATTATGAATCCTATAACATTGCTTTGAGTCACCGAATGCTACTTTCTCTTTGGCTCAAGATTCACCCTTCAGTATATACTGGATGATTTGAATAAGATATTCTTCAAACTAATCACATATTTGCAAAGTTACAACATATGACCATATCCCAATTATCAGTTGACATTGTGGTGCCTTTCTGAAATCTAGGAATGTGAATCTATCTATCTGGTTTCTTGTCAAGGAAACAGGAAAAAGAAAAAACTTATTAGACAACTTCTTATTACATTTTCACTTAAAAAGCTTATGAATTAAAAGAAATACATACTAAAAGTAATATGCTGTGACTTATATGTTACAAATGTGATGTCATGTCAAACACAGCATTAGGAGATATACATAATAAATGCTTTAAAGAGGACTGATATATAGTTTCTAATTTAGAAAGGCAGTGAACTAAAAATTATTATGGAAGATGGCATATATGAAGTTTTGAGGCCCCTTGAAAACCTTATGCTATCAACATTCATGTCAAAATATAAATATCCCTGAACACATCTTCTAAAAAAATTGTTAGTCCAGTTCACTTCAATGGATTTTAAGGTCAGTACATTCACATCAAATATGAGAAAAAGGTGTGAGAAAAGAAATAAGGAAGAACAATATGTGGAAAATATTAAATAGTAGCAATACTCAGAAACTATGAAATTATTCTTTACATGCTTGAAGAACACAGTCCCATACTGCTGGTGCAAGGCGAAGCAGGTCTAGATAAAAATGGTCCACCTGTATCCATTACAGAGAGTAGATTGTCATTGGTGTCTTGAAGTTTGAGATTTGCTTCACTGGAATAAAAAAAAGCATTATGCCACATAAGTTAGAATAAAATTAAAGAAAATGTTAAAAAGTAATCATAGAAATTAAAATTATACTATAATGAATTTTGACATTTTTCCAATCAGCAAGCCCTGTGTTTTAAACTAATATTGGGATGTGAAATATATTAATTACTTATCGTTTTAGTATTACTTATCATTGTAGTAGAACAAGACTCTGACTAATCTTATGGCTATGACTGCAGTGGTGCAGAAAGAAAGAAAGAAAAAAAAAAGTGTCGCTACAATCAAACAAGTCTAGCAAAGCCTATATTTATCTACTTTTAACAAGCATATGTACAAGAAAAAAAAAGTGGCATTTTTTCATCAGAAGTACCATCATCCAGCCAAATACTGGAAAGGACTGAAAGGAAAAAACGACTATTCCTTGAAGAAGTTTAACTGTTACTCAGAATCTGTAAGGGTATGCTGGAAAGTAATGCCTCCAAATTTTTTATGTGAAAACTCATAAAGATTCTTAAATAAAACAAACTTAATTAATATTCCACATCTTTATTCTTCACGTCCACATATTTATTTCTCAACATAGTTGCTCTGGCAATGAACACATCTCTCCCAGTGAGAGACCAGAAGACCAGAGTGTTGATAGGGTCACTATATAATATCTGACTTTGTTGACAGTGAACCAAAGGTGTCAGATTGTTGCAGGTGTCATTGTGCTTATGTGTGGTATGACATTGTCATGCTGAAATAAAGGGTGCTCCATGTGTGGACAAGCTCTCTGAATTCGAAACTCAATAATAGCATGCTGTTTCTCACACACTGACACAGTTGCATTACACACCACCATGTTACATGCTACAATTCAGAGCCCTCTAGTTGCAGAGGATTACAGCTGATGTCAGCATAGTGGGAAAGTCAACTGAGTAATATTCATGACACACATTGACTGTATTAATTTCGAAAACAGAATAAAAATCTGGAGACATTACTTTGCAACATGCCCTTGTACATCAGGATAAATGAAACAGGGCAGAAAAGAAAACTAGGAATTAAATGACAGTAACATAAAGTATCTGATATGAAAGGAAGTTGGAAGTGGCTATGAGAACAGTTAATAAGTCAGATATAATGGAAGGACAAATTCAATTAATAGTTAAGTGGAATGAAAGATATGCACTGAAACAGAAAAAAAATTTAATTCATTCAACATTGGTTGGCACTCCCCCTATAGTCCCTGCAAAGTAGCAGTTTGAAACATGTGACAATGTATGTGTGAAAATTGACTATAGTTCTGTCTACTACCACTGGATGGTGTTGCTGTTCCCATAGTTGGTGCATTACAGCAGCGCTTGTTCTGGCTTGCAAGTACACTGGTGGGCATCGACAAGACAACACGGAAGCAGTCAATCATGGGAATTGGTGGACAGTATGGTTTCTCTGGAGGGAAGGTATGACTGCTATAGACATCCACAGTAGATTGATAGCTATATGTGATAAAACGGCACCAAGTCACAGGTCTGTGTTTCATTTGATATCAAAGACGGCAGTGACTGTACTGAAAGTCACAAAATCACTAGATATTCAGCAACTGCTTGCAAACTAAACAATGCCCAGTGTGTCAATGACTTGATAATGGAGCACAAGCAAATCACATTTGATGAACTAGAGATGGCTACAGGTTTATCATGGGGGACTCTCCACACCATTAAGAGGATTTGATGATGAAGGTGTGTGCTCAATGGGTGCCCCATTCAGCAACACTAAATGGGCCATGGCATTCTGCTCCAACATGGCAATGTGTAGTCACACATCAGATGCCAGACCATTAGCCCCATGTGTGATCTAGGGTGTATTGTGGTGCTGCATCCTTCACTTTCACCAAATCTGGCTCCTAGCAACAATGCCCTGTGTGACAAAATGAAAGAGGACACTACAATAACAAACTCCATGAAGTTGTTCACCAGCAGTGCTGGGATACCCCAAAGAATGGTTTGCTATGAAAATACGGAAGCTGCCTGAGTGACAGCAAAAGTACATAGGCGTCTGGCAGGGAATACCTATAGTATAATCTCTGTGTGTTTGTTCAGTAAATAGTTCCCATGAACACAAAACATCATAGTGCCAATCATTTTTAATGCCCAAATTAAAAAAAAATAAAATAAAAATAAAAAATATGGTAAAAAACCCTGAAGGAAAGGAAGACAGAAGAAGACAAGAAGTAGAAAGGGAAAGATTAAATAAATATGGCCAGAGAATGATTGCTAACAGAATAGCCCCCACTGTGTGTTAACAGCAAAAACTCTGTCTTAGTTGTTGTTATACTGAGATATTAAGTTGAAATGAACAACAAACAGCAAACAGAATGGAAAAAGAAATGAATCTAATTATTAATCAGAGAAAGACCACCAAATAATCTTAAAAAGTAAGAGCCAATGGAATGTCTGTAACTTTTTTCCAAGGAGAATATAATCAAAGAGGTGTTGGTGTAATTTCATTCAGATATGTGTAAGTCAAGTTAAGTTGTTAAGTGGATGGTCTTTCTTGAGAGCATAATATCTAGGTATTGTTTGTTGTGTTCAGATATATTCATGGGAAACTGAGTTAGAAGCAACTGCCATGTTGGAGAAAGAGCACTCCAACCACTATGGTGAATGGAGTAGTTAGGCAATGTAACTAGGGGCACATGTGACGTCTTACTGACCTTTGGTATGGCAGCTGAGTGCAGGCTGGTCAAGACATGTGATATTAGTGCCTTTGACAATAGCCAGGTCATGGGTGTCCAGCACACATAACACTAACTCTGTAGTCTAGCAGGCACTATGTTTGTCATGTGTCAGCGTGTTTGGCATGAGTACTTCTGTTTGGGGAAAACTCTGAATTAGCAGAGTCAACTGATGTGGGTAACAATGTATTACTGTTTGGAGTTGACACCCTAATTATAGATTGCAGCAGTGCTTCTTGGCTTCTTCTGTCTTCTTTTCCTTCAGGGTTTTTACCATATTTTTTATTTTTATTTTTATTTTATTTTTTAATTTGGGCATTAAAAATGATTGGCACTATGATGTTTTGTGTTCATGGGAACTATTTACTGAACAAACACACAGAGATTATACTATAGGTATTCCCTGCCAGACGCCTATGTACTTTTGCTGTCACTCAGACAGCTTCCATATTTTCATAGCAAACCATTCTTTGGGGTATCCCAGTGCAGCATGTCACGCAAAAGTTCAGTGCTGGAAAATAACAACCAGTAAGAGTGGTGCCATTCAGAACAAATTCTTCCTTTGCAGTGGAGTATAGAGACTACCACCTCATACTTGTACATAAGCCAAATCAGTATCAGACAGGGTATAGATATCAGCATGGGTGCAGGAAAACTATCACTGGACTGATGAATCATAGTATGTATTGATACATATGAACATTCGACTATGAGCATGTCAAAAACCATATCAGTCAATGATGGTACCTACCATCAGCTCACTTTACATGCTGGTGGAGCTATTCTTGTATGGGAAACTGTTATATTGAATAAAATGGGCCCCTGATCTGTATGATAGCTCTCACCAGCATACAAAACAGAAACCTAGGAACCCTCCACAGATATGAGAGTGTCTGTGCAGTTTTCCAGGGCACCCAACCACAGTCTTACTGAATACAGTAGGATCAACCTAACCTTGGATGCAGCTCTGAATAAACTGGAGTTGTGGATAGTAGTTCAGAAGTTGTGGATGAAAGTGGCTCCTAAGTTTTCTCAGTGTCTTGTGGAGCCCATGCCATGACCTCTTGCCACTTCCATCAGGACAAAGGGGTTGATACACACTAATAAATACTAGCAAGTGTCTCTGATGCAATGGCTTACAAGTGTAGTAAATATAGAAGGAAGAAGCAGAGATACTGTACTTATAATAGTGGTGTAGGGAGGGGTAGACAGTGGAGAGGGGGGGGGGTGTGATAATCTCAAGTTCCCTCCTGCCAGTCATTTGTATACAGTAATGAAGTTTTCAACAATGATATAACACTAAAATGAAAGATTTAAAGAATTAATATATGAACAATTGCAACTGATTTCAGAAGCATTACAATAAATATTTCCATATTAATGGTGATTGAGCTGTAGTGCTTTCATGGAAATACTTGAAGAAATGCAGAAACCATACATTTTTGTACAGCTTTATTTTTTGCAGGGATATATTACCCATGTTCAACATGCATAATAAATTTAGAGCCTTATCAGTGTAATGTTTTTCTTGACTGCAGTTTGAATGCTGCAGCTGACCTGTGGAAAATAAAAGTAATTTAATGTAAATAGACAACTCAGGCAATGTGGTACCAATAGCTAAATGAAATGTTATTCTGTGCATGGCAGCTGTAAAATTTAAAATTAGTTCAATAAAAATGCTATACTCACAAAGATCTAAATGTATTGTGAAAGCTGATGATAGGTGGAAGCCTGGCATGTATTCATGCATCAATTAAAGCTACACAAAAATGTGGTCAGGAACTGTAGTTCTTACAGTATTTCATAAAAATAATCTACAGTTTCAGCATTTCTTAATACAAATCAGACATTTGAAGGAATAAAATGAAAAATAAGGATTTTCAGGTTTCTTTATTTTGTTAACCACTTACATCTATTTTTCCTTACTGAGTTCATTAAATTGTTGTGCTAATCACCTTATTTTTCTGAGGAGTGTACAATTGACTTGAAGTTTTGGATAGATATGTTTATTAAAATAATTAGTGCATGGCTGGCATCATATCGATAAAACTTCTGTGGATAGAAACTAAGCAGAATGGATACACTGCAGTACATTTTTATGATTCAACCAGCAATAAAACTGTGGTACAGGTAAACAGTATTTTCACTAACTAGCACTTCACTCTTTAACAGCCACAAACAGTTCAGTGCACCATCTCTCAACATCAAATATTTATGACATATTGTAGCCTGAACATATACACTACTGGCCATTAAAATTGCTACACCACGAAGATGACGTGCTACAGACACAAAATATAACTGACAGGAAGAAGATGCTGTGATATACTATGATTAGCTTTTCAGAGCATTCACACAAGGTTGGCACTGGTGGCGACACCGACAACGTACTGACATGAGGGAAGTTTCCAATTGATTTCTCATACACAAAAAGCAGTTGACCGGCGTTGCCTGGTGAAATGTTGTTGAGATGTCTCGTGTAAGGAGGAGAAATGTGTACCATCACATTTCCGACTTTGATAAAGATCGGATTGTAGCCTATCGCCATTGCGGTTTATCGTATTGCGACATTGCTGCTAGCGTTGGTCGAGATCCAAAGACTGTTAGCAGAATATGGAATCGTTGGGTTCAGGAAGGTAATACGGAATGCCGTGCTGGATCTCAATGGCCTTGTATCACTAGCAGTTGAGATGACAGGCATCTTATCTGCATGGCTGTAATGGATCGTGGAGCCATGTCTCAATCCCTTAGTCAACAGATGGGGACGTTTGCAAGACAACAACCATCTGCACGAACAGTTCGACGATGTTTGCAGCAGCATGGACTATCAGGTCGGAGACCATGGCTGCGGTTACCCTTGACGCTGCATCACAGACAGGAGCGCCTGCGATGGTGTAGTCAATGACGAACCTGGGTGCACGAATGGCAAAACGTCATTTTTTTGGATGAAACCAGGTTCTGTTTACAGCATCATGATGGTCGCATCCGTGTTTGGCTACATTGCGGTGAACACACATTGGAAGCATGTATTCGTCATCGCCATACTGGCGTATCACCCGGCGCGATGGTATGGGGTGCCATTGGTTACACGTCTCGGTCACCTCTTGTTCGCATTGACAGCACTTTGAACAGTGGACGTTACATTTAAGAAGTGTTACGACCCGTGGCTCTACCCTCCATTCGATCCCTGCGAAACCCTACATTTGAGCAGGATAATGCACGACCGCATGTTGCAGGTCCTGTATGGGCCTTTCTGGATACAGAAAATGTTCGACTGCTGCTCTGGACAGTACATTCTCTAGATCTCTCACCAACTGAAAACGTCTGGTCAATGGTGGCCGAGCAACTGCCTCGTCACAATACGCCAGTCACTACTTTTGATGAACTGTGGTATCGTGTTGAAGCTGCATGGGCAGCTGTACCTGTACATGCCATCCAAGCTCTGTTTGGCTCAAGGCCCAGGCGTATCAAGGCCGTTATTACGGCCAGTGGTGGTTTTTCTGGGTACTGATTTGCAGGATCTATGCACCCAAATTGCATGAAAATGTAATCATATGTCAGTTCTAGTATAATATATTTGTCCAATGAATAACCGTTTATCATCTGCATTTCTTCTTGGTGTAGCAATTCTAATGGCCAGTAGTGTAATTAATGGTGCCATAAGTTAATGTGAAAGTGCACACTTGTGAGGGTTGACTTGAATGAAATTTTAGCAATTTCAGAAAGCAAGGAAGTAAGGTTCCTCACCTTTCAATTTCAGTCGAAAGAATAATACAGGAAACAACACATCCTGGTTGTGATGAAGGTGCATCTACCAATATTTACCAACATTTTGTTGCACTTTATAATTTCGGTCTACATGATGTGAAGAACCAGATGTTAACAAATTCACAGACAAAATTCATTAATGCAACTTTCTAAAGGATGTAACAAGTTTAGATAAAGAAAACTGATTATCAAATGGTACACATGTCTGTGAGACCAATTCATTGCTGAAACATTTGTATGGTGATTCCTTATGGTCACTAAAGAGTAGCTCTTTTTATTCATTTTTAGTCTCTGTCATTATGTCTCTTCAACTACACTTTGTACATACCAACAATATGTCACTGAACGCTAGTTTCATTGATCATCAGTCACACATCAATGCCTCAGTCAGTAAGAGCACTGTTCATAAAAGACAAGAATTTCAGTTTGAGCCCGCATCTCGTGGTCGTGCGGTAGCGTTCTCGCTTCCCACACCCGGGTTCCCGGGTTCGATTCCCGGCGGGGTCAGGGATTTTCTCTGCCTCGTGATGGCTGGGTGTTGTGTGCTGTCCTTAGGTTAGTTAGGTTTAAGTAGTTCTAAGTTCTAGGGGACTTATGACCACAGCAGTTGAGTCCCATAGTGCTCAGAGCCATTTGAACCATTTCAGTTTGAGTCCTGGCCAGGAACACAGTTCTATTACGCAGGCAATTTTGGTGACATGATCATACCTAGTGGCTGTGTTACGGATCCCAAGTTTCTTGGACTTTGACATCTAAACTGAAAATGTTGACAGCATTAGGTGAGTGCACTACTAAGAATGTTAGTACACACATTAAGTTCTTGTACTTAGGTGTAAGTGACAATTCTCTGGGAGAAGAATTGTCTTTTGGAAGTAAGAAATGATCTGTCACTGAGACCCTTGGTGGAAAGGTGAGCTGAGCCACCTATACATATCCTCATTGATTAATGATAGGGCAGCTCTGGGGACAAGCTGAAACTCCACGGCCTGACTGGCAATATTATGTGTCAATGTTAGCTTCTGCAGTGCTGGTGGGACTACCTGGTCAGCTTCCACAACTGCATGGAGTAATGTGGAATCAACGGCAGACTGTGATGAGCATCTTGTTTGCATAGATCAGTCAGGTGTCCAAGTTTGACACATTCCCATCACTGGAGCAGGTAACAGCATTGTTGATGGTGGCTGCCATAGCCCACGCCTATGTGTGAGGAATTTCTGACCCACTTGCTTAGTATTTAAAAAAATGGGTACTTGACAGTGTGGGGAATCATTTAGTTCAATGTACTTAAGTCTCCAAAGGGATGCCAGCAACAGTTGCCACAGCAGCAGCAGCAACAAAGACAGCGAAAGTTGTCACTACAGGAGCAGCGTCAGCAGGATCAGGCACAAAGGCAACAAGAGCAAGAACAGCATGCTGCTCTCATGCAACTCTTATCTGAACTAGGCCCAGATCTGGGGGGGGGGGGGGGGGTATGTGTCCCGGGCGGCAATTTCAGTGGGCGCCAAATTCATATTCTTGAAGGAAAACACCTTGTTTCCCAAAGCGCTTAGCATCAGGCGCATTTTGGTCTATCGATTATTCATTTTATTTTGAAACGCATATCTGTTGGTGCTTGAACATTTTTGAACATATTCTATGTCAATTTCTGGACGAATTAGAAGACTATTTTTGAATGCGTGCATAGTGCACGTCATGTGTCTGCCATGGGAATCCCCATCGCGTCTAGAAATAATAAAAACTTCACGCACACAAAAAAGGACGGGGCTATACGAACAGAGCCGAGTAAACCCGAACGGGTGAATGTCAATCGCTGTTTGGTTCAAATGGCTCTGAGCCATGGCTCTGAGCACTTTGGGACTTAACATCTGTGGTCATCAGTCCCCTAGAACTTAGAACTACTTAAACCTAACTAACCTAAGGACATCACACACATCCATGCCCGAGGCAGGATTCGAACCTGCGACCATAGCAATCGCTGTTTGGTTGGTTGGTTGTTTGCGGAAGGAGACCAGACAGCGTGGTCATCGGTCTCATCGAATTAGGGAAGGATGGGGAAGGAAGTCGGCCGTGCCCTTTCAGAGGAACCATCCCGGCATTTGCCTGGAGTGATTTAGGGAAATCACGGAAAACCTAAATCAGGATGGCCGGACGCGGGATTGAACCGTCGTCCTCCCGAACGCGAGTCCAGTGTCTAACCACTGCGCCACCTCGCTCGGTCTCGCTGTTTGTTTATGTGGTTAATTGGGTGTGCAAATGGTCAGCGTTGTTACAATTATTAGCGAAATCCATAGATTCAGACTACTGGAGTCGAAATAAGTGGCTAACCGGAATAACAGGTAAGAAAGATTACATATTAACCACGCAAACAAAGTTGACACTCAGCGCGCTGGCTGATTGGAGCGGCTGTAAATGGGAAATGCCTTTGCAGTCGCTCCCATCAACCACCACGCCGAGTGTCAACTTTGTGCGTACCTCAGTGTACCCAAGAAAATGAAATTTTGACAGAAAATTTTTGCCAGATAGCTACACTAATGTAAATGTTGTGTGACTAGGGCCTCCCGTCGGGGAGACCGTTCGCCAGGTGCAAGTCTTTCGATTTGACACCACTTCGGCGACTTGTGCGTCGATGGGGATGAAATAATGATGAGGACAACACAACACCCAATCCCAGAGCGGAGAAAATCTCCGACCCAGCCGGGAATCGAACCCGGGCCCTAGGATTGACATAATATTGTGCTCACAACTCAGCTACCGGGCGTGGAAATAACTACACTACTAAGGGCCATTTGTATAGTCCCTGGTTAGCAGCCGTTTAAGTTCCTTTCTCGTAATAGCGCGTGAAACGCTTTGTACGAACATGCAATACCGCCCAAGTGGAGAATCAAGGGGGATAAGTAAACTGGTGATTGTGGCATGGTTAATGAAGTTAACCAGAGAACAAGTTTTGACAATGGCAGGTACAGTTATAGAATTAGTGTTAACAAGATTGTTTGTTAGAATGAGGAAGGAGAAGAAACTGGGACAACACACAAATTATATGGCAGAATATGACGATTCCAAATTTATATAAAAATTTCGTACTACCACTTTTCGATGTCATGCTTGTAAACTGGAACGTATGATTGGAATGTGAAACTATTTCCTAACATAAAACTTTTTGCTTGTAGTAGACCTAATTGGCATTTGATATTGGTACATCGTGAATTATATTCTATCGTGTCGTTTATGTAAATGAGGTAGATAAAAATGACTATTTGTGCCAAAACAGTCTCGCTTATTTGGCGTGTGTTACAATTTCTGCAATATAAGAAAGGTTGGTTGGTTTGTTGTTTCGGGGAAGGGGACCAAACAGCGAGGTCATCGGTCCCATTATGAGAAAGGCTTATTTCGTTTTATCTAGCAGACAGTGACAAAATAGACAGCAGACAGTGACAAAATAGACGTAACCAAATCGAGAAACCACATCAGTCTTGGGCACTATTCGTATTAACAGCTTTTTCAGTATTAGACAACGACATTCTCATTTTTCATGTAGCAAAACGTTTGACGAACTTTGATGAGTTAACTGATTCTTTCGCAGAAAGGAAAGCATGCTGTGTAAAGCTGTAGCAAGATTAGAGAGGAAAAAATGCTGAGACCTAAGGATTAAAGAACTGATGCTGTCTTCTTTGTCTTTTGTTTTTATTGGTTTTATGTTTCATATATTTAATTTTATGTCACACAAAAGAGAAAGTTATTAGCTAATAGGCAATAAAGAGTGCAAATTTTCTGGAGTTCATATTCTCCCGGTTATAAATAACCCCATCCAGTACTAATTGTTACCGTTTTTTAAGGGCCGGCCGTTGTGACCGAGCGGTTCTAGGCGCTTCAGTCTGGAACCGCGCGACCGCTACGGTCGCAGGTTCGAATCCTGACTCGGGCATGGATGTGTGTGATGTCTTTAGGTTAGTTAGGTTTAAGTAGTTCTGAGTTCTAGGGGACTGATGACCTCAGATGTTAAGTCCCATAGTGCTCAGAGCCATTTGAACCATTTTTTTTAAGGGGTGTAGGATGGCAAACCTACCGACTGGGAGCTGAGCCGAATGAACCTGAAATGGTAAATGCCAATTGCTGTTTGTTTACGTGGTTGATTGTGTGTGCAAATGATCAGAGTTTTTGTAATTACTGGAAATCCATAGATTCAGATTACCAGAGTGGAAATAAACGACTAACACGAATAACAGGCGCCGGCCGAAGTGGCTGTCCGGTTCTAGGCGCTGCAGTCTGGAACCGCGAGACCGCTACAGTCGCAGGTTCGAATCCTGCCTCGGGCATGGATGTGTGTGGTGTCCTTAGGTTAGTTAGGTTTAACTAGTTTTAAGTTCTAGGGGACTAATGACCTCATAAGTTGAGTCCCATAGTGCTCAGAGCCATTTGAACCATTTGAATAACAGGCAAGAAAGATTACACATATCTTCTCGAAACATCCAAGAAATGAAATTTTGACAGAAAATTTTTGCCAGATCGCTACACTACTAAGGGCCAATTTTACGGGAAAGGTAGCACAGGACGTTTTAATTTCCACTTGCCTGAATGTAAGTTTGATGGCGTTCATTACAAAACATGCATGTTTGAATTCCATAGAGCGAAATATAGTGATGTGCGATAGAAGAATGCTGTGTGAAGAGGCGTGGCACTACATTGTGGCACACTTAAGACAGAACAACATGTGTCACATTTCCTCGAACATATACATTTTACATACATTGAAGAGCCAAAGAAATTGGTTCGCCTGCCTAATATAGTGTAGGGCCCCCGCAAGCACGCAGAAGTGCCGCAATACAACGTGGCATGGACTCGACTATTGTCTGAAGTCGTGATTAGGGAACTGACACCATGAATACTGCAGGGCTGTCCATAAATCCGTAAAAGTACGGGGGGGGGGGGAGGAGGGGAGGGGGGTGGAGATCTCTTCTGAACAGCACATTGCAAGGCATCCCAGATATGCTTAACAATGTTCATGTCTGGGGAGGTTGGTGGCCAGCGGAAGTGTTTAAACTCAGAAGAGTGTTCCTTAGAGACACACTATAGCAATTCTGGACGCGTGGAGAGTCACATTGTCCTGTTGGAATTGCCCAAGTCCGTTGGAATGCACAATGGACATGAATGGATGCAGGTGATCAGACAGGAAGCTTACGTACGTGTCACCTGTCAGAGTCGTTTCTAGACATATCAGGGGTCCCATATCACTCCAGCTGCAAACGCCCCACACCATTACAGAGCCTCCACCAGCTTGAATAGTCTCCAGTGGTAGGAAAGTGGCACTAGCAAAGTACAAACAAGCTGAACGTCTTGTGGCGTGACAAAAAGCTTCGACACTAAAAACTGGGAGTTCACATATGCAACTGCAATATGCCACTAGCTATGGGCACACTTTTGTTGCGTGTGTGGACCCGCCTTTAATATTGCCGGTCAGTCCGTGGAGTTCCATCTAGACATCGGAGCTGCCCTGTCATTAATCAGTGAGGATACATATCGGTGGCCCAGCTCACCTTTGCTGCAAAGGTATCAGCGATGTGTCATATCTTACTGGCAAAAGACAATTCCAATATTCAGGCATAAACATTTTCAATAAACTGTCAGCAACCATTAAAACTTGGTTTCAGATAAAGCATTGTTTAAACAGAGTTTGAAACACTTTTTGATAAGCAACTCCTTCTACTCTATAGATGAATATCTTAACAGGGGGTGTTAGACCACCTTAAGTAAAAATTTCTGTCAGATTTCTGTTTAGATAGCACTTGGTCACAACAGTCAAGATTAAGTATTTCGTGTGTGATAAATTTATTAAAAGTGTATAACTATGTTTCATTCTGAGTGTGTATCAATTCTATAAATATTAGCAGTCCCAATTAACTGTAATGTATTCACCTATTTTGACACTCTCCTGACAAATGATAGAGGTAGTGAGTATTATACTGAAATGTTTTATGTTATACTTTCTGACTTGTTTCATACTCAGGAGAACAAAAATTGAATGTAATCTAATCTCTCCTCGGAGAATAAATGGCTCCAAGCACTATGGCACTTAACATCTGAGGTCATCAGTCCCCTAGACTTAGAACTGCTTAAACCTAACCAACCTAAGGAATCCTGCCTCGGGCATGGATGTGTGTGATGTCCTTAGGTTAGTTAGGTTTAAATAATTCTAAGTCTAGGGGACTGATGACCTCAGATGTTAAGTCCCATAGTGCTTAGAGCCATTTGAGCCTAACCTAATGACATCACACACGTCCATGCCCGAGGCAGGATTCGAACCTGCGACCGTAGCAGCAGCGCGGTTCCGGACTAAAGCGCCTAGAACCGCTCTGTCACAGCGGCCGGCTCTCCTGGGAGAATTGTTGCCTAGCATGTAAGGCATGTACTAACATTTTTAGTAGTGCAGTCGCCTAACACTCTCAATACTTTCGGCTTAGATGCCCTCACAACATTTGGTTTCAAAGTAGTGGACCAAGTTAATTTAGTGTCTGATACAGTGCCATTTTCTCTGTGCAGTTCGTACAAGATTTTTGAACCACACTCGGATGTACATGTACTTTTGTTGCTCTCATCTCTATGAAGCCTGCAGACACGCCATAATTTTGTAGAGTTCACCTGCTTCCATTTGCGATTAGAGAGGCTGTTCGAGCGGAACTCTCACGCTTCAGGACTTAGACCTCATTTTCTCAGTTTGTATCAGTCAAGGGGCGACGCCTACGGTTGTCCTTAAAAAAGCCTAACGGGTTTTAATGCGTTAGTAGGGATTTTAAGTACACTAAAATTGCCCAGTTTAACACTGCTCTCTATCCTATGCCTTACTCAGAGGGTACGTTAACTAAATGGGCTTGGTCCCCCGTTTTTCAGAGACAGATCTCAAGGTAGAATATCTACAACAGCCACTCTATAATGCATTATGTCAGTTGCTTGTCTTAGACACACAGTTTGACTTACATAGTTACAATTGGGGCTGCTTGTGTACCCATCGTTTTCCAGAGGTATTTAGAACAAACGATTCAAGGTATTCAGCACTGTGTTAATTATCTGGATCATATTACTGTTAAGGGGTAGACGCACATAGAACACTGCAGAAACCTTGAATCCTTTTCAAATGGCTCAAGTATAATGGCTTACTACGTAAGTTGGAAAAGTGCAGTTTCTTCACCCCAGCGTCAGATACCTTCAGCACATTCCTACTCACATGGGTATCATCCCGACTCAAAACCACGTCCATGCGATCACTAATATGTTGACCCCTACTAACCGTAAAGAGTTGCAATCGTCCTTGAGTAAAATCATATACTATGCTAAGTTTTTTCCTCATGTGGCGCAAACCGCAAACCCTCTAAATCAACTGCGCGAGAAAGGCTTCAAATTTATGTGGCTGGCCTCCTATCAACGGTCTTTCCAATGCTTTAAGGATTGTCTCAAGGTGGCGCCATATCTGATGTCATATATGATAAAAACTGGAACTGCCTTTGACACTCGGAAACAGACGCGTCCCAGTTCGGAATTAGAGCGGTTTTGTCCTGCAAGTTGTCGGATAGTTCTGAACGGAGAATCGCCTTCGGCACCAAAATATTGACTGCGGTGGGAAGCAAGAAGGTGCTTGAAACATTAATGTAGGCCTGTGCTGTGATGGTGCCACGCAAAACAACTAGGGGTGCAAGCCCCCTCCGTGAAAAACACAACTACACCATGACACCACCGTCTCCGAATTTTACTGTTGGCAATACACACGCTGGCAGATGACGTTCAGTGGGCATTCGCCATACCCACACCTTGCCATCGGATCGCCACCTTGTGTACCGTGATTCGTCACTCCACACAACGTTTTTCCACTGTTCAATCGTCCAATGTTTACGCTCCTTACACCAAGCGAGGCGTCGTTTGGCATTTACCGGCGTGATGTGTGGCTTATGAGCAGCCTCTTGACCATGAAATCCAAGTTTTCTCACCTCCCTCCTGTCATAGTACTTGCAGTGGATCTTGATGCAGTTTGGAATTCCTGTGTGATGGTCTGGATAGATGTCTGCCTATTACACACGAGCCGGCCGGAGTGGCCGTGCGGTTCTGGGCGCTGCAGTCTGGAGCCGAGCGACCGCAACGGTCGCAGGTTCGAATCCTGCCTCGGGCATGGATGTGTGTGATGTCCTTAGGTTAGTTAGGTTTAATTAGTTCTACGTTCTAGGCGACTGATGACCTTAGAAGTTAAGTCGCATAGTGCTCAGAGCCATTTGAACCATTTTGGACCTATTACACATTACAACCATCTTCAACTGTCGGCAGTCCCTGTCAGTCAACAGACGAGGTCGGCCTGTACACTTTTGTGCTGCACGTGCCCCTTCACATTTCCACTTCACTATCACATCAGAAACAGTGGACCTAGGGATGTTTATGAGTGTGGAAATCTCGCATACAGACATATGACAAGTGTCACCCAATAACCGACCATGTTCGAAGTCCATGAGTTCCGCGGAGGACCATTCAGCTCTCTCTCGATGTCTAATGATTACTGAGTGTTTGATATGGAGTACCTGTCAGCAGGTGGCAGCACAATGCACCTAATATGAAAAACGTATATTTTTGGGGTTGTCCAGACACTTTTGATCACACAGTGTATGTAGTTTCTGGTGTTGTAGACCCTCTCGAACTTCCTGTATGTGGTGCAGATACCATCCTCTATCACCACTGCTACCATTTGTGCCCTCTCGATAATTTTCGCCCTTCGAGAGAGTGCCATGCACTCTGGTGTTGGACATCAGTTACAGTTCACACTACCGCAGTTCCATGTTTTCTGTTGCTGTAATAGCATCAACCACCTGACTACTGTCCAATCTCACCCTTTCTCCAACATGGAAGCTGAGCGGATGGTTCGTATCTTTAAAACAAAGCTGCAGAAAGCCTTGTTGATGTCGTCAACCAAGGAAGCATTCCATAACTTCCTTATCATGTATCAGTCCACCCCCACCAACAGGGTCAGTTTAGACAAAATACGGTGCTGACACCAGGATTGCTCCCTATTAGACCTACAGTGCACAGTCTACCCGTGCCAGTAGCGCAGCCTGCGTACAGGCATACCTACATGTAGGGCATCCACGTCTGTTCACACTCATTTGGCTGGCATCTAGGGTGGACCCAAGGGGTCGACAGATATCATAGGGATCATCAGCTGTTTTACGTCATGGTTGGGTGCAATCTTCTGACCTGCCACCACAAACTGCTCTGACCATGTTCACAGTCACAATTGGCACCACACTCTCGCTGCACCTCCGACCTCTAGACTGGACACCAGGGCCACCATCAGTCATGCCTGTCACCTTCCCTTTGTGCTGTCCACGGCCCAGTACAACCTATGGCCCCGCTCGCTTGAGGACTTGTGAGTGGACCACAGTGTGGGAACCCATGGGGATGGAACTGCTCGCTCTGCCACAGCCTTCCTTCACAGCTATCATTCTGGTGCAGCCTGCTACCTCTGACGTGTTGCCGCCTGTCCCAACCTTCCAGTCTTTGGCTACACCATTGGGGTTGGACATCCATGAATCCAAGCATATCGATCTGCTAGCGGGGAGTTACGCCGTATCCTGATACACCCCCCCCCCCCCTTACAGAGTTAGCATAAATCTGGACATTTTTGGCTCTACATGCTAAGAAGCCCTGCATCATGCGATCGACGATCACCACTAGGGACATATGTCGCGGGCCTATCCACTCTCATGGGAACAGTGTCATGAAGGCAGACCTTGATGAAGAAACTGGTAGCAGATCATGGTTGCAAGCAGGTAACTTTAGTAGTAAAACTGAAGAAAGAACAATGTGTTAGACATACTTTACAACAACAAATACATACGCAATGTACAGAACAAATCAAAGACTCTCCATCACCAAAGATGAATAGGTAGCAAACATATCATGCGAAATGTAGTACAGAATTGCAATTCTTTCACTCCACCTCAATTCTACATAATGATAGTCTATAGCTTTACACATTCCTAGTGGTGGTTCGCTCAAAATTTTACCGATGTGCTGCAGTATTACAAAAATAAACAAAAAAATATCACAAAAATGTATTAAAATAAAAAGTTGTATGAAGTCAGTGGCGAAAAAGGAAGTCTATACATCCTTGTTTCCTGCTGGAGAATTATTCTGTAACTTGGAGTTGAAATCCTCCATGTTGGTAACCCTATTCTACCCAATGGAGAGGATTGCAAGGGCATTAAGTCGTTGCTCTGATATGGTATTCTTAAGGAAGATCTTGGTCCTCTTCAGAGAAGGAAAACACCTTTCAGCTTCAGCAGCTGTCACTGGTGTTGTCATTAATATTTTCAGAAGTTTTTTTAATCTGAGAGAAGATGTCCTGCAGATTGTTGTTCGAAATGGAGTAGTGATACAGTTGCTGAAGTCTGGCCAACATGGCGTGAGGCTAGACGGCAACGTTAAGTTCTGTCTCTGAGAAATGTCTTGAGTATTCTTCAAACGTTGAGGAATCCAACAACACTGCTGCAGCTAGATGATTTAAGGCTTGGAAACAATCACGGGATTCTCTGTTAATCCTATCGCAGGCTTCTTTTGCTTTGGAACGTTGGCGAAGACTCATCTCCTGGCGCTTGCTCTGAGAGGTGGCTGCTGCTGTGAGTGCGGTATCATCGTCGTTTATTGAGACGCTTATTATTAATAAACTCTATGAAATGAGACACTGAACTTTTTACTTTTACAGCATCGACTGATTGCGCCTGCAGCTGTCTGTACTCGATATCCACATGAGGAATTCCTTTTTGGAAGAATGCTAGCCAAAAGGCAGACGTTGTAACCATCAATAAAAAGAGGAATTCTTCATCTTGTAGACTGCAGCAGAGTCCATCTGCTTGACAATAAGTTTGGTGGATGGTGATTTTTTTCACCACCGATAAACATTCCAGCACCAAATATTTATTTGCATAAATCACATTTGTGGCCCGTGATTTAAAATTCAATCTGTTGGCTGGCCGACTAGGAGTCCTTCATGCCACCAGTGACTGCAAAGCGGAAAGTCGTTCTGGTTACCTCAAAAGATGGCTGACGAACCTGACAAATTTAAAAAGATTACCCTAGCCGATTGATTTTGTGAAGCAGCGTGTTCCATTGTCAAATTTAATTGGTGCACACAAGGAGCTTTATGATTCACTGTTTTAATGTTTGACAGCGCGCCACCTTTACAACCACTCATTACAGTTGCACCATAATATGTTAGTGCGATAATTTTGTGTGGTGTATCTTTGAACAAAGGATATATAAAAGCCAGAATACATGATGCTCTACAGGACTGAAACCCCCTCCCCAGAACCTTTCACATATGGAACACTATTCTTTTCATAGAACAACGCTAATACTAACGGTGTCTTTTCAGAAACATCTATTGCTTCATCTACCATTATAGCAGCAAACATAGTCTGCTTTATTTCATCCGAAATAACTTCAGGGCAAGTTTCCACCATACAGTCCAGCAGTTCATTTTGGATGGATCTTGAAATCCTCTTAAAAACATGATGACCTTACACATGTTCTTTCACTGCACTGTCTCTATCAGAAATTAAGACTATCAAACAAAAACGACACCTGATTGTTCGATGTTTCTGACTAGTGCCCTCTCAAAGTCAGTCCGAAAGCACCCAGAATTTCACACAATGAATAATTCTACACAGCACATACCTGTTTTCTACGATAGGCGCGATATTAGCTTTACCTAATGCACTAAGATCAACCATGTTGTTTATATGTTAATGATTTCCGTTGTAATTTTTATTAATGCATTAATATGTCCTAGATTTTTCACTACCCATCAGTGGCGGGTCATGGGCCTAAATTCAGGGGAGCCCAGGAAATTTATTGAAAAATCCCCTTTCCCGCCCTTTTAAGGTACGCATACACAGCGTTCCTAACGCCGTCGACGACGACTGACACGACGACGACCACCACCACCACCACCACCACTATTATTATTATTATTATTATTACTACTAAGAGGACGACGACGTCTACCAATATTACTACAACTAATAACAACAATAGTAATAATAATAATAATACTCATTTTTATTTATAGACGAACTAGTAGATTTGGCGTTTGAGCGTTGTTACTTGTAAAACAGGTTAACAGCATCTGAACTTCCATTGCACGGAGGCCCACGGCAGCATGGCTAGGCTACCTGTACCCCCTCTCCCGTTCCCAGCAGTGACGTAACTGCTACCATGGTAATCAAGTGTTTACGGGAGGCCTGGCTTGTGTCTGGCCTCCTCATCATATGCTTGGCGTCTGTGTCTTCTGTAGGTTAGGGTTAAACTTTCGCACTTTGACTTGCTCTCTAGTGATGGTGGTTTAGAAGAAATAACACAAGCTAACAGCTTTTGTGCTCGCTGACAAAACAGCAAAAAGGTTTGTTATAAAAATATTTTTTGCTGCTACTACTACTACAGAAATCTGAATAGGCCAAGCCTCCTTTGCCCCCTCTGCCCATGTACTCCATGCATCACTGTTCTTGAATAACAAACATGGAATGCAAAACAGTGCACTGCGAACATTACACCCACAAATACAACTATTTTGATGCAGTTTCATACAAACTTTCCTTGTATACTCGCATTTTTTACCACCGACTATAACCTCTTAATTTTGATTTCAGTTTGGAGTAGGTCTACCTAACTTTTGAATTCTCACTTTCTCCTCCAAAGATCTGTTTGAAAAGGGCCTCTTTCGCAGAGTATCCACACAATTCTCCATGTTGCTTCCACAATACTTTTCGCGCATTTGCAAAGAAAAAATACACCATAAGCCACTTCTTCAGCGCACCAAATTGTACTCTACAGCAGGCTCTACTGATGTAGTGCTGAGAGAAATGTAGCATTGTTAGTGCCATCAGGGATGACGTCCCATCAGGGCATGCACAACTGAACACAGACAGCTGGGTCCCTTCTCTGAGTGGGTCGCAGCAGGGCTGAAATCATTTCAGCGCTCGACACTGTGGTCTCTAGTCATCGTGGAGAGAGCACTACAAAACATGTTTGCGCCCATTTTGTTTGCATAACTAGCCAGCATCCAAAGAGAAATGTGTCTTTTTAGTGAGATTTATGGCTTGCATTCGAAGACAAATAGCATAATTTTAGCGCAATATTTATGGTGTGTTGTTGCACATTAGCACATGATCACTGACTGCCACTGCAAATTCCCAGTCCAAACTTATCCCAATTTGGTTCCACAAAGATTTTGTAAAAAGTCGGGTGACATATTTTCTGTAACAATGTACTTCCCACATGTTTTCCGTTTTAGAACATAATTATCTAAAATGGTTCAAATGGCTCTGAGCACTATGTCCCCTAGAACTTAGAACTACTTAAACCTAACTAACCTAAGGACATCACACACATCCATGCCCGAAGCAGGATTCGAACCTGCGACTGTAGCGGTCTCGCGGTTCCAGACTGTAGCGCCTAGAACCGCATAATTATCTAACAAACTCATACTTAACATCTATGTGTTTCAACCTTTTACGTCCCCATTTAAAAACAGAGGCAATAAAAGACTTACTGTCTTAATAAATTATAAATTTTTCATTTTTGAATATATTTAGATAACGAAAGTGCGCTTGAAATGACATATATTCTACAACACAACGAGCATGTGATACAAACCCTTGAAGACAATACTGTGTACTTAGCTTTTTTAATTCCCAGATTACAGTGCTCCAAACAGTTTGATAGCATAACCCGACGTTGATTTTATATCTGAGCTATTGGCCCAATCAGCATCAGCATAAGTTACCACAGTTTCATTGGTTTCCTGATTTTTATAATGCATCCTATAATGTTCTATGCCTTTTATGTAACTTTAAATCTTATTACTTTGGACCACTTTTATAACGACTGAAATAATTAACTCATAGCGTAATAAGTACTTCGGTCCTCAGAAATAAGTTTAAAGGTTAAAATGCGATTATTCAAATCCATAGTGGAAACAACTGCAAGTCACGGGTGTGAGTGTTGGGAACTCATAGAAACAAGTAAAAAGAGACCTGGAACTTTAGAAATAGACCACCTGATCTGGTAGCGCGCGCCGCGGAATTTGAATCCGCGCCAGACGTCATGGACGTCGAAGACCCATAGAGGTCGCTGAACCGTAAGCTGTGGCGGCGCGCGCCTCCTGGCCCGCTTTTAGTGTGAGGGCGCCACAGTGGAACACGAGGTCCCAGCGGCCAATAGCGGCGCCCCCGATAGAGTACTTAAGCGCCGGCCACTCGCATATAAATTCCCCCCCCCCTCCCCCCACATCAGCCTTTGGCTCGGGAGTGTCATCTTTGTGCCGCCACTTTCGTGCAGTGTTCTACAGTGAGTGTTCTACAGTGAGTGTTCCGTGTTGTGTTTTTTGGAAAGTGTTGCGAACGGCCATCATACTGTCGCTGGGTGTGCCTTTTATCTCTTGCGAACAGAAACCAGACTGTCGCCGTGTTTTTTTAATTGTGTGTGTACTATGTTACTTGTCGGATTCCTGTGTCTTTTATTAACGTTGCCAACCCCTTTTGCTTTCTGTTTAACTTTCCGCATTTTTCCGCTATTTTACACTTGACGTCACCGTCTTATCGCCTGTTTTTCTTGTTTCTTTTCTTCTTCCGTTTCTTAAAATAAAAGTCTGTAGGCTGTAGAGCAGCGTACTAAGCTGCTGCCAGCCCGCCCCCTTCGGGGGGAATTGAAAATCAATAAAGGAAAAAAAAGCATATAAAATCAGTCTTATCTCGCTTACGTAGGTTTGCACCTCGCTTGCGCTAGACTGCTTTCTTCCTGGTTCGTGTACGAGTTTGTTTCCTTGTGACTCTGTTGTTCGGTCGTGTCCGTCCTTTTCCGTTGTGTTGTTCGCGGTCCTCTCCGCGGGTCCCGCCGCGTCTTTTGTCAGTGCTACCCTGCGACCGTCCTGGTCTCAGTTACAACATCTGAGAAGAGCATGCAGAATTTTTCTGACTTGATCGTGTAAGAAAAGAGGAAATAAGAGAAAAGAGCAGACCCATTAGAGTATGGAAAATAGCATAGAAGAAAAACAGCTCGTATGGTCAGAGCATGTTTAAAGAAAGGAAAATTCAAATGGACAAAGAGAGAACTTTCATGGCAACCCCCTGGAAGAAAAAGAAGAGGAACACCATAAAAAAAGTGAATTAGGGTTATCCAAGAGGGGATGAAGAGAAGAGCAGATGAGGAAGAATGGCGATATTGAGGGGTCTGGCGACAGAGATGTATGATGGGGTGGCATCTGTAGAGCCCCTACAACTGCAAGAAGCTTAAATCAAGTCATGTTGTTTGAGTTACATAAAGGAAACATCTTATTAATTCTCGGTAAGGCACTTTCTCATGTAGTTTCCTATCGTCCTCAATTTCTCTGTAATTCAATTCCATGGGTGTGTTATTTGGCTTGCATTCATTCATACCAAACCTCTTCAACAGATTTTCCAAATAAAGTTATAACCCAAAACTATCCCAGCCTTCCTCTTACCTGTCTAATTCCCAAGACCAGTCTCAATTTAAGTACCTGTAAGTAAATAGGCACCCATCAGCACTGCTTCGAATAAAGCCTAGATCTTAAAAAAAAAAAAAAAAACTCGTCAAACATTGAATTCCAAGAGCCTGAGGGCTGGTTTAAACCATAAATTGCTTTGTTTAGCAGTACCTGGTTCTTCATTAAATCTCACTACTACCTAAACATGTACTTTATCTTCTAAATTTCCTTCAAGAAAAGCACCTTTTGCATTCGCTTGATTTGCAATCATATTTTCACGAGTCGTAACAGCAATAATGTTCTCAGAGGTCCCGACCTTGCTACAGGAGAATATGTTCCATTATAGTCAAAAACTTTTCTCTGACAACAACCATGAACAATTAGTCTAGCTTTGTGACAACTAATGCTGCCTACATCATCACGTTGCACTTTAGAAACCTACTTAGTGTCAACAGTCTTGTTGCTTTTAGATAATTAAGATACTGTACAGGTCTTGTCTTCATTTGTTATTCGCCTCTCTTCTGCTACAGTGCGAAACCATTCTCCTTTATCCGATCTGATGTAGATGTAACTGGAAGTCTCCAGAACATCCTCGACGTATATTTCCGCATTCAGTGCTAAACAGTATAGTTTACCATCCAAACCAGCCGTTTTCTTTCTCTTACACATCTACGGAATTCAGCAAATTTCATACTTTAAGCTTCATTGTCACTTGATAAGGAGTCATTTTTGTAGTCACTTACATTTGCCTCATCATTGATAACCTGATCGTTTGTGTCCTCTTTGGATGAGAACCAAACTTGAAACTTCGTGGCAGATTAAAAAGTTTCATATCAGCGCACACTCCACTGCAGAGTGAAAATTTCGTTCTAGAACCAATCTTCATTAATGAAATCAAAACGAATTTCATTAAAGTTGACGACTCTTCCTAGAACGATGTGTCTCTCTTCCGGACACCATAAGCAACAACTACCATCGTCATACCTTAGCAAAAGAACTTGTCGAGAACCCGAGAAAATCCTGGTCCTACGTAAAATCGGCAAGCGGGTTGTAGGCTTCCATCCAGTCACTCGTTGACCAGTCTGGTGTGGCAACATAAGTCAGTAAAAGGAAAGCTAAAGTTTTAAATTTCGCATTTAAGAAGTCATTCATGCAGGAAGATCGTTCTATCTTGCCGTCGTTTGACCGTCGCACATACCGGGTGATCAAAAAGTCAGTATAAATTTGAAAACTGAATAAATCACGGAATAATGTAGATAGAGAGGTACAAATTGACACACATGCTTGGAATGACATGGGGCTTTATTAGAACCAAAAAAATACAAAAGTTCAAAAAATGTTCGACAGATGGCGCTTCATCTCATCAGAATAGCAATAATTAGCATAACAAAGTAAGACAAAGCAAAGATGATGTTCTTTACAGGAAATGCTCAATATGTCCACCATCATTCCACAACAATAGCTGTAGTCGAGGAATAATGTTGTGAACAGCACTGTAAAGCATGTCCGGAGTTATGGTGAGGCATTGGCGTCGGATGTTGTCTTTCAGCATCCCTAGAGATGTCGGTCGATCACGATACACTTGCGACGTCAGGTAACCCCAAAGCCAATAATCGCACGGACTGAGGTCTGGGGACGTGGGAGGCCAAGCATGACGAAAGTGGCGGCTGAGCACACGACCATCACCAAACGACGCGCGCAAGAGATCTTTCACGCGTCTAGCAATATGGGGTGGAGCGCCGTCCTGCATAAACATCGTACGTTCCAGCAGGTGTTTATCAGCCAGGCTGGGGATGATGCGATTCTGTAACACATCGGCGTACCTCTCACCCGTCACGGTAGCAGTTACAAAACCAGAATCACGCATTTCCTCGAAGAAAAAAGGTCCGATAACGGTAGATGTGGTAAATCCAACCCATACTGTGACTTTCTCGTCGTGCAATGGAGTTTGCACGACAGTTATAGGATTTTCGGTAGCCCAAATTCTGGAGTTGTGGGCGTTGACAGACCCTCGGAGCGTTAAATGAACTTCGTCGGTCCACAACACGTTACTCAACCAATCGTCATCTTCCGCCATCTTTTGAAACGCCCACACCGCAAGTGCCCTCCGTTTCAATAAATCGCCAGGTAACAGTTAATGATGCCGATGGATTTTGTACGGATAGCATCGGAGGGTACGCCTAAATGCCAACCAAACAGTAGTGTATGGAATGCCGGTGCGACGTGCGACTGCACGAGCGCTGACTTCCCCGTGCGTAGACGAACCCGCTACATTCTCCATTTCTTCCTGAACTGTCTCAGCAGCATTACGCCTTGTGCTCGGTCGGCCACTACGGGGTCTATCGTCTAAACAACCCGTGGCTTCGAACTTCGAAATCATTCTCGCCACAGCTGCATTTGTCAACGGACCTTTACCCGTTCGAATCCCCTTCCTATGGCGATAGGATCGTAACGCTGGACTAGCACATTCCCCATTCTGATAATACAGCTTCACTAAAAGCGCCTTTTCAGGTAACGTCAACATGCTGCGACCGCTGGCGCATCTGATTCTCTCTCTAATTACAGCTACTTTTATAGAGGGTGTTACAAAAAGGTACGGCCAAACTTTCAGGAAACATTCCTCACACATAAAGAAAGAAAATTGTTATGTGGACATGTGTCCGGAAACGCTTACTTTCCATGTTAGAGCTCAGTTTTTACTTCTCTTCAAATCACATTACTCATGGAATGGAAACACACAGCAACAGAACATACCAGCGTGACTTCAAACACTTTGTTACAGGAAATGTTCAAAATGTCCTCCGTTAGCGAGGATACATGCATCCACCCTCCGTCGCATGGAATCCCTGATGCGCTGATGCAGCCTTGGAGAATGTCGTATTGTATCACAACCGTCCACAATACGAGCACGAAGAGTCTCTACATTTGGTACCGGGGTTGCGTAGACAAGAGCTTTCAAATGCCCCCATAAATGAAAGTCAAGAGGGTTGAGGTCAGGAGAGCGTGGAGGCCATAGAATTGGTCCGCCTCTACCAATCCATGGTCACCGAATCTGTTGTTGAGAAGCGTACGAACACTTCGACTGAGATGTGCAGGAACTCCATCGTGCATGAACCACATGTGTTGTACCTGTAAAGGCACATATTCTAGCAGCACAGGTAGAGTATCCCGTATGAAATCATGATAACGTGCTCCATTGAGCGTAGGTGGAAGAACATGGGGCCCAATCAAGACATCACCATCAATGCCTGCCCAAATGTTCACAGAAAATCTGTGTTGATGACGTGATTGCACAACTGCGCTCGGATTCTCGTCAGCCCACACATGTTGATTGTGAAAATTTACAATTTGTTCATGTTGGAATGAAGCCTCATCCGTAAAGAGAACATTTGCACTGAAATGAGGATTGACACATTGTTGGATGAACCATTCGCAGAAGTATACCCGTGGAGGCCAATCAGCTGCTGATAGTGCCTGCACACGCTGTACATGGTACGGAAACAACTGGTTCTCCCGTAGCGCTCTCCATACAGTGACGTGGTCAACGTTACCTTGTACAGCAGCAACTTCTCTGACGCTGACATTAGTGTTATCGTCAACTGCACGAAGAATTGCCTCGTCCATTGCAGGTGTCCTCGTCGTTCTAGGTCTTCCCCAGTCGCGAGTCATAGGCTGGAATGTTCCGTGCTCCCTAAGACGCCGATCAATTGCTTCGAACGTCTTCCTGTCGGGACACCATCGTTCTGGAAATCTGTCTCGATACAAACGTACCGCGCCACGGCTATTGCCCCGTGCTAATCCCTACATCAAATGGGCATCTGCCAACTCCGCATTTGTAAACATTGCACTGGCTGCAAAACCACGTTCGTGATGAACACTAACCTGTTGATGCTACGTACTGATGTGCTTGATGCTAGTACTGTGGAGCAATGAGTCGCATGTCAACACAAGCGCCGAAGTCAACATTACCTTCCTTCAATTGGGCCAACTGGCGGTGAATCGAGGAAGTACAGTACATACTGACGAAACTAAAATGAGCTCTAACATGGAAATTAAGCTTTTCCCGACATATGTCCACATAACATCTATTCTTTATTTGTGTGTGAGGAATGTTTCCTGAAAGTTTGGCCTTACCTTTTTGTAACACCCTGTATATATTAAAATCTGAGTGGTACTGGGATTCGAACCGCCGCCTTGTCTACGAGCCGCCTGAAACGCGCGAAGGCTAAACGCTTGACCACAACGACTAACTACAACCGGCTTTTACGCACAGATATGTCAGTTACGCAATAAGTGAGTAAAACTTCTCTTGCGATTTTCTTGGAATCGCCAGAGTATTGCAGCTTACAACTTGCACAAAAAATGGTTCAAATTACTCTGAGAACTATGGGACTTAACATCTGTGGTCATCAGTCCCCTAGAACTTAGAACTACTTAAACCTAACTAACCTAAGGGCATCACACACATCCATGCCCGAGGCAGACAACTTGCACATTCTGTTGCTTTAATGGCCTACTAAAGGAGTACAAAATTTGAAGCAAATCCGTGATTCCAACGTCGTGGCCGCCACTTGTCAGTTTCACAAGTGAATGTTCCCTAAAGTTTGGCCGTACCTTTTTGTAACACCGTGTATACGATTGTCATGCGCAGTCACTGATGTTTTGCTGTCCAGTGCCATCTGTCGGACATTTTTTGAACTTTTTTTTGTTCTAATAAAACCCCATGTCATTCCAAACATGTGTGTCAATTTTTACCTCTCTATCTACATTATACGGTGGTTTATTAAGTTTTCAAATTTATACTGACTTTTTGATCACCTGGTACATTCTAAACAACTTGTCAGCGGGGTGAATGGTAATGTGACTGGCGACTGTAGTAAGATTAACGAATTATTAGATCACTTTGTAAACACCCCACTGGCAAAGGTCTTAGAACTGTTACGCGGTGGATAAAGAAGTCCTCTATCGAACAGGGTGCTCAGAAAAGTCTGTTCAATTCAGTTGCGCTAGCACCAAGACTATATGGTTTGCCGAAGGTGGACAAAGAAGTTCCTCTTAACCCTTAACCCGAAACATCGGTCTCTCAGATCCCTCGTTTATTTTAAATGTCTAGTGTGGCAGCACTGCAGGAAAGCGCAGCTTCACTTTCCCAGTACCTTCGCCGCAATACTTGCCGCGTGTAAAGCAGCAGTCAACAATCAGTTTTACTTCGTCAGTGAAGACATACAGAGTATTGTTTAGAGGAATGCGTGAAGTTGTGTGCCTGAGATATTCGTATTATGTGCAAGAATTTGGTAGGTGCAATAGACCGCATGTTTCTTATTACGACGTATTCTGCTTTCAGTGGCTGTTATTTTATAGTGTCTTCTTCTATGCGTGAATTTATGTCATATTTCAGGTATAACATGGATCGACTTTCTAAGAAGAGTAACATATCTGTAACTAATCCAGATGTGGAGGCTTGGGCGCAAGTGCAGCTACGGGATTCAGATGAAGAGGAAATTGGGATCGATGATGACACATTTGACGATTCTGATGATGATCCAGATTTCGTGGTAGGTGATAGTCACTATGAAACAGTGATACTAGTGGAGAAAATGTTTTATTGGAAGAAGAGCCTGGAGTGGTCTATACTACAGATAATATCTCACAGCAAACACAGTACTTTTATGGTCAAAATAATTTCCAATGGGAACGTTCTGAACCTGTTAGAACGAGAAGAACACCAGAGCACGAAATTCTGAAAGGAGGAATGCCTGGCCTAACAGCCAAAAGTCGAAGTTTGGGACAAAGTCCTACTAAATCTCAAACATGTGAGAGTTTATTTGGTGATGACATGATAGATGAAATAGTTTTGCATACAAGCGTGAAACTGAATACAATAAGGGCAAAGTTGCAGGAAACAACTAATCCGTCAAATTACAGAAAGATTGACAACGTTTAAATCAAAGCTTTCATAGGCATTCTAATGATGACATCAATATTCAGATCGTCTCATGAAGATATGTTGTCTCTTTTCGAAAAGGATCTAACCGGTTGTCCTATATTTGTGGTGACAAGGTCGGCAAAGCGCTTTGATATACTTCTAAGAAGCCCAAGACTACCAGAGACGAAAGAAAGAAGTCAGATTGCGCAGCTATAATGTAAAACATTTTTGAGAAATTCATTTTCAATTCTGAGCAATTATTATGTGTAAAATGCAACGTTACAGTGGATGAAATGTTTCTACCATTCAGGGGAAAATGTCCTTTCCGCGTTTATATGCCTATCAAGCCAGCCAAATATGGCATAAAAATATGTGCCTGGCAGACTCTGGAAGCGCTTACCTCTTCAACGCCTACATATATTCAGGGAAAGATAGTGATGGATGTGGCCTGACAGAAGAGAAAAAGCTTGCCAAACCAACTCAGGCTGTTTTACATCTGTGCAAACCAATATAAGGAAGTAACAGAAACATTACCACTGACGACTGGTTTACATCTATAGAACTCATTCGTCAGCTGAGAAAGAGAGGACTAACATACGTTGGAACGGCCAGAAAGAACAAACGCGAAATTCCCCAACAGTTTTTGGCTGATAAAAGTAGGACAGTTGGATCAGCATTATATGGATTCTCTGAGAAAACAACACTGGTTTCATTTGTCCCTACGAGTATCAAGGCAGTAATTATTGTGTCTTCAATATATCATTCCACTGAAAATGATACCATAAAAATAAGCCAGAAATTATTTGTTACTACAATGCAACGCTATCTGGAGTAGATTTGCTCGACATGAAATGTACCAATGATTAGTCAAAAAGACGTACAAGGTGCTGGTCAATGGCAGTCTTTGACACAACTGTAAACATCAGTTGCGTGAACAGTTTTCTTCTGTATTTGTGCTACAGAGGAAACCCCATGCTAACTTGTCTCAAATTCAACAAAAGTCTGGCCATGGAGCTGATAGAGCCACATCTAAGAAGACGCCTGCAAATTCAAAATTTACCTAAAATGTCAAGGAAATGATTCGTAAAATTCTGGGAGACACCCAGCAAACAAGCGAAGGCATACCAAGTGATAGAATAGACAAAAGGAAGACGTGTATGAAGTGACCTGCGTCCAAGAAGAGGAAAACGGTAATTAAGTGCATCAAATGTGGTCACACAGTTTGCTTGGAATGCAGCAGAACGATGTGTGTCGACTGTGCAAAATAGATGTGATTTAATATTTCAGTTCAGTAGATTATTATCTTTTTTACATTTTCTGCAATATATTATTTATATTTAGGAATATATTGTCTGGTATAACAGTGGTGAAAACCATATGAAATCTGACACTGAATTACTGCACGTACTTGCGATTTTCGTGTTTATTTTATATAATTTAAACAACATAGCGTTTATATGGGCTGAAAAGTATTAAATTTACTTATAACATAAATAGACTGACTACTTGATTTCTGTAAACTTATGTGGGTTCTGTGATATAAAATATTAGGTGGTCTGAGAGACTGCTTGTTTCTGGTTACGCACATTTCAGAGATGTTTCGGGTTAAGGCTCATAGTGAGCACTATTCGTTCGCCCACCTGTTCGATTGCCAAGCTCTTGTCAACATCATTACGACCGTATGTGGGCCGATCGGATTCGTATCTCAAAAATTTGGCACATTTTATCAGTAAATTAAACGGCATAGTGGTACAGCGGAGGACATATTAGTTAGTTTCGATATAGTGTCACTGTTCACTATGGTTCCACTCAATGAACTGTTGGAATTTCACATGGAACGAAGAGTTCTATGAACAGACGGATGGTTCGTTGTGGGGAGACCCTTAAGCCCGGTTGTAGCGAACGTCTTTAATGAAAAATTCGTGGAGCAGGCATTGGAAACTGCGAACAAGAAACGAAAAATTTGGTTCCGTTACGTGCATGATACGTTTGTTTTGTGACGACATGGCATGGAGAAATTGAATCGTTTCCATAGATATCTGAACGGGATCAATCCGAAGATTCAGTTTACCAACGAAGAGGGGGCAGGCAGAAGATTAAATTTTCTTAATGTGCTAGTTTTCAAAAAAAGAAGATGGTAGCTTGGGCCACAGGTTTACCGAAAACCCAAGCACACAGATCATTACCTACACCAGGATTCGAACCACCACCCACAACAAAATCGAGGCATCATAAAAACGTTGGCGGATAGAGCAAGGAAAATCTGCGAGCCAGAGCTGTTTGACGCAGAATTAAAACATCTCACCAGTGCGTTGCTCAAGAATGGTTATTCGTTCGGGAGGTGAAAAGAGCTTTAAGACCGCGTAGAAATCATAGCAATGCTCAAGTCCCGGTGTAATCGAACGTTTTCCTGCCATTCATTAAGGACGTGACAGACCGCATAAGAAAAATCTTGAAAAAGCTGAACATTGCGGTAATCTGCACACCCACACGGAAAATACAAGATCACCTAAAATCGGCCATGGAACCACTGGAAAAAGCTAGAATTTATAGGATTCCGTATAGTTGTGGAGAGGTGTACGTGGGTCATACAAAAAAAAAACTGTCAAAAAAGGACTCGAAGAGCACAAGAGCAATTGCAGAAAAGGGGAGATTGACAGATCAGCTGTTGCGGGACATGCTTTACAGCCAGGAGACCACCACATTGGTGGACTCCTAGCAGCCACAAGAGGATACCACGAAAGGCTATACAGAGAGGCAATAGAAATTGTGAAACATCCCATGAATTTCAATAAGAAGGAGGAGGGCCTGAAATTGATTGACATTTGGATTCCGGTGCTGAAGAAAATGTGTACGAGTCTTCCACCATGTTGTTGTTGTGGTCTTCAGTCCTGAGACTGGTTTGATGCAGCTCTCCATGCCACTCTATCATGTGCAAGCTTCTTCATCTCCCAGTACTTACTGCAACCTATGTCCTTCTGAATCTGCTTAGTGTATTCATTTCTTGGTCTCCCTCTATGATTTTTACCCTCCACACTGCCCTCCAATGCTAAATTTGTGATCCCTTGATGCCTCAGAACATGTCCTACCAACCGGTCCCCCCTCCTTGTCAAGTTGTGCCATAAATTCCTTTTCTGCCCAATTCTATTCAATACCTCCTCATTAGTTATGTCATCTACCCATCTAATCTTCAGCATTCTTCTGTAGCACCAAATTTCGAAAGCTTCTATTCTCTTCCTGTCCAAACTATTTATCGTCCATGTTTCACTTCCATACATGGCTACACTCCATACAAATACTTTCAGAAATGACATCTTGACACTTAAATCTATACTCGATGTTAACAAATTTCTCTTCTTCAGAAACGCTTTTCTTGCCATTGCCAGTCTACATTTTATATCCTCTCTACTTCGACCATCATCAGTTATTTTGCTCCCCAAATAGCAAAACTCCTTTACTACTTTAAGTGTCTCATTTTCTAATCTAATTCCCTCAGCATCACCCGACTTAATTCTACTACATTCCATTATCCTCGTTTTGCTTTTGTTGATGTTCATCTTATACCCTCCTTTCAAGACCCTGTCCATTCCATTCAACTGCTCTTCCAAGTCCTTTGCTGTCTCTGACAGAATTACAATGTCATCGGCGAACCTCAAAGTTTTTATTTCTTCTCCATGGATTTTAATACCTACTCCGAATTTTTCTTTTGTTTCCTTTACTGCTTGATCAATATACAGATTGAATAACATCGGGGAGAGGCTACAACCCTGTCCCATTCCCTTCCCAACCGCTGCTTCCCTTTCACGTCCCTCGACTCTTATAACTGCCATCTGGTTTTTGTACAAATTTTAAATAGCCTTTCGCTCCCTGTATTTTACCCCTTCCACCTTTAGAATTTGAAAGAGAGTATTCCAGTCAACATTGTCAAAAGCTTTCTCTAAGTTTACAAATGCTAGAAACGTAGGTTTGCCTTCCCTTAATCTTTCTTCTAAGATAAGTCGTACGGTCAGTATTGCCTCACGTGTTCCAATATTTCTACGGAATCCAAACTGATCTTCCCCAAGGTTGGCTTCTACTAGTTTTTCCATTCGTCTGTAAAGAATTCGCGTTAGTATTTTGCAGCTGTGGCTTATTAAACTGATTGTTCGGTAATTTTCACATCTGTCAACACCTGCTTTCTTTGGGATTGTAATTATTATATTCTTCTTGAAGTCTGAGGGTATTTCGCCTGTCTCATACATCTTGCTCACCAGATGGGAGAGTTTTGTCAGGACTGGCTCTCCCAAGGCCGTCAGTAGCTCTAATGGAATGTTGTCTACTCCCAGGGCCTTGTTTCGACTCAGGTCTTTCAGTGCTCTGTCAAACTCTTCACGCAGTATTGTATCTCCCATTTCGTCTTCATCTACATTCTCTTCCATTTCCAGAATATTGTCCTCAAATACGTCGCCCTTGTATAGATCCTCCATATACTCCTTCCACCTTTCTGCTTTCCCTTCTTTGCTTAGAACTGGGTTTCCATCTGAGCTCTTGATATTCATACAAGTGGTTCTCTTTTCTCCAAAGGTCTCTCTAATTTTCCTGTAGGCAGTATCTATCTTACCCCTAGTGAGATAAGCCTCTACATCCTTACATTTGTCCTCTAGCCATCCCTGCTTAGCCATTTTGCACTTCCTGTCGGTCTCGTTTTTTAGACGTTTGTATTCCTTTTTGCCTGCTTCATTTACTGCATTTTTATATTTTCTCCTGTCATCAATTAAATTCAATATTTCTTCTGTCACCCAAGGATTTCTACTAGCCCTCGTCTTTTTACCTATTTGATCCTCTGCTGCCTTCACTACTTCATCCCTCAGAGCTACCCATTCTTCTTCTACTGTATTTCTTTCCCCCATTTGTGACAATTGTTCCCTTACGCTCTCCCTGAAACTCTGTACAACCTCTGGTTTAATCAGTTTGTCCAGATCCCATTTCCTTAAATTCCCACCTTTTTGCAGTTTCTTCAGTTTTAATCTACAGCTCATAACCAATAGATTGTGGCCAGAGTCCACATCTGCTCCTGGAAATGTCTTACAATTTAATACCTGGTTCCTAAATCTCCGTTTCACCATTATATAATCTATCTGATACCTTCTAGTATTTCCAGGATTCTTCCATGTGTACAACCTTCTTTTATGATTCTTGAACCAAGTGTTAGCTATGATTAAGTTATGCTCTGTGCAAAATTCTACCAGACAGCTTCCTCTTTAATTTCTTTCCCCCAATCCATATTCACCTACTTTGTTTCCTTCTCTCCCTTTTTCTACTCTCGAATTCCAGTCACCCATGACTATTAAATTTTCGTCTCCCTCCACTGCCTGAATAATTTCTTTTATCTCATCATACATTTCATCAATTTCTTCATCATCTGCAGAGCTAGTTGGCATATAAACTTGTACTATTGTAGTAGGTGTGGGCTTCGTGTCTATCTTGGCCACAATAATGCGTTCACTATGCTGTTTGTAGTAGCTTACCCGCACTCCTATTTTTTTATTCATTATTAAACCTACTCCTGCATTACCCCTATTTGATTTTGTATTTATAGCCCTGTATTCACCTGACCAAAAGTCTTGTTCCTCCTGCCACCGAACTTCACTAATTCCCACTATATCTAACTTTAACCTATCCATTTCCCTTTTTAAGTTTTCTAACCTACCTGCCCGATTAAGGGATCTGTCATTCCACGCTCCGATCAGCAGAACGCCAGTTTTCTTTCTCCTGATAACGACGTCCTCTTGAGTAGTCCCCGCCCGGAGATCCGAATGGGGGACTATTTTACCTCCGGAATATTTTACCCAAGAGGACGCCATCATCGTTTAACCATACAGTAAAGCTGCATGCCCTCGGGAAAATTTACGGCTGTAGTTTCCCCTTGCTTTCAGCCGTTCGCAGTACCAGCACAGCAAGGCTGTTTTGGTTAGTGTTACAAGGCCAGATCAGTCAATCATCCAGACTGTTGCCCCTGCAACTACTGAAAAGGCTGCTGCCCCTCTTCAGGAACCACATGTTTGTCTGGCCTCTCAACAGATACCCCTCCGTTGTGGTTGCACGTACGGTACGGCCATCTGTGTCGCTGAGGCACGCAAGCCTCCCCACCAACGGCAAGGTCCATAGTTCATGGGGGGGTCTTCCACCATGGGATGATAATAACAGCGGACGACGGCAGTCGACAACGGCCAATTGCGCTCGGGTATTCAAAACATGTGACGTCACGCCATTATGCGGGAGCTCGAGGATGCGGAATTTTGCTGCAGTCAGTTCCGAGCCAGGGCGTGAATCAGATATTCAACAAAGCTACGAACCCCCTTGAAAATGTCCTCTGGAGATGGTGACGAAACGTCGAGTTTTAAAGTGAAACCCATTCGACCACGGCATAATAGCCCGCAATATTTTATTAATTGTGAGGACCCATTATGTTTGACAGTTTCCCTAAGTGAGTCGCTGAGATATGTATCTGTGCAAAATAACAATGCATGACAAAAACCCAGTGTTGTAGTATCTCCGACGGGTGAGAGACTATCGCAACTGAGACAGCTATACTATAAAATATCATCGTGATAGACACGTGGAAAAAATGTACAGCTGAGTTGTCACCTCCTTCACCTTAATAAGTTATTCACTAATCTGTGGAAGATACGTCTGTAAGCAATAGGACACAAATGAAAATAAGCAACATTTCCAAAATAATTCCCTTTTTGTATGGTATTGGCTCTGAGCACTATGGGACTCAACTGCTGTGGTCATAAGTCCCCTAGAACTTATAACTACTTAAACCTAACTAACCTAAGGACATCACACACATCCATGCCCGAGGCAGGATTCGAACCTGCGACCGTAGCGGTCGTGCGGTTCCAGACTGTAGCGCCTTTAACCGCTCGGCCACTTCGGCCGGCTTGTATGGTATTTTTCGAAAGGCATTTGTTTCATTTGGTTTCAACTATCTAAATTACTGATCCTAGTTTCTTGGATACATTGTACAGATTGCAACAACACATTTACGTAGACATAAGAGTCTATGATGTTCCGTTAAACTCTGTAGATCAGGAAGAACTCGACGTAAACATGAGAACTAAAACTAAAACTTTGAGGTTTGTTAGATTCTGTTCAGAGGCGCTTCTACCTGGGGATGTATGAAAGTCTGAGTGCATCATCCACTACTAAGCTAATTATTCATTTGTACTCTAAGTTAATGTTACTAAATTTATTTTACATGTGGACGTGGGCAATAGATCCGTTTTAAATGAGTTAAATGCTTGTAAACATTTACTGCTCATATATTTAATTGTGAAACAAATAAGCGTCATTATCAAGGATTTTGGGAATACTAAAACTCAAAAAGTAGGTTTTCTGTGAGCTGTACAATGAAATAATTTAGCAAGTACATTCAGTGGTATACGTGAATACTGCCTGCAAAATGTGTCGCGAACGTAGTTAGTAGTAAAGTAGTAATCAACTAACGTCATGCCTGATGCGGCAGGCTTACTACATGAACAGCGAAAATGTGGTGAGCGATTGACTTTTTTCCTTTCATCATTTTGTGGGGGTTGTCAACGAGAAAAAGTTTCATAAAGTTTTCAAATTGTGTATAAAGTTTGTTACACATCATTAAGTGTTCTCATTCTCTAATGCTGGATTACTAACGTCTGGGCATTTGTGCATCATGAATTACCCTTTTTTCTCCCTCCCCACCCCCCTCTTTGTCAGGTGGTTGGTTCATATCTCCACAGGGATTTTTTCCAGACAGCAAATTATAAGTGTGCCAAGTTTGGTTGAAACAGGTCTGGTGGTTTAGGAGAAGGTGCGGAACAACAATACACACATTTTTATATTATTTATGGATATCTTTTCTTGTGATCCTATTTTGATGAAAGCTACGCTCAAGTTACCTGTGAAAACTCCATGAAAATTCGTGTAGTCTTTTGGAGATTAGCATGTTCAAACAGATAGTCAAGACGGCTTTACAGGTTTAGTATAGACGTCTTTCTCTATGGTATTTTGGTATCGCTGTTTTCATAGTTTCTCGCCTTTGGATACCCCTACAATACTGAGTTCTCGTCATGAATTGTTAATTTGCACGGATACGTATCACAGGGACTCGCTTAGGGAAACGGTCAAACCTGATGAGTCCTGTTATTCTCCGTTAGAGACAGTGCAGTTCCCTCCTTTTCCTTTCCTTCATTAACTGGTCCCAGTGGAAGATAACATACTGGTAAACTATTCTCTTGAATATACACTCCTGGAAATTGAAATAAGAACACCGTGAATTCATTGTCCCAGGAAGGGGAAACTTTATTGACACATTCCTGGAGTCAGATACATCACATGATCACACTGACAGAACCACAGGCACATAGACACAGGCAACAGAGCATGCACAATGTCGGCACTAGTACAGTGTATATCCACCTTTCGCAGCAATGCAGGCTGCTATTCTCCCATGGAGACGATCGTAGAGATGCTGGATGTAGTCCTGTGGAACGGCTTGCCATGCCATTTCCACCTGGCGCCTCAGTTGGACCAGCGTTGGTGCTGGACGTGCAGACCGCGTGAGACGACGCTTCATCCAGTCCCAAACATGCTGAATGGGGGACAGATCCGGAGATCTTGCTGGCCAGGGTAGTTGACTTACACCTTCTAGAGCACGTTGGGTGGCACGGGATACATGCGGACGTGCATTGTCCTGTTGGAACAGCAAGTTCCCTTGCCGGTCTAGGAATGGTAGAACGATGGGTTCGATGACGGTTTGGATGTACTGTGCACTATTCAGTGTCCTCTCGACGATCACCAGTGGTGTACGGCCAGTGTAGGAGATCGTTCCCCACACCATGATGCCGGGTGTTGGCCCTGTGTGCCTCGGTCGTATGCAGTCCTGATTGTGGCGCTCACCTGCACGGCGCCAAACACGCATACGACCATCATTGGCACCAAGGCAGAAGCGACTCTCATCGCTGAAGACGACACGTCTCCATTCGTCCCTCCATTCACGCCTGTCGCGACACCACTGGAGGCGGGCTGCACGATGTTGGGGCGTGAGCGGAAGACGGCCTAACGGTGTGCGGGACCGTAGCCCAGCTTCATGGAGACGGTTGCGAATGGTCCTCGCCGATACCCCAGGAGCAACAGTGTCCCTAATTTGCTGGGAAGTGGCGGTGCGGTCCCCTACGGCACTGCGTAGGATCCTACGGTCTTGGCGTGCATCCGTGCGTCGCTGCGGTCCGGTCCCAGGTCGACGGGCACGTGCACCTTCCGCCGACCACTGGCGACAACATCGATGTACTGTGGAGACCTCACGCCCCACGTGTTGAGCAATTCGGCGGTACGTCCACCCGGCCTCCCGCATGCCCACTATACGCCCTCGCTCAAAGTCCGTCAACTGCACATACGGTTCACGTCCACGCTGTCGCGGCATGCTACCAGTGTTAAAGACTGCGATGGAGCTCCGTATGCCACGGCAAACTGGCTGACACTGACGGTGGCGGTGCACAAATGCTGCGCAGCTAGCGCCATTCGACGGCCAACACCGCGGTTCCTGGTGTGTCCGCTGTGCCGTGCGTGTGATCATTGCTTGTACAGCCCTCTCGCAGTGTCCGGAGCAAGTATGGTGGGTCTGACACACCGGCGTCAATGTGTTCTTTTTTCCATTTCCAGGAGTGTAGTTTCCTGAACAGGTATCATACAGATACACCCGTACACGATAACTAAGTAGTTTAAAAAATATGCAGATGCGTTCGTAATTCATAGTATGTACCAACAACTGTACTGCCACAAAAATGCCTTCTTCAAGTCACAAGCACTGACTTCTGTGGCCGAGTCTCATAACTGCAGCATCGTAACTATTCATTCATACTTGTCTGTCTGCAAGTACATTATCGGCAACTTTCGCTTTTTGTCCTTCAAATCCTACTCAGAATGTCATGAGAACTCATAAAGTAAAATCTAATCCGTTAAGTTTCTCCTGACGTCGCTGTTCCGAGTTGTTTCCATTAACATCTTCATTATCAAAAAACGTGATTTAACCTTCAAAATTAAATACATTACATGCCTTTCAGGTATCGTACCCTGAATTGCAGCCGCCATTTTTCTTGTCGGGGTCGCTTCCAGACAGTGTCTGTTACATACGATAAACTATCTGATCGATCCCAGTTCACTTCTCTTGCTGGTTATGCGTGACTTGTGTTATGCACATTATGGGTGCAAGATGTTAGTGGCTGCTCACCTTGAAGTTAATCAGCTGTGGGAATTTTCGACTCATTTATAATGAATATGTGTCGCTGATTTCACTGCCTCAGTTGTCGTGTTAAGTTTGCCTGTATTAATACGGTGTGTCAACGATCCTACGCGGACTGCTTAATTAAGGCATTTTGACAGACGAGTAAATCTGCTCCAAAGCGTTACACCTACCAGATTCCTCCCTGGAAAAATTGGGAGCTATTGCTCAAGCCATTGGAGTCCCCGCTCGATAATGTGGAAGTGGCATTCCTCCACAGTGACCAAACATATGAAAAAGAATAAAACCATTAGACCCACATGTAAATCAGCAGAACTGGTGTTGAATCATCCCATTTAACATTATCTCGTCCTCCCCCTCCCAATGTCTTAGTGTACCCTACGATTACTACGATAATAATAATGGCGTGTGACGAGGGCCTCCCGTCGGGTAGACCGCTCGCCTGGTGCAAGTCTTTCGATTTGACGCCACTTCGGCGAATTGCGCGTCGAATGGGATGAAATGATGATGATTAGGACAACACAACACCCAGTCCCCGAGCGGAGAAAATCTCCGACCTACATCATCACTCCGTTAGTGTTCCGCACCATTCGCATTGTGTGTTGAGGCTCCTTCATTACAGTCAGTACGGCGATGAGCCCCTCAGCCAAAGTGTTCCTTCAATCACGGTGGAAGCACGTACAACACAGTTGTCATCCGTCTAACCCTCACCACACACTCTTTCCCAACCAGCGCAGCGAAAAGGGAGCTCGTTGACACGATGTGAGGCGTTTTCTCAGCATGGGTGGCCGCAGAATTTATCCAGGTAAGAAGGGCTAAAACTCCAAAATTGCCATTTCATGCAGTAGCTGCAAAAGCCACAGCACTGTCTCACTGCGATCAGCCACATAATGGAACAATTGTGGAAACGAGGTTAAAATGGTTTAAATGGTTCTGAGCACTGTGGGACTTAACATCTTCAGGTCATCAGTCCCCTAGACTTAGAACTACTTAAACCTAACTAACCTAAGGAGATCACACACATCCATGCCCGAGGCAGGATTCGAACCTGCGACCGTAGCAGTCGCGTGGTTCCGGACTGAAGCGCCTAGAACCGCTCGGCCACAATGGGCGGTTCGAAACGAGGGGTTTAGCGGAGTCATGAGAAGTCGCGTCTAGAAGTGTATGAGAATTCTGTAATGAATAAAAACTCTTTACTGCAGATTCCACGAAGGCTGTGTGACAAGTGCCCCCTGTTTCCGATCACTCTCCCCCTCCCCCTCCTCCTCCCCGCCCCCTTGCGGACACAACACATTCCTTGAATTTCTGGCATCACAGCAGGATGCCTTTGTCGTTTTGTCGCGATATTTAGAGTGACAGCCAAGCAGACCTCTTCAGTGGAGTTCTACGACAGGTAACTTATTTGTTAATATGCATCACTACCTTATTACCGAAAACTGGCGCTAGCTGTACAGACATTTTCTGGATCAACGTCCCTTGTCACATTGTGCTCCTATAGTGGTGCGCCAGATAATCCGATCTGTACACGTGTTATCGCATGCTCGCTATCTATCGGAAAGCGCAACCAAGGAGTGAAGGGTAGGTTACAAATTAATCAAGCCCTTCCTACCTGGATAAATTTCTGTGGACACCCATGCTGAGCAAACGCCTCACATCGTGGCAACGAGTTCCCTTTTCGCTGCGCTGGTGAGGAAAGAGTGTGTGGGGAGGATCAGACGGATGACAACTAGTAGGCCCATGGCATCGTCTTTGAGAGCAGAGTAAATGATACGGCCGGTTTCCGTCCTCCATTCAAATGAAAGCCGCAATTTAGATTGATGAGATCGTCTGCTGAATCTCTCTGCACATATTTGTTAAATACTGAAGCCAAGAAGAATTCCGTAGATACCAGGATTCTTGTGCTTGAGTAATCCTCGGAAAGTGTAGAAGTTATACGGCACTAGGGTCGTCTTACTGTAACGTGAAAGGCCCATGTGACACTTATGTGACATTTACCTTCCTCGTACTGTAGATGTGGTGTTGCCAAAGCATGTCTTTCCACACTGGCATTGTACTCTGCAGACTCTAGTCTTCCGGATACGCACAGCATCTTGCACTGGACCGAAAAGAATCAAAACCTTTAGAGGTGACCACAAGATTTATTTGACATAATAGTTTTTTGTGATTCTGGATAATTTTGCCAACATAGAGGAGGAACATTCAGAACTCAGACAGCGCCATATGCTCTTTATCTTGCAAAAATCGGGAGATTACTTCTTACAAGAGCTGTATAAACTGACTGAAGAAATCTCCAGTGTTCTTGAACGCGGATTGCAGATGTCTCAGCTTCTGTGGAAGGCAGTTTTTATCATACACTACAGACGCGTGGGGCACTGACAATTGAAGGATACTATTAGCATGGCAAGGATGTTGGAAGCTAGAAACAAGGAAATATATACCAGTATGCGTTGCCTTACGGTAAACAGAATAATCTAACCCACTTTCCAACTTGCTACGGCGTTTCTACAGATGAGCTGCCATTTTTTTCTAATTCCATTGTAGACCTAAACTGGACATTTCTTTGCGTCCTACAGGAGGAAGTCATGAGGCCAAGATTGTTCTAGCAAGCCAATTGTCGATACAGATATAGCAATGCATAGTGGTAAACACCAGCTGCAGAATTCATCTGAAGATAGTTGCTTCGTTGCCTACCGGAACCTCGAGTCAAGATGTTGACGTCGTCCGGTTGCAACCCTGGAGATTCGTGAAATATTCACTATGCCAGGAGAACATTAACATATACATTTTATCAGCGCCTGCCACAGCACGTTGCACGGCGTCGTGCAAATTCGGTGGGTGGTGCAGCGATTGTACACAACTTCAAGACACTACAGAAATAAGCGACAGGTAAGTCAAATAAGCATTCGACAAGTCTGTAGTTGCAATATTTGTCTAGGGGACTTAGACTCATGGGTGTCACTCATTAAAAAAGCGACAATGTACGTCATTTAACGTTCCGCACCGTTTTCTGTGAAACCACAGTGCCCGACAGATTTCCGTCAAAAGGTAATTTTCGATAGCCGTCTCATAAACGAGCATATTATCAATTTTCGCAGTCGTGTGTCAAATTTTTAAAAATATCTTTCTTTGAGGAGCATTTCATTCTGTTTGATCCGTGTGACAACTGAATAAGGCACTATTGTGTTAGGCGCAATAGCATTTCAGCTTTGGATGATCAGTGTAACGAATTCTTCCCTCGTTATTATTGGGAAATTCGAAGGGCTGTGCACATTTGCTCCGACTTTAAAGCTACAATTAATGTGTAGGCAGTAATCGATTTTTATTCCAGTGCAAGGCCTAATGAATAGTTTGCAAGGCTTAACGCGAATGTTTTCATAAAAAAGTGACGCTATAACAGGAATCAAAGTAGTTATAATAATTAATGTGTGTGTTGGTCTATATCGATGTCAGCGTTTAAAAATTGCGTGACCGTTGTGTCTATCATATTACCATGTTTTCTTGAACACACACAGGTTTGCCTAAATTCTGTGAACAATAATACTGTGCGGATTTTGCAGTTACTGAAAGAGAAAATTTTATCAGTGTAGCCATTTACACGTCAGGTAAAATCTAGTTCTTTTACGAATGACACATCGCAGAAGGTGTCTCTGCCATACTCTTGCATCATGATGCAGACGTTTCGGAACTTCCGCTCAGACATGTATGCGAAATTCTGAGCAAAATACAGACTAACGATGCACAGACTGCAAAGGACGTCTTAGCTCTAATTTACGTCAACTCATAGTTTCTTGTTTTACCTAATTACAGACGATAAGCTATAACTGGTTCTTTCCGAGCCTCGACACTGCTTTCCCGAGAACAAGGCTAGGATGTTGCAACACTGAACTTTGTTTTTAAGAAAATTTAACTATGAAATTAGTTTTAAACCGTCTTCACAACACACGAATGCAGGTACTCTTGGGTATCTCCCAAGGGCTCCTTGTGTGTTTCGACTCCCAGGAGCTGGTGTGTTTTCATATCGATGCATAAGTGTTGCATGGTCTTGATAATTTACTTGTCGTAGTTACCTACATCGCATAGGCTACTGCCAATGATCCGCTCCCATGGGCCGGCCGCTGTGGCCGAGCGGTTCTAGGCGCTTCAGTCCGGAACCGCGCTGGTGCTACGGTCGCAGGTTCGAATCCTGCCTTGGGCATGCATGTGTGTGTTGTCCTTAGGTTAGTTAGGTTTAAGTAGTTCTAAGTCGAGGGGACTGATGACCTCAGATGTTGTCCCATAGTGCTTAGAGCAATTTGAACCGCTCCCATGCGATGTCGTATAGCATGTCATTTATGGTTGGCCTGATAGGGTTGGGCCACAACCGAGTCAACCCTGTATAACTATTTTACCCACTGATAATAGATCACTTACATCAACCGAATTCTGCTCCTTGGCGTGGAATATGCAGAGCATCAAATGGCCTTCACAGTTCCCCTGTGCATACAGGTTCTGGCGCTGCTTCACCGTAGCCACTGGGAGATCACCTATTACCTAAATGCAACCACTTTCTGATGAAGCAAATATTCTGTTGTTTTAATTGCCGTTCGTCTGATCTTCCCAAAATTCTTGCACCTTGCTCTGGTCTTGATGATCTAAAATCATATTTTTCTCGGGTGTGCTCTTCTCCTGATACCTTACCTTCACATATTTTTGTGAGAAACGTATTGTTTCTAAGCATATACTAACCGATCATAAGATCCGGACACCTAATAAAGGTTGTGTCCACCCTACGCCTTTATGATGGCTCAAACTCTGCTCGGGAAACTGCCGATGAGGTGTCTGGATGCCTGTGGAGGTGTGGGAGGCCATTCTTCCTAAAAACCCGAAATCAGAGGAGTGATTTTGGACGCTAGGGTCTGGAGCGAAGTCGACTTCCAAACTCATCGCAAAGGCGTTCCATCGGTTCAGGTCGGGACACTGGACAGACCAGTGCATTTCAAGAGTGTTATTGTCCACATACTGCACACAGTATATACTGCCGTAAAATGTGTTCACATCGCTCCGCATTTAGCGTTTCCTTAAGCTCAATAAGGAAACAACATCCTAACCACGAAAATCAACTCCATACCGTAACACTACCTCCTCCACACTTCATTGCTGATGACAGGTAACGTTCCCCACGCATTCGTCATATCCAAGCCTTTCCACCGGATTCCCACAGGGTATATTCTTCATTCCAAATCACTCCTTTTCGGTCATCCACTAGCCATTGGCGTCGCTCTTTACACCACCTCAAGCGTCACTTAGCATTGACTACAAAAATGTGTGGCTTATGAGGATCTGCGCCACCATTGTATCCAATTCTTTTTAACTCTCTATGCGCGGGAACTGTGCTAGCTAGAATGCTAGTAGCACTTTAGAAGCAACGAGTGATTCCTTCCCCTGATTCATGCGATTTTTACAATCACTCTGCGTAGTTCTCGGCGGTCCCTGTTCAACAGCACGTAGGGTCTGCCTGATCTTGTTTTAGCTCTGGTTGTTATTTCGCGTTTACACTCCGTAGTCACATCAACATTTGGGGGCTTTAGAATGGTTCATATGACCCTGACTGATTTGTTACTCAGGTGTCATCCATTGGTTAGTCCACTTTCGAAGCCACTGAGCTCTCTTGACAGACGCATTCTGATGTTACTGTTTCTAAATGGTTCAAATGTCTCTGAACACTATGGGACTTAACATCTGACGTCATCAGTCCCCTAGAACTTAGAACTACTTACACCTAACTAACCTAAGGACATCACACACATCCATGCCCGAGGCAGGATTCGAACCTGCGACCGTAGCGGTCGGCGCGGTTCCAGACTGAAGCGCCTAGAACTTCTCGGCCACTGCGGCCGGCTTACTGCTTCTCTACTGATAACACAGTACTCCCCACCTATTTCTGTACTTGTGCGTTCGCCTCTCCTGGAATCTTGTGACCAATTTCGCATTACACAGGGATCTCCAGACACTTTAAATCAAACACTATTTCTCCTGTAAGTACAGTTTCCTATTTTTGTATTCCTCTTCATAGGCTTCGGTTCTCTTTAACTTCTCGTACACTTCTAGAGTTGTATTCTTTTCAATCCAGCTTGTTCGGGACGCTTAACACATTTCTGTTCTTTCAGTTACTCCTTCTCTCCTTTCCCGTCGGTCTAGCTTATTCCACATAAGTTATTCAGCGAACAATTTCCCAATTATTGTACTAATTGGTTTATTTGTAACAATATAGTTCTTTGCCATAAACACTTGCTTAGTTAATGCAATTTTTCACTTCGCTGCTGTTAAACACGTGTCATCTTCTTTAATTACACTATCTGGATAGCAAAAGCAGTTTATTTGGCTGACTGTTATTTCATGCATCTTTATTTTCGTGTCGATCTGTTTAATGTCTTTCTTATTTGCAAATTTCATACCTTTCCTTTTCTGCATTTGCAAAAAGTGGTTCAAATGGCTCTGAGCACTATGGGACTTAACTTCTGACGTCATCAGTCCCCTAGAACTTAGAACTACTTAAACCTAACTAACCTAAGAACATCACACACATCCATGCCCGAGGCAGGATTCCAACCTGCGACCGTAGCGGTTGCGCGGTTCCAGACTGTAGCGCCTAGAACCGCTCGGCCACACCAGCCGGCTCTGCATTTGCAGTTAATACTACACTACGAGGGTGTTCTGAAAAGTAATGCATCCGAATTTTTTATGTGAAAACTTCTGAAGCTTTTTCTTAAAAAAAAGTTTTTAACAATCGAAATCTTTATTCTTCATAACTGCGTATTTATTTCTCAACGTAGTCACCCTGGCGACGGACACATTTCTCCCAACGAGAAACTAAATTGCTCGACTTTGTTGGTGGTGCTACAATCTCACCTCTGCCTCCACTACTTCATCAAGGCTTTCTTTAAGTTCTATGAAACAGATGAAAATCGGATAGGGCCAAGTTGGGACGGTATGGAGGATGGTCGATGACAGTGAACCCAAGGCCACGGATTGATGAAGATATCGCAACGCTCGTTTGAGGTCTGACATTTTCATGCTGAAGGAGAGGGTGTTCGATGTGTGGACGAACTCTTCGAATTCAAAACTCGATTACAGCACGCCGTTTCTCACGCACCGACATAATTGCGTTACAAACCACGACATTTTCATAGTTAATTTCATTATATTTGTTCTCTCTTTCGTTGTTGCTATGGCTCATACAGGTATATAGACTGCTGGCCACTAAATTTTCAACACCATGAAGGATACCATGTGTTGTGTTGGCAGAAGAGCCAACACCGTGTTACTAGTGGAGGCCGAAATGCACGCGTTTTAGCTCACGCAGGCTGGCGTGAGGAGGGAAGAACTATACTGACGTGAGGTCTGGAACATGACAAGGGATTAGAATTCAGAAAGCGGACGTAATTAGTTTCATACTTAACTTTAATCTATTGATGATGAACGTCGCTCTTGACGGTACATGAGTCACAATATTGTCTGTTCAGAATTCATTCTAATTACTGAATATGGCGCCTTGCTAGGTCGCAGCAAATGACGTAGCTGAAGGCTATGCTAAACTGTCGTCTCTGCAAATGAGAGCGTAAGTAGTCAGTGAACCATCGCTAGCAAAGTCGGCTGTACAACTGGGACGAGTGCTGGGGAGTCTCTCTAGACTAGACCTGCCGTGTGGCGGCGCTCGGTCTGCAATCACTGATAGTGGTGACACACGGGTCCGACATATACTAACGGACCGCGGCCGATTTAAAGGCTACCACCTAGCAAGTGTGGTGTCTGGCGGTGACACCACACCATGTAACGAAATTCTACTTATCATATAGTAGGAAGAACAGACGATTAAATTTTTAGATGATCTGGGATGTGCAGGGCGCGAAATTTGAAGCACAGCTCTGCCAGCCGGCCGCGGTGGTCTAGCGGTTCTAGGCGCTCAGTCCGGAACCGCGCGACTGCTACGGTCGCAGGTTCGAATCCTGCCTCGGGCATGGATGTGTGTGATGTCCTTAGGTTAGTTAGGTTTAAGTAGTTCTAAGTTCTAGGGGACTGATGACCACAGATGTTTAGTCCCATAGTGCTCAGAGCCATTTTAGCTCTGCCACCTCTGGCAGTAATAATGGCTCTGGTTCGGCTATATACTAAAATATGAGTTCGTTCTTGAATGCGGCTTCAACTCATATCCAGAGCTCATCAATCACACTCGTTGGCGAGGTGTGGTGTGTCGTTCACAGAAGAACCCATGACTAGGTATTTTAAAGCGGTGGGAAATCCGGAGAACGCGCTGGCTAGGGTAATAGTCGAACGCCCATTTTATCGAGACAAGTCAAGACAGCACGGCCTACACGCGGTCCTGCCGAATCTTGTTGAAAGTTGACGTAACGAAACCTTGGAGAAAGGGTACGTCCACCGACTTTAACACGTACAAATTATATGCTGTGCGAACGAGAGGCGAACGCGTTGTGTACCCAATAGCACAAAGTTCCATCACGCCACCTGCTGAGCACTTATAATGCAGTCTGGCAACGTTCGCTCTCCTCGGAGTCCGCACACACGAACACGTCAATTGTGTGATGCTGTACGCAGAAAGCGGGACTCGTCTGAATAGAATTCATGGCTCCACCTCTGTGTCCAGCATTGTTGGGTGCAGCACTGTCGGCGCATCTCTCTGCTGCCGCTTCAAGGGAAGATGCAACAATGGTCGCCTTGCTTACAGTCCGTGTAACTCCAGGCGTTGTCACACTGCCCATGTGGATACTTCTCTTCCTGCAAACAAGCCCAAGTCATGATGTATTGTTTCGATATACGTGACGTGACTGTACGATGCGGACCGCAGAGCATACAGTATCTGTTCTCACGGGCACTAGTCGCACTAGAGTGCTGAGACACTGTATGGCATTCAGAGTGGTCCTGTTGAACCCATCGATTCTACGAGGTGCATTCAAGTTCTAAGGCCTCCGATTTTTTTTCTCCGGACTGGAAAGAGATAGAAACATGCGCATTGTTTTAAAATGAGGCTTCGTTCATTGTCAATACGTCCCAGAGATGGCAGCACCGTACGGCAGATGGAATTTTACCGCCAGCGACGAGAATGAGAACTGTTTTAAATACTTAAAATGGCGACGTTTTCCTTACTTGAACAGTGTGCAATCATTCGTTTTCTGAACCAATTGAAATCCATCGACAGTTGAAGGAGACATGTGGTGATGGAGTTATGGGTGTGTCGAAAGTGCGTTCGTGGATGTGACAGTTTAATGAAGGCAGAACATCGTGTGACAACAAACCGAAACAACCTCGGGCTTGCACAAGCCAGTCTGACGACATGATCGAGAAAGTGGAGAGAATTGTTTTGGGGGATCGCCGAATGACTGTTGAGCAGATCGCCTCCAGAGTTGGCATTTCTGTGGGTTCTGTGCACAAAATCCTGCATGACGACCTGAAAATGCGAAAAGTGTCATCCAGGTGGGTGCCACGAATGCTGACGGACGACCACATGGCTGCCCGTGTGGCATGTTGCCAAGCAATGTTGACGCGCAACGACAGCATGAATGGGACTTTCTTTTTGTCGGTTGTGACAATGGATGAGACGTGGATGCCATTTTTCAATCCAGAAACAAAGCGCCAGTCAGCTCAATGGAAGCACACAGATTCACCGCCACCAAAAAAATTTCGGGTAACCGCCAGTGCTGAAAAACTGATGGTGTCCATGTTCTGGGACAGCGAGGGCGTAATCCTTACCCATTGCGTTCCAAAGGGCATTACGGTAACAGGTGCATCCTACAAAAATGTTTTGAAGAACAAATTCCTTCCTGCACTGCAACAAAAACGTCCGGGAAGGGCTGCGCGTGTGCTGTTTCACCAAGACAACGCACCCGCACATCGAGCTAACGTTACGCAACAGTTTCTTCGTGATATCAACTTTGAAGTGATTCCTCATGCTCCCTACTCACCTGACCTGGCTCCTAGTGACTTTTGGCTTTTTCCATCAATGAAAGACACTCTCCGTGGCCGCACATTCACCAGCCGTGCTGCTATTGCCTCACCGATTTTCCAGTGGTCAAAACAGACTCCTAAAGAAGCCTTCGCCGCTGCCATGGAATCATGGCGTCAGCGTTGTGAAAAATATGTACGTCTGCAGGGCGATTACGTCGAGAAGTAACGCCAGTTTCATCGATTTCGGGTGAGTAGTTAATTAGAAAAAAAATCGGAGGCCTTAGAACTTGAATGCACCTCGTATATTCGAATGATAGTCGTGAGAAACCGATCAATGCGAGCAGCAATACTGAAGAACGACGAACCGTAGCATCGACAGGCCACGATGCTGCCACTAGTGAGGGGACAAACGACTGGTTTTAACAACCGATTGCCCAGTCGATTGTTTCTTCGTTCAGTCGAATGAAAAAACCGAATGCAATTAGTCTCTGCGGCCACGTGCGGTATATGAATGTTTTTTGCTCCCTCGCTGGTACTGAGTGGTTTTACTTCATTTGAGACAACCGCCTGACGCAAGGAAGTCTCTGACGTTTACCTCTGCCGTATGAATGTTTTCACTCAATCTCTGGGTTCGAGTGATTTCACTTATATACTGTTTCAGAATACATGAACCATGACTAGGGTTGGCAACATCTTTAGCGACAAATAACGTATCTTATTTCGAGAAAAGATGAATAAAAAGTCCTACTTAAGGTACGACTACACGATGCCTGTTCTGGTTCAACTTTGCGCCCTTGCATACACTTCCAGTAGCGCAACTATGCATGTGCATTTGTGCATGCGTAATTTCCTGAAAATGGAAGCCGTGCACACAGCCCATTGCTTCCCGGCTTCTGTGGGAATCTTTGTGCTTTTTAGCAGGTGACTGGCAACTGGGGTCCACGTGTGTTTGATTGCGTAGTGTAGCTGAGATAATGCTGTGAAGTGATTTACGTGCAATAACGTCAGTTGACTCCAAAGGAAGTGCGCGTAAATTTATAGATGATTACAGACAAAGAAAAGACTTATAGAATGGCGCTTCTGAAGATTGTTTGAATCAAAATTTGATATATATGTGGTGTCTATTCTTTCGGAACAGACACTACATTTTTGATCCAGTAGCCATTATGAATTAATACACGAAGGATTTATAGACCTTGCCTGCGAGTGGTCTTTGATTGAAATCAATGGGGAAAATTGAAAAGTGTGGCGTACTGAAATTCGAACCTGGGTCTCCTGTTTACTTGGCAGATGCTCTTACATCTGAGCCATCCGGACATAATGAGCATTGTAACTGCACGGATACCCTAGCACGCCTCCCGTCAGACCCAAATTCTCAACTTACCCACACACAATAAATGTAGTGTCCCTTGCCCTCATTACTCGCGACATTTCGCCGATTCCCGTAAAAGTTCGAGCCTGGTGTGCATTTGCACTGCAGCGTTCATTGGCCATCTCGCCTAAGTTGTATATATTTGTGGTGTCTGTTCTTTCGGACAGGATCTCTTCAGTGTAGATGAACACCATGCTCTTTACCGGAAGAACAGACACCCATATATATATATAAGTCATAACGCCCCTCGTATCTCCCTCAACCTTAATCGATACAAAAATGCCGTTTGGACAGTGAATTGCAGGGACAGGGGCTGCTTGGATATATCACATTTCATGTTTGTGCTATTTTTTATTACAGAGATATGAGGCCCTCTTTGTTTTTTTAATGGAACCCTATGTTAAATTTTAGCGTAGCATGATGGGCTTAAAAAGACAGTTTCAAGAAATGGTTGAAATGGCTCTGAGCACTATGGGACTTAACTTCTGAGGTCATCAGTCCCCTAGAACTTAGAACTACTTAAACTAACTAACCTAAGGACATCACACACATCCATGCCCGAGGCAGGATTCGAACCTGTGACTGTAGTGGTCGCGCGGTTCCAAACTGTAGCGCCTAGAACTGCTCGGCCACCCCGGCCGGCAGACGGTTTCAAATATGTGTATATCATAATATTTAGGCGAATAGTTTTTGAGACACAGATATGTTCCCGCATCGCATTCGCCCTTCGAAGCGGCGTTGTCCAATGCGACTTTTACTATTGACCACTGAAAAACTTAACAGGGAAAGCGTTGTTTTCCTGCTTCTCGATGACGCCGCAAGATGACGCACGAGATGGCTGGAGAGAAGGGTATAAGTGTGCTGCAGGGGTAATGAGACATCGCATTTCCGTCACAGTTTCTTGGAGCAGACATGTACACCAACGAAGAAAAGTTAGATATGCTCCTAGTGTATTGTGAAAGCAGAAGAAATGCTGAAACTTCCTGGCAGATTAAAACTGTGTGCCGGACCGAGACTCGAACTCGGGACCTTTAACTTTCGCGGGCAAGTGCTAGTCCTGCAAGGTTCGTAGGAGAGCTTCTGTAAAGTTTGGAAGGTAGGAGACGAGGTACTGGCGGAAGTAAAGCTGTGAGGACGGGGCGTGAGTCGTGCTTGGGTAGCTCAGATGGCAGAGCACTTACCCGTGAAAGGCAAAGGTCCCGAGTTCGAGTCTCGGTCCGACACACAGTTTTAATCTGCCAGGAAGTTTCATATCAGTGCACACTCCGCTGCAGAGTGAAAATCTCATTCTGGAGAAGAAATGCTGTTAGAGCAATAAAGCGATATGGAGAGCTGTATCCTAATCGTGAGCGTCCTACGCGCCACCTTCTTGCACGTATTTGTAAGAAACTACTTGAATCGGGATCATTGAAAGCCATACAGAGGACAAGGCAGAAAACAGCAACTGGAGAGGTACATGAAGAGCCTTTGACGCACAACGACCCTACTGTTTCGTCGCGAATTATCGCCGCGGAATATGGTATAAGTCAGAGAAGTGTTCTACGCATATTGCACCAGCATAGATTTCACCCGTTTCACCTCTCATTACATCAAGCACTCTCCGGTGTGGATTTCGAACGAGGTCAGAAATTTTGCCGGTTTGCTCTGCAGCGCCTACAAGATGATCCAACGTTTTTTCAACGGGTGCTTTTTACTGAAGAAGTGACTGTCACCAACCGTGGTAATGTTAATTTGCATAATATGCATTACTGGTCAATAGAGAACCCTCATTGGCTTCGACAGGTACAGCATCAGCAACCGTGGAGTGTTAACGTATGGTGCGGCATCGTCGGAAATGTCATTGTGGGGCCGTACGTCATTCCAGGTATACTAAATGCAATAACTATGCACAGTTCCTGAGAAACGTTGTGCCAATTTTGCTGGAAGAGGTACCACTAACTACGCGTCAGTGCATGTGGTTCCAACATGACGGCTGTCCTCCTCAGTCTGTCCGTGTGGCTATAGAGCTGTTAAATGAAAAGTTCCCGGATTGTTGGATAGGACGACGTGCTGAAGTGAAGTGGCCATTCCGGTCTCCTGATTTGACCCCTCTTGATTTTTTTCTGTGGGGAGCAATCAAACAAAGTGTATGCTCAAATACCAACTACGCCAGACGATATGAAGCAACGTACCATCGAAGCATGCGCTGATATCTCACGTGACACCCTCGCAGCCGTTCACAAATCATTCGAACGGCGACTAAAAATGTGCATTCCAGCAGAGGGGAAACATTTTGAGTACATGCTTAAGTAAAGTTTTGTATCATGTACAGTAGGTATTTTGCATCTTTGTGTGTATTTGCTTCGTATTATGATCAATAGTAAATATTTTCAAATAAAAAACAAATACGTATATATAACGGGGTGAGTCGCGTAAGACGTAACACCCCCATTATTCCGTTGGCGATGGAACGTATCGACAAGCGGTGGTCGGCGAATCATAGCCGACTATGGGGCACATACTTTCGTACATTCACAATAATCACAACGTTTATATTGACCGAGATAATGAGGCAAGTACATGTTTTTTAAATGGGACACTATACTTTTTTTACCATCATTCGAACGCTCTGGAAAAGACGCGTATAGTGATGTAACGCATGTTGCTATCGTGATTGAAACTTCGCTTAAAACGCTTAAAAGACGCTGGGAAATATTTTACGATTGAAGGTCGAGGCGGTCGGAAGCGGCTACAGACTAAAAACTCCTCGTGCAACCCGCAGGCCGAGTTGCCGTGCTCTATGCAGCTTGCACGGCCTACGCTACTACGCTACGTAGGTAAATCCTCTTCCGCCCTATTTTAAGCAAAGTTTGAATCACAATAGCAACGTGCGTTACATCACTATACGCGTCTTTTCCAGAGCGTTCGAATGATGGTAAAAAAAGTATAGCGTCCCATTTAAAAAACATGTACTTGCCTCATTATCTCGGTCAATATAAACGTTGTGATTATTGTGCATGTACCAACGTATGTGCGCCCTAGTCGGCTATGATTCGCCGAAAACAGCATGCCGATACGTGCAGTCGCCCCCGGAATAAAGGGGGTGTTACGTCTTACGCGACTCACCCTGTATATGGCGCGAGTAATGAGGGTAATGAACAAGGGCACTACGTCTGAAGTGTGTGGATAAGTTGAAAATTTTGGTCTGACGGGAGACGTACTAGTATAGCTTGCGCAGTTGCAATGGCCACTGTGCTCGGATGGTTCAGTGGTCAGAGCATCTGCCTAGTAACAGGAGACCCAGGTCCGAATCCTGATATGGCACAAGCTTTCAACTTTCCCCATTGGTTTCAGTCAATGACCGCTCACAATGAAGGTCTGTGATTTAATTGTGTATTAATAAAAGTTTGAGGTTGATGCCCGAGCGTCAAGAATTAGATAAAACGTGTCCAATCCTATTACCGTAAAGAATAAGATTCAGTAAGTTTCGAAGTAGGAAAACAGAGAAGAATAAGCCGGAAATTTATGAAGAGTGCATATAAAAGTTATGACAGAATATTCATGCTATGGCGACTTAATAGCACAGCTAAGGAGTCTGACATCTGAATAAAAAAAAAAAAGTGGTATGTGTAGCTGCTCAACAAACCACTTGAAATAGAAATGCAAGACGGTGATGATGCAAAAAATACAACATTGGAAAACGCAACCTCCATTCTTGTGGATTCTGGCTTTATGAATTTTCCAAATTTGTCGAGTCAGAGGATGTTAAACTGCATGTAATCTTTCACTATTAAAGTTCTGTAAGCAACTTCTTTTTTATAAAATAAAATAAAAATGGCGCATTGAAAGTTAATTAACCTTCAAATAATGGCTATGAATCTCCTTTAAATGTTTCTCAGTTTCTAGAATAATCACTGAAATGCTTTGTTTTGAAATACCAAATAAACAGTTCACATTGGTATATAAGGAGCCGGTTACTCGGTTCAAATGGCTCTGAGCACCGTGGTACTTAACATCTGAGGTCATCAGTCCCCTAGAATTTAGAACTACTTAAACCTAACTAACCTAAGGACATCACACACATCCATGCCCGAGGCAGGATTCGAACCTGCAACCGTAGCGGTTGCTCGGTTCCAGACTGTAGCGCCTAGAACCGCTCGGCCACACCGGCCGGCGGTTACTAGGTACCTTATTGCTGCATTTTTCCAAGCAGAAAATTTAACATTCGCTATGCCCTCCTGAAATTTGCAGACAAAACACTGTCCCTTAGTATTTTTCGTACCTCTTTTATGTAGATTATTTCTTTACCCTAAGTCGCTTTTGCGTTTTATTTTTCTGTCGCCTTATCACAATAAACGCAGCAAAAGCTCCCAAGTAAGAAAGGTGATCCATAGCAGACTGCTTGCGCGGTTTGAACACAAAAACGCCCGCCATGCGTACATTCTTTTCACAAATTTTTGTTCATGCCCTCTCACTCCCGTGCGTCGGCGACTGCTCACGAGGAAAGAGGCATCCTGTGGACATACCTTTATATTAACCACCTTCCCCTTCCTCACTCCTCCTCCTCCTCCTCCTCCACCTCCACCGGCTACTGCCGGACGACCTTCGAAGATGTCTCCCGCAGATGGAGACGAAACGTCAGGTGAAAATTTTATACATCAACCACGGTCTCTCAGCCCAGAAGTTTCAACTGAAGACAACACCGGCCGTGAAAGCCTACATTGTATGAACAACTGTATTTGTCTATGAAGATCCTTTTAACTCTGTTGCTTTGACTCTGGAATCGTCATACTATCAAGTCTTCCTGCCTTTGAAACACTGATTGTGATATTCATTCCTTGATCAATAAACTTTTGTGAACTTTGTTGACTGTTTTCTTTGTGTCGAGCTGAGCGACACATCGGTCGTCGTTAACCACAGTGGGTAGGTCTACTCTCCAGCAGTACGTGTACATAGACTGTATAACATTGCTTCAGTAACTCATCTAAAGTATTACAGAGTGGTTTCACACAGAAGAACGAATGGATAACTCAGTTAACTAAACAAGTAAGTGGTTTCACTTGAAAAACAGAATGCACGGTTCAGCCGACAGGTAATTATATTCTGGTTTTACTTCAAAAGAAAGAATGAATAACTGAGTCAATATGTAAAACTACATCGGAATAGATCGAATGTTTTCGGTTGCTCCCACAGACTCATTGATTAAAAAATGAATAATTCAACCTATACGTACAAACTACAACCAAATCAATCGATTGTTTTCCACAAATCAACTGTATATTGTTTTCATTAAGTTGTTCCCACCACTACCTGACACTGTCTTATTTCTCCACGTGTTGGTAGACTTTCCTCCTTCTTGCCCAAGGAATAACACGATATTCTTGCGGACGAACAACCTTAAAATACAGATTCCTGTATGAGAAACCTGTTGGTGAATCTCTCCCTATGTTGTTGTTGTGGTCTTCAGACTGAAGGCTGGTTTAATGCAGCTGTCAACAGTGTTCTGTCCTGAGAAAGCCTCTACACCTCTGGATGACTACCGATTTTCATGCTTCGTTAACGCAAGTTGCAACTCTCTGCCGCTAGAGGGTTCCGAATTGTAGTGTGCAACATGTCGGTGTGTAACGTAACTGTATCGGTGCTTGAGAACCAGTGTGCTGTAATCACTCAGAAAACTGAAAGCACGAATTTGAAGAGTTCGTCCACAAATGGAATACTCTCTCCTTCGGCATGACAATGCCAGACCCCACACGAGTACTGCGACATTTGCAAAAGTCCGACGCCTTGGGTTCACTGTCACTGGTCATCCTCCATACAGTCCCGACTTGGCCCCAATCAGTTTTCATCTGTTCCCGAAACTTAAATAACACCTTCGAGGATTTCTCTTTGATAGTGATGAAGAAGCGGTGCAAATCGAGGTAAGGTTGTGGTTCCGTCAACAAAGTCAAACAATTTGCAGTGACGGTATCAACAAACTGATTTCTCAGCTGCCGACAGGTGGTGTTGATATACCTCGATGGGGACAGCTGAAAATGTATGCCCCGACCGGGACTCGAACCCGGGATCTCCTGCTTACATGGCAGACGCTCTACCCATCTGAGCCACGCATCCCGTGAGACCCACATTAACAACTGTCCACAATGTACATACGTAATGTACGTAATAGATATTTGCCCACCCACTCATTACTCGCGCACACTAAGGTGACGATTCCCGTAAGAGTTCGGGCAACCTGTGCGCATTCGCACAGACGAAGGTGAATGGCTGGGTAGCCTTTAACTATATATATGAAGATAGTAACTGTTCTCGAAAGAACAGATACCATTGGTGACAGTGCAGCTTCTCTAGAATAAATGATAATTAACAGAAACCCTTAGCTGCCGACAGGTGTTGTTGATATACCTCGATGGGGACAGCTGAAAATGTGTGCCCCGACCGGGACTCGAACTCGCGCTCTCCGGCTTACATGGCTGACGCGCTATCCATCTTTTTTTTTTTTTTTAATCTCATTTTGTTCGTTTTCGTTCGTTGCATCTGCTCGTGGTGGACGTCGCAAGACACCCGTTTCAGTTCGTCGTTGATCCATTAACTCAGTTTTTTTTTATTACAGAGGGCAGCTAACCCTCTGACCGAACACGCTGAGTTACCGTGCCGGCATTTGAGCCACTGAAGACACAGATGAAATGCAGGGACTTATCCCTTGCACGCTTCCCGTGTGACCCACATTACCAACGGTCCACAATCTACATACGTAATGTACCTAATGTAGTTCGAGTCCCGGTCGGGGCACATATTTTCAGCTGTCCCCGTCGAGGTATATCAGCAACACTTGTCGGTAGCTGAGGGTTTCAATTAATTATCATTTATTCTAGAGAAGCTGCACGGTCATCCATGGTATCTGTTCTTTCGAGAACAGTTACTATCTCCATATAAACTGGTTTCTCGTTGGGAGAAAAATGTTTGTCGCCAGGGTGACTATGCTGAGAAATGAATACACTGACGGAAAAAAAATCGCAACTCCAAGGAACAGTTGTGCGATATAAACGAAAGTCGGTAGGCGTATTTCTACATCTGAAAGATGACGTCTTCAAATTTCGTGTTAGTCGCATAAGAGTTGCGCTAGTAGCGCCACTATGAGGATGCAAATCAAGTTTGCTTTAAATAAACGCTGTAACTGTCGTGAGCGTTAGTTAGTTTTGAGATTAGACGTGGTGAGTTGCCGTTAGGCAAGTGTGCCTTTATGGCGACAGACGCCATTGTCAACACCTCAGCGAGTTTGAACGAGGTCGTGTAATAGGGCTACGAGAAGCTGAATCTTCCTTGTACGAAACTGCAGAAAGACTTGGCAGAAATGTAACCACTGTACATAACTGAATGAGATTTTCACTCTGCAGCGGAGTGTGCGCTGATATGAAACTTCCTGGCAGATTAAAGCTGTGTGCCGGACCGAGACTCGAACTCGGGACCTTTGCCTTTCGCGGACAAGTGCTCTACCTTCTGAGCTACCCAAGCACGACTCACGCCCCGGCCTCACAGGTACTGGCAGAAGCGAGGCTGTGAGGACGGGGCGTGAGTCGTGCTTGGGCCGCTCAGATGGTAGAGCACTTGCCCGCGAAAGGCATAGGTCCCGAGTTCGAGTCTCGGTCCTGCACATAGTTTTAATCTGCCAGGAAGTTTCACTGCACATAACTGCTGGCAGCGCTGGTCACGAGAATACCCGGTCGCAAGATGACCCGGCTCCTGACGGCCGCGTGGCATGAACGAGAGGGAAAACCTTCGTGTTCGGCGTAAGGCTCTGGCGCATCGTACAGCATCTGCAGTAGCAGTTGGGACCACAGTAACACAACGAACTGTTACACATCGGTTATTTCAAGGACAGCTCAGAGACGAACGCCCTGTACCGCGCATTCCACTAACCTCAAACCACCCCCATTTGCGACTTGAGTCTTGTCAAGCGAGGGTTCATTGGAGGGCAGGGTGGAGATCTCTTGTGTTTTCTGATGAAAACTGGTTCTGCCTCGGTGCCAGTTATGTTGATTAGGAGGAGGCCAATTTAGGGCCTGCAGCCAGCATGTGTGTATGCTAGACACACTGGACACGCCTGGAGCGCTCTCGTGGTTATCCCACGCACCCTGACTGCAAATTTGTACGTAAGTCTGGTGATTCGACCTGTTGTGCTGCCAATCATGAACAGCATTCCAGGGGGAATTTTCTAACAGGATGACGCTCGCCCACATACCGCTGTTCTAATCCACCATGCTCTACAGTGTGTTGACATTTTGCCTTGCTCTGTTCGATCGCCAGATCAGCCTCCAGCGAGCACATATGAGACATCATCGGACAACTCCAGCGTTATTCGCAACCAGCGTTAACCGTCCCTGTACTGACTGATCAAGTGCAAAAAGCATGGAACTCCATCCCAAAAACTTACATCCGACACCTGTACATCACAGTGCATGCACGTCTGCATACTTTCGTTCACCATTCTGGCAGTTTCACGGGTCACACAGGCAAACGATGGAAAAACATTTTTGCTGAAAATACCTTATTTTTATGTTTTTATGGTGGGAAATCCAAATATGATACTTAAAAAACTGTATCACCCACCCTTTCTTAACATTTTGCAGTTAAATTTGTTAAATTAAGCGTTTTTTAAAGAATTTAACAGCTTTATATAGTTAAAATAATTTAAAAAGGAGGTGTAATGAACGCAGATGACGTTGGCAGCACTGCTGAAAAACATTTGGTGGCAAAAAAAGGTCTATTCTATTTTTATGTTTACAGATGGTGTTTTGTTTACTGTCAATCTAACCTTACTTTTCCGTTTCCTGTACATGTGCTCAGTCTGTACATGTGCTCAGTACAATGTCTAATCGTGGTTGTAAAAACCCTGCTGACAGTTTTTGTTATGTTTGTGGTGAATTTGTGATTAAAAAACCACCAAAGAAACATTACAGACTTTGTGAAATAGGTTTATCTATCATACTTTTGATGTAAACTTGGTGATCAAGATAAATCTTGTGCGCTGCATAAGGCACGTTATGTGTGTGTTGAAGATCTGAGAAAATGGTCCAGAAAGGAGAAAAAGGCTTTTAGATTTGCTGTTCCTGTGATATGGAGGGAGCCAAGAAATCTTTCTGATGATTGCTACTTTTTCAGTGTTGACATTACTGGTCATAATTCGAAAAACAAGAAGGTAATAAGCTACCCTAACCTTTCGTCCTCCATCCGACCAGTAGGGCATGGTGTAAATTTGCCAGTTCCTGGACCACGAGACAATTTAAATTCTATTCCAACAGAAGTATTTTCTGATCTACGATCTGATTTAGATGAACCAGATGATGATGAATTCCACTGAAATACAGAAAATCTAGAGCCCAGATTGTTTACTCAGACCGAGCTTAACGATTTGGTTAAGGATCTGGACTTAACGAAAGAAGAAGCTGAATTGTATGACTCTAGATTAAAAGAAAAGCACTTACTGGCAGCTAGAACCAGCATATACATGTATAGCAAGAGAGAGAAACATTCCCTGTCTGATGAATGAGTTTGGTAGTGAATACAAAAAGGAAGACTGGGGGCTATTTATTGATTCATCCAAAACTAGTTTAAAGGCTGTTTTATTATACAATGGTAACATGTATGCATCTATACCGGTTATACATTCTGTACATATGGAAGACAGCTATGAAAACCTGGAAGTAGTGCTAAATAAAATAGGGTATTCTGCACATGGTTGGATGATATGTGGCGATTTAAAAGTAACATGCATGCTCCTTGGTCAGCAAGGTGGCTTTACCAAATTTCCATGTTTCTTGTGTGAATGGGACAGTAGGGCTAGGGATCAACACTGGTGCAGAAAGAACTGGCCTTTGAGGGAGTCTTTAAAACCTAGTGAGAAGAACATTCTGCGCAAAAACCTTGTAGATCCAAAAAACGTACTCCTACCACCTCTACATATAAAGTTAGGGCTAAAATAACAGATTGTAAAGGCTTTGCCTAAAGATGGACCATGTTTTAAGTATCTCTGCCATAAGTTTCCTCATATTTCAGAAGATAAACTAAAAGAAAGCGTCTTTGTCGAACCTGAAAATAGAAAATTGATGTTTGATGTCAACTTTGAATCCACAATGACCTTCAATGAGAAAGAAACTTGGGTCTCATTCAAGCAAGTCTGTACAAAGTTCTTAGGACATGAAAGAGACCCAGAATATGTTTCTATTATAGCTACTATGTTAAAGAAGTTTAAAACTTTAGGATGTTTAATGAGCCTGAAAGTTCACTTTTTGAACAGTCACCTCATTATTTCCCGGTCTATATGGGAGATGTTAGTGAGGAGCAAGGACAGCATTTTCACCAGGACATTAAAGTGATGGAAAAACACTACCAAGGCCTCTGGAACACCAACATGATAGGGGCTATTGTTCGTCACTTCACCGAGAAGTTCAGCAAGCGACCCATCGTAGAAAAAGCTACACAAGTAGCTTCAAAGAAAAAAGAGAAAGACAATACAAACCAATTCTAGCTCACAGGTGAAACCTCTATTAACACATATCATTGTTTTAAGTACCTTACTGTAAATACAAACTATCCGTATGTTGTAACAAAGAATTTCATTAATTTCCCCGTTTACCATATAGCATAGGATTTTTATACTGTATAATAAAGAGCATATAGCTCGAAAACTATAGGTGATACAAAAAACTAAGTCTCGATTTGGATTCAGCTCATAAAAATCTATAAAGATCAGCTATGAAAGTAAAAAAAAAGTTTTTGAAAACAAATTTTTCGTTGGCTTGTAAACACCCTCGTCACGCTAGTTCATAGGCGAAGTACTGATGCTAAGCTGTGTTCGCATCGACCCTCTGTCCATAATCATGTTGTATAAATGGATGTGATGTTTTAACTACTGACGACGCCTTTGGCACAATTGTTTTATGAATCTCCATTGCAGGATGTACTTCTGATGAAGGTATATTTAGATATACCGAAACCGTGATCAAGAATTTTAGTAAATCTTTATCCTGCAACTGTTTTGGCTGTCATCATTTACCATGAAGAATTTCAACAGTTGCTGTTTCAGCCACGTTTAAAATCTTGAGATGTTCAGAAGTGTCTGTATCATGTCTAGTGACTTCAGACGACTGTGGAATGTCATTGCACTACGAGTGACAGAGCAGTCACGCTTTATTCACTCACCACCTCTTGAGAAATCATCAGTTTATGGCACAAACGTTGTTTATAGTTCACCTATGTCACTTCTTTTCTCTTTATGTTTCGTGAGGTTCGTGGTGAATCATAAACAATTTTTACCGCATGTGGAGTACAATGGCAAACAAATTTTATCAGTGTGTGGTTTAGGTGAGAACTCCGCTGAAAAATCACATGTTCTGGAGACAGTCAAAGCAGGAGAGGAGATCAGCAGGAATCTGAGATGATAGTGGAGTTACAAGTAGATGGTGTAGAGACACCGTCCTGTTGGAATCGTGGCAAACATTCCTTCATTTTGTATACATTAATATTGATAGGGCTTGTAGAATATCATTATTGCTATTATTATTGTTAAATGTTACTCACCTTGAAACATACATATTATTGTGAAATGCATAATTAATTTGTTAGCTTTACTGTCACTGTATTAATCACTTACTGAAGCAGGCCAATTTGGTTATAAATATGATCATTCTGGTTGATAAACGCGTAGGTCGTCTGTTGTTGCCTGAAAAAGAAAGCCAAAAGTTAAATTTCACTCGCAGAACAATTGCAGACTCCCTTTGAAAAATTAGTCTGTTTCTGGAATTAATTTCTAAAAGAGTAATGACTAAATGAACTTAATGTAACTTAATTATTAAAATATGTGGCTCATCTGCTGGGGTATGAGAATGAGTAACCATGTGTCATGTAGTAAGACATTTATATTCGATAATATATGATAGTGTGAAACACTTGATTTGTATTTTCCGTAACTATACAGGGTGTTACAAAAAGGTACGGCCAAACTGTCAGGAAACATTCCTCACACACAAATAAAGAAAAGATGTTATATGGACATGTGTCCGGAAACGCTTAATTTCCATGTTAGAGCTCATTTTAGTTTCGTCAGTATGTTCTGTACTTCCTCGATTCACCGCCAGTTGGCCCAATTGAAGGAAGGTAATGTTGACTTCGGTGCTTGTGTTGACATGCGACTCATTGCTCCACAGTACTAGCATCAATCACATCAGTACGTAGCATCAACAGGTTAGTGTTCATCGCGAACGTGGTTTTGCAGTCAGTGCAATGTTTACAAATGCGGAGTTGGCAGATACCCATTTGATGTATGGATTAGCACGGGACGATAGCCGTGGTGCGGTACGTTTGTATCGAGACAGATTTCCAGAACGAAGGTGTCCCGACAGGAAGACGTTCGAAGCAATTGATCGGCGTCTTAGGGAGCACGGATTCCAGCCTATGACTCGCGACTGGGGAACACCTAGAACGACTAGGACACTTGCAGTGGACGAGACAATTCTTCGTGCAGTTGACGATAACCGTAATGTCTGCGTCAGAGAAGTTGCTGCTGTACAAGGTAACGTTGACCACGTCACTGTATGGAGAGTGCTACGGGAGAACCAGTTGTTTCCGTACCATATACAGCGTGTGCAGGCACTATCAGCAGCTGATTGGCCTCCACGGTTACACTTCTGCGAATGGTTCATCCAACAATGTGTATCCTCATTTCAGTGCAAATGTTCTCTTTACGGATGAGGCTTCATTCCAACATGAACAAATTGTAAATTTTCACAATCAACATGTGTGGGCTGACGAGAATCCGCACGCAATTGTGCAATCACGTCATCAACACAGATTTTCGGTGAACGTTTGGGCAGGCATTGTTGGTGATGTCCTGATTGGGCCCCATGTTCTTCCACCTACGCTCAATGGAGCACGTTATCATGATTTCATACGGGATACTCTACCTGTGCTGTTAGAACATGTGCCTTTAGAAGTACGACACAACATGTGGTTCATGCACGATGGAGCTCCTGTACATTTCAGTCGAAGTGTTCGTACGCTTCTCAACAACAGATTCGGTGACCGATGGATTGGTAGAGGCGGACCAATTCCATGGCCACCACGCTCTCCTGACCTCAACCGTCTTGACTTTCATTTATGGGGGCATTTGAAAGCTCTTGTCTACGCAACCCCGGTACCAAATGTAGAGACTCTTCGTGCTCGTATTGTGGACGGCTGTGATACGATACGCCATTCTCCAGGGCTGCATCAGCGCATCAGGGATTCCATGCGATGGAGGGTGGATGTATGTATCCTCGCTAACGGAGGACATTTTGAACATTTCCTGTAACAAAGTGTTTGAAGTCACGCTGGTACGTTCTGTTGCTGTGTGTTTCCATCCATGATTAATGTGATTTGAAGAGAAGTAATAAATTGAGCTCTAACATGGAAAGTAAGCGTTTCCGGACACATGTTCACATAACATATTTTCTTTCTTTGTGTGTGAGGAATGTTTCCTGAAAGTTTGGCCGTTCCTTTTTGTAACACCCTGTATAATTTTTAATATTTACACATCATCTTCTCTCAAACCATTTACGTTAAAGCAATGAAATTTTGTATGGAACTATTAAATATTATTACCTACATCTTCATAGAAGTAAGATTTAGCTAAGACAATAGCACATAATTTATAAAGAAAAAATCTCCAAATATTTTTATTTTGCCTATGGCTGAGGATGTCTGAGAATTATGCAAAAGGTGATAACAAAATTCTGTTCAGACCTATGTAAGATAATTTGTACAAAAAATTACCATTAGTGTGATAGATTTTTCAGAAAGGTACATCAGCTTCATTAGTGTTTAAAAAATAATCCTTTTTACCGGACGATGTGATAGATAAACAACTACCAAACTTTTTATGTAGATGCATGAAGTGTTTATTAATACCTGTTCCAAAATTAGTTACATTATATTAGGAACTGTGGATGAATCAAAATTTTCTGGAAGCATAATTTTGGGTTTGTGATTATACAAAGAGAAAACAACTAGACTTTTGTATTTCTGGGGATCTGTTGTTCTCATATGCAGGATGAGGTTTCGGCTCATGTTGCTCAACTTCTTGATCATTAGCGCCCGTACAATTTCTTATTGAACGAGTGCGCTCAAATTTCTTGAACAGTTCCTTCCAATGATTACCAGTACTGATAGTCTTTAGATGAAATAGTTCCCAATTACAAATCCGATATAAAGAAAAGTATTTATAACTTTATTTCAGATAAATGTGGCTAAAATACACACACACACACACACACACACACACACACACACACACACACACACACCTACGTTTATAAACATTGTTTACGTCATGAGATAAAATAACTCTTAATTGCAAGCGATCAATGAAATGAGAGTACTTATTCCTGTTACCCAGGACCATGTGCATGGTTAACCACTGGTACTGAAAAGGAATTCAGCCAACCCCCGCGACATACGTTACTATAAATGTCCTAACGATTTGAGGAGGAGTCCTGGTGCCATATAAAAGTTTAAAACTACTCCAGTTTTCATTTAAAATATAAGGCAAGTCTATAGATAATTGTAGGAATGTATTCTTGTTGGCACATAAAATACAATGAACTAAAAGATTAGATTAGATTAGATTAGATTAATACTAGTTCCATGGATCATGAATACGATATTTCGTAATGATGTGGAACGAGTCAAATTTTCCAATACATGACATAATTAAGTTAATTTAACAACATACTTAAGTTAATATAACAACTTTTTCAATTTTTCTGTTTTTTTTTTAATTTTTATCTTTATTTTTATTTTTTTATTTTTATTTTTTTAAATATTTTTTTTGTTTTTCTTTTTAATTTATATCTAAAAATTCCTCTATGGAGTAGAAGGAGTTGTCATTCAGAAATTCTTTTAATTTCTTCTTAAATACTTGTTGGTTATCTGTCAGACTTTTGATACTATTTGATAAGTGACCGAAGACTTTAGTGCCAGTATAATCCACACCTTTCTGTGCCAAAGTTAGATTTAATCTTGAATAGTGAAGATCATCCTTTCTCCTAGTATTGTAGTTATGCACACTGCTATTACTTTTGAATTGGGTTTGGTTGTTAATAACAAATTTCATAAGAGAGTATATATACTGAGAAGCTACTGTGAATATCCCTAGATCCTTAAATAAATGCCTGCAGGATGATCTTGGGTGGACTCCAGCTATTATTCTGATTACACGTTTTTGTGCAATAAATACTTTATTCCTCAGTGATGAATTACCCCAAAATATGATGCCATATGAAAGCAACGAGTGAAAATAGCAAAATATGGCGTACCGAGAACGGTACGCCTTAAACATAGCATATTGATGGGTCCTTTCACTGAAGGGGAAAAAAGGAATAGCTGTAGCTGTTAAGCTAAAGGATGAACGGAAGTCGTCGAAAAACAGAAAATACTTCACTGGACTTTTGACTGTGAACGATATACTTTTTATACTTATAGTAAAACTAGTGACGCTTAAAATATTGCTTCAAGGGATAATATTCTGCAAGGGAAAAATACCTGAGAGCTAATTAATGACTCTATATCCAAAATAGTGTTAACGCTGCTAGGAAAAGAAAGAAACTTTATTAAGTACTAATATTAAGACAATGCACAAGCATAGCATTGGGAAGACACGATGCAAGTGATGCAGGGCCAGCGGAAAGAGGAGGAAGTATAACAGTGTTCACACTCGGAGGTAAAGTGTTGAATTCACAATCACTGCCACTACGAGGCAATAAGACGTCGGTATGCAACAGCGACCAGACAGCCGAAGCCGTAATTAGCAGGGAAGATAGCTGTAGAATGAAGGGTGTGACGAAACGTGCGGTGGAGACTTTGGAAACTATGGTTGGTTGTTGGTTGGTTGTTTGGGGAAGGAGACCAGACAGTGTGGTCATCGGTCTCATCGGATTAGGGAAGGATGGGGAAGGAAGTCAGCCGTGCCCTTTCAGAGGAACCATCCCGGCATTCGCCTGGAGTGATTTAGGGAAATCACGGAAAACCTAAATCAGGATGGCCAGACGCGGGATCGAACCGTCGTCCTCCCGAATGCGAGTCCAGTGTGTAACCACTGCGCCACCTCGCTCGGTGGAAACTATGGATCTACAGTTACTAATAGCAGGGAAAGTGCCATGAAGCACGATATCCATTTCATAGGAAGTTAGTTTGTTACTGGTTGATTGGATATTCCTTTTGACAGTCTAGTAGGAAGTGGCTTCCTGAGGCAGCAAGAGGTTGTGATTAATTACGGAGAGAAGGCGGTTAGACTACAGGATCGAAATATTCCGTTTCTCATAGTGTCAGAGACAGAACAACCGCCGTAAGTTTCTATGAAACGATGAGCTGAAAAGCAACAACAATTAACGGGAAGTGAGACAAGCCGAAAAAACAATATATAATGAAAGGGGGCATGTTCTGAGGCAGTCCATGAGTCAGACTGCAAAGAAAGTGGAAATGAATGGGAATAGCAGATGACAGTGAGATTCTACAAATAAGAGGTTAAGTCCTGAACAAGAGAGAAATAAAACGAAACAGTATAATCAAAGAATGGCGAAGGAAGAAGTAAGATATGCAAACCGAAGGCAAATCGTGAGACGAAAAGTGATGAGTTATCTTCCAGGCAAAATAGCATGGCACAAGAAAAATATATTCTCAGTGTGTTGAATGTGAATGAGGCTGGCTGTGATCTTTCCACAATAAAAGTATTTGGGAACTTGTAGAGAGAATGGCACCAATCTAAACTGTACAGGGAGCAATGAACGGTATGGGCAAGTAGAGAAATTGCGTTGTCCAGCTCAGAGAAGCGATCCGAACCGATCATTTGTATAAAGCGGAGCTATATGAATTAGAAACACTCTGTAGTACATATTGTGATGTATTTTATGTAAAAGGTGAAAAATTGTCATATACAGAATATGCACTCTCAATACTGCCAGAGCACAAGGGAAAGGCAGAGAATGTATAGAATACCAAAGCACAAATAGCGGTGTTGCAGACAAATCGAGAAAATGGTTAACGAGTTGAAAATCAGAGTCCATATTGCTAGTGCCGAAATACAAGATACCAGAGAGTTAGTGAAATATAGATTCGCAACTGACTATAGAAAATTGAACGAAATTTAGTGGCGAGGGGGGGGGGGGGGGGGGTGCGACCTTTCTCACCCCTAAAATAAGTGACATATTGGACCAACTAGGGAAAGCTAAGTATATCTCCACTTAAAGGCCAGTGGGTACTGTCAGACAGAGAAAAGACAGCGTTTGGCGTAAATTGTCAGCATTATGGGTACAGAAGGGTGCCACTGGAGTTAAAGAATGCACCAACTATGTTTCAGAGACGAATTAATGATGCATTGGTAGAAATTCAAGGGAAATAGTGTTTAAAGTATTTGAATAACACAGTATGCTACGGTAGTTCATTAAAGGAACAAAATGTAAAGCTTCAGGGTATATTGAATAGATCAGTCGCACATAGGTCAGAGCTACAGCCAGATAAGTGTGAATTCCTTAGAGAGGAGGTAATATTCTAAGGACACAACACAACAGATTAAGGTGTAGAGCGAGGTGAGCGTATTGTGGAAAAAGTGAAGAACTCTCCAGTTCCGAAATCCATCTACAGCTTGATGGGTGTCACTGACAGTTCATTCCAAAGTTCAATAATATTGCGAATCCATTACATAATTTGCTGAAGGCTGAACTGCCATATGTATGGGGAGAACAACAACCAGCAGTTTAAGAACTGTGAGAGAAATTAGTAAATTCTCCCATACTGAGCAGATTTTGAGAACTCATTTATAGTAGTGACGGATGCCAGCAGAGAGGTGCTGGGGGGAATTCTGTCTCAAGGGAAGCTACCCAAAGGTTTACCAGTCATCTGTGTTTCACAGTCATTGACTAAGGCTGCAAGGACTTATTCTGCAATTGAGTTAAAGTGATTATCAATTGTGTAGAGCACAAAGCAGTTCAGGCTATAAGTCAATGGGAGACATTTCACCATAGCAGATCACAAGTGACCAACATGAATTTTCAGTGTCAAGGATCCATCGCCAAGGTTACTACAGGCTGAAACTAGAGGAATATTTTTATGGCACTGTGTATGTTTGGAAAACTCAGTGCAAATGCCGATGCATAAAGCCAAATGCTGTATGGTGATGCAGAGCGTATAAATGAACCTAAGGGACATATAAGAGTGGCCAGGGGAAACAAAGAACAGGAGGAACAAACCGAGGAACTTATCATAGACGAAAGGGCCGAAATTATGAAGGAAATGCACGACAAGCCGTTACGCTGACATCTAGTAATTACAAACACAATCACGACAGTATTCGAGAAATGCGACACAGACATTGTAGATCGTTAGATACAATAAAAACCACAACCACTGCAATCGACACACCTTGACATTCCAAGATTACCTGAGCAAGTTCACAGTAGAGGTGGCGACCAAGTGGCAGAATGCCGAGATAATGGCCCAGAAATTTGTGGAAGAAATTGTGTTATGATACAAAATTTAGTCAGTGCTAGAGACAGACCAGGGTCGAATTTTTTAAGTATTCTAGAGGGTAAGAAATTATCAAAAATTCAGAAGATGCTGACCACAACATTTCACCTGCAGACAAACTGGGCGCCCCAGAGAACTCCTATGACACTGGTGGAATATTTCAGGCACTTCATAAGAGACGATCCTAGTGATTGGAATTTGTGGGTACAACAGAGTATTTCTGTATTTAATATGCCTTGTGGTAGCACTGGCCACACATCATTTGAGTTAATTCATATAAATGCTTGTTATGCAATCCTATAGAAGTCAAAAGTATTTGCAGTGTAGTTCAGAAGAAATGTGTGAAGTAGAGCAAAGTATTCAAGTAAAATTACAAAAGTTCCTGTCTCAATATGGTAATAAATCATTTTCGACTGATAGTAAAATACTGTATTGCAAACTTTGTGATGTAAAAGTACTTGCGGAGAAGTCATTTAATGTTCAGCAGCATGTGGCAACAGAAAAATACAAACGTGGAATATAATATGCCCGTGGGGGCTCCAGCCATTCTTATTCACCATTCTGTGAAGAACTTTGTACAGCTTTTTTTTGTGCTCACATTCCCTTAAGATGAACTATTCAAAATTCTGTGAATTCTTATAAAAACACACAGCTAAATCTCTTCTTGATTCTTCCACATTAAGAAGATTACGACAGGCGAAGCTATGAAAAAGGAATGCAACAAATCAGAAAAATTGCAAATAAAAAAGAATAAGTATCTGTTGATGAAAGCTGAGACTATTGGAAGATATATTGCAATGTCATTGTGGGAACTTTGGAAAAAGATGGTCCTGACGAAAAGTTTATTATAAATTGTGAACGTTTAGAAAAAGTAAATTTTCCACCATCAGTAAATTGTTTGTCAGATCTGTAGGTGCCATATGGGAGCGACAACGTATGGTAGTACTTTTCACAGCGGATGCTGTACCCTATATGGACAAGCTGCTGACACTAAAAGTGATGTTAACAAATTATTTGGGTGTGTCAAAACGCTATTTTTCAAAGCCTCTTCACGTGTTGAAGCACTTAAGTTGCTAGCTCTAGACATTTTCTTATCACCATCTCCCATGTTGACAGGAAGGAGCTCATAGATTGACCACTGAAACTATTTCTGGCAGAACTTCAACGTTGTAGAAAGCATCATTGATTCATTCGATAGCACTGGAGCCGTTTCAAGTGCGGTAGCCCACGTATTAATGTCTAATGCTGAAATTTCAGGCAACCTTTCGTACATAAAATCAAAATTTGGATATATTCCTGCTGCCATAACTGCATTGGAGCAAACAGAAATGTCACTTGTGAGTCAGACAAAACCAGTGGCAAAACTGAATAATTTAGAAGCTGTTTGGGGTAAAGTGGGGAAAAAAGCGTCAAAGAAAATGGAAAAAGTGTTAGAAAAAACGAAGGGTTTCATGCACTGTATTCCACATGAATGATTTTCTCTCTTAATTATATTTATAATTCAGTTGATACTGCCCATTTTAAATATGCACTTTTTGTGTCATCTGAAGTTGAAAGAAGTGTTTCGAAATACAATATTTTCTTGGCCGACAATAGGAAATCTTTTTTGTTTGAAATCTTGTACATGGTATTAATTATATATTGGAATGCAGAGATCACAAACTGAAGTAACAATAAGGATGTATAAAAAAACCATATCAAAGGTAACTATGTTCTGGTAATGTTAATAAAAATCACACCGTAACAGCAAAGTCCATAATTTGCTTTGCTTGTGACGTGCTTTTATTCTTAAATAAATAAATCATTATCATAAACTGACTTACGAATTAACTTTACAACAGAAATTTTACCTCAGTTTAGTATTTTAAGGTGAATTTTTTCGTTAATAAGAATAATTTTGTTAATTTTGGTCATAACAGCATATTTTGGTGATTTCTAGGTCATAATAATTCTAGCCCTAATTATTATTAAATGACAAGAAAAGTCGAGGGGAGATAGTAGCATAGGAAATTTTGACGTATGTGAATCTGAGAACGTCCGACAAGTAAGTCTATGGAGTGGACCGAGTGAGAAAGAAGACTGTCCAACAGTGCAGAGAAAGATTAAGCCAATCAGATATCAAAAGAACTGAAAGTAATCTTTTAAATAATGAAGTTGATAGTAACATAGACACTTTAGAGTAAAACTCTGCGCTGAATCACGTGGTACGCTGCAAAGCGATTAACGAGCAAATTTAGAGAACGGTGTGAATAAGCTGACACAATTCATTACATACTCACTAAAAACGAGAAATGCAGGACTAAAGAGAACAGCCGCTTTCGTTACCATCAATAAAGAATTAAGCGCTAAGTACAGGCTGTTAGTACGTGCCATTGTGCATGCAAAGAAAGGGACTCTAGCACCACATATCGTAAGTCTGATACAGATTGTAAAATATTTCAAGTTAATTCAAGATGAACTTAAGAATTTACAATTTCCCATACATTTATAGAAATGATATGGATAATCTAAAAATCATGGATTTACATGTATTTGTGTCTGATAATGTATAAGAGTATGTCATTATCAATACAATATTGGAGAATAAAGAGTTCAGTTTACGTACAATGTTGCCACTCCCAACAGCAACTAAAGATGATGCGGGGAAATACATTTATATATAGCCAGAGAAAAGATATTTACCCTTAGATAATTCTAAGAAGTTGTATGCTAAACTCTCGACAGATCAATAGGAATGGAAAGAGATTGGTAAGGGAACAAAGATATGTAAACAAATCTTTGTAATGTTGCTCATGTGTTACCAGGACGAGTGTGGAGTCCATGTAGTGCGTAATGCTTCGAGTTGCTGGAGTGTAGAGTCGGTGACAAAATTCATGAGAATCCTAGCCTCATCGTTATTCTGAGCTACACAGCTTTACTACGTGTTAACACAGCATAAGATGCCAGGAGACTAAGTGGTACCAATATATATTCTATAGGTGCGAGGTCGACAACTATTCGAACATTGTGAGACGGACTACGGTCCCGCACACCGTTAGGCTGTCTTCCGCTCACGCCCCAACATCGTGCAGCCCGCCTCCAGTGGTGTCGCGACAGGCGTGAATGGAGGGACGAATGGAGACGTGTCGTCTTCAGCGATGAGAGTCGCTTCTGCCTTGGTGCCAATGATGGTCGTATGCGTGTTTGGCGCCGTGCAGGTGAGCGCCACAATCAGGACTGCATACGACCGAGGCACACAGGGCCAACACCCGGCATCATGGTGTGGGGAGCGATCTCCTACACTGGCCGTACACCACTGGTGATCGTCGAGGGGACACTGAATAGTGCACGGTACATCCAAACCGTCATCGAACCCATCGTTCTACCATTCCTAGACCGGCAAGGGAACTTGCTGTTCCAACAGGACAATGCACGTCCGCATGTACCCCGTGCCACCCAACGTGCTCTAGAAGGTGTAAGTCAACTACCCTGGCCAGCAAGATCTCCGGATCTGTCCCCCATTGAGCATGTTTGGGACTGGATGAAGCGTCGTCTCACGCGGTCTGCACGTCCAGCACGAACGCTGGTCCAACTGAGGCGCCAGGTGGAAATGGCATGGCAAGCCGTTCCACAGGACTACATCCAGCATCTCTACGATCGTCTCCATGGGAGAATAGCAGCCTGCATTGCTGCGAAACGTGGATATACACTGTACTAGTGCCGACATTGTGCATGCTCTGTTGCCTGTGTCTATGTGCCTGTGGTTCTGTCAGTGTGATCATGTGATGTATCTGACCCCAGGAATGTGTCAATAAAGTTTCCCCTTCCTGGGACAATGAATTCACGGTGTTCTTATTTCAATTTCCAGGAGTGTATAAATTTGCTTCCTGTATGTCATCCCTTGAGTGAGAATAAGTAAGAATGTTTGATCTAAATGAAAAGAAAATATGAAGTGAATTTATCAGAAGAATTCTGAACCAAACCAGGAAGTAAACCGACGGTCACGTCGTTGCCAGACGTATTCTACGATGTTGACGATTCTCCATTAGAGTAGCGACAAGCAGACTACGTTTCCTTAGTCGATGTGTGCCCTATATCCGCCGGCACTGGAGAAGCTCGCTCTCTGAAGATGCAGTCTCTGGCTGCCACTGCATTGACTGGGAGCAGAAATGCCTTTAAGTCTTGTCAGTCGCATTGGCGGGTGGCTGGTAGTGTGCTGTTGCCAGGCCTTGGGTCACAAGGGCTTGATAATTATATGGACCTCTGTTACTCGGTGTAATAGTTTCTGCTTTGGTCAAAATCAACATAACTGCGTTTCTGCGGTGAAATATTGATACAGGCTATTTCATTCATATCGATATGGAAGCAATCTATGTGTACATTATTTGAATTCAACATCATTGCGGCTGAATCCGTTATTTACAGTCTAGAGTGTGTAAAATTATTGTAGACCACGTTAGGTATTCCAAGTTTATATGAAACGTAAATGTACGTAAATCAATCACAAAACAGTCACAGGGTTAAAAAAATACTATAATTACTGGAATTTCAAGCAAATTAGCACGTTAACGAAAATGCATTATTGCTCAAACTTGCCTGTGTTCATTTCCGAATGGTGATCTGACTTGTTTATTTTGCTATATCTGTAAAGTAATTTATTTACTTCAACAAAATGAGTCTTCGCTGACCCGCAAGTATTTAGTGAATGGTATTGACTAACTCAAATTTCATCCAAATATAATATAGGTCGCTTGTCACCTGACATACACAGCGAATTTATCGTCAGTCAAAATTTAATTTTGGAGGCCACTATGCCGTTGCATTAAAGTAAAAATTGTCTACCGTCATTCTGACGCTTGTACTTAAATCCTATATCGTTTAATATGCATCTCATACATCTAGCAGATCTAGTAAAGTTTATTTTTTCAATTAACTTTTTATTGAATTTTTCTGATGTTGGGCACTCGTCATTGTCGAAAAATTCAGAGACTGTCCGTCTGACATCGTCTTTTGATAAGTCGTCCAGTTTGGTTAAAGAGCGGCGTTGTTTAATATTTTTCCATGGAGAATCGAACGTTGGGGATTTTCCCTCACGGTAAACGCGCTGCATAGTTTCAGAAATGAACGCCAGAAGCTGCAGCACAATGAGCTTGTACAGTAGCAAGGTTTTCTCTTACAACGTTTGTTGTTTTTGGTAACATATCACTGCGTCTCTAGTTATAATCCATACTGAGTCTGTCTACCTTCCGCAAATCTTACCTAACAAGCGTGCATGTAGATGCTAACAAATCACCTTCATTGTTTACAAATGTTTTAAATATTTATAGACACTGTGCATTATGAATTTGCTTTGCCGCCGAAACTCAGTTTCCTTTTTCAGTCGCAAAATCTGGTTTGGAAACCGTACCTACGTGGCATAGCGGAAATCTCTCTTTCATCCCGGTTTTCCATTTTCAAGTTACAGAAACACTTCCACGCAGTGAATACTTGCACAGATAATACCACAGATGCACTTTTTTTTACTTCGATTCAAACTGTCGAAACTAATAACTCAGGAATGGAAACAAAAATTATGCGCAAAATTTACGCACCATCTCGCTACTGAGGTTCTACTGGCGCTCGAACGAGGCAACTATTGATGCTCAGCTTTGTTATTTTCGAATGTTAGGAAGAGAGTGCTACGCGAGACGAGGCCCAAGTGCGGCAATAGCGCGCTTGCATGCACCCAACAGTGCGCCTGGCCGGAGCTATAGTACAGGCCAATGAGTTTTATTCGCTTTTCTGTAACTATGATTTGGATCTAGCCTGTAGGGCTTGACCGAGCTACGTTTATGGTGCGGAAATCCTACAAGAAATATATGTTCCATGATTGGTCGTGTAGTTACATCAGCGGTCTAGCGAAACTGTATCTTACAAGGAGGAGCCACAATAGGTCGTTCTATGACACGGTCGAAATTTCGTTTGCTGAAAGAAGGTCGAAAGTAAATGGACGCTTAATTTGTCTACGGTGCCAACACTCAATTGTTTCCAAGAAAATGACAGTCATAGTTTTCATGCTACTTCGTCAGTTGCACACATGGTGTTATAGCAAGCGAGTTGATAGCTTAGTGGTTAATAGCACTGGTCCGAACTTCGGCGCACCTGTTCAATTCCAATCTTATATCATTACTTTTTTCCTTTTAGTTGTCACGGACGTAACATCAGTGACATCAATATTTTTATGACAGAGAAAAATAGTGGAATTATTTACAAAATAAATATTTAAAATATTATTAAAATTAGATTTTATCGTCACAAATCATATATAGTTTTATGCAATTAACACTATACGAAAGCCGGCAGGTGTGGCCGAGCGGTTCTAGGCGCTTCAGCCTGGAATCGCGCGACCGCTACGGTCGCAGGTTCGAATCCTGCCTCCGGCATGGATGTATGTGACGTCCTTAGGTTAGTTAGGTTTAAGTAGTTCTAAGTTCTAGGGGACTGATGACCTCAGATGTTAAGTCCCATAGTGCTCAGAGCCATGTAATTACACTACTGGCAACTAAAATTGCTACACCAAGAAGAAATGCAGATGATAATCTGGTATTCATTGGACAATTATTATACTAGAACTGACATGTGTTTACATTTTCACGCAATTTGGGTGCATAGATCCTGAGAAATCAGTAGCCAGAACAACCACCTCTGACCGTAATAACGGCCTTGATACGCCTGGGCATTGAGTCAAACAAAGCTTGGACGGCGTGTACAGGTACAGCTACCCAAGCAGATTCAACACGTTATCACACTTCATCAAGGGTAGTGACTGACGTATTGTGACGAGCCTGTTGCTCGGCCACCATTGACCAGACGTTTTCAATCCATATTCTGCTAACAGTCATTGGATCTGGACCAACGCGAGCAGCAATGTCGCGATACGATAAACCGCAATCGCGATAGGCTACAATCCGACCTTTATCAAAGTCGGAAACGTGATGGTACGCATTTCTCCTCCTTACACGAGGCATCACAACAACGTTTCAGCGGGCAATGCCCGTCAACTGCTGCATGTGTATGAGAAATCGGTTGGAAACTTTCCTCATGTCAGCACGTTGTAGGTGTCGCCACCGGCGCCAACCTTGTGCGAATGCTCTGAAAAGCTAATCATTTGCATATTAGAGCATCTTCTTCCCGCCGGTTAAATTTCGCGTCTGTAGCACGTCATCTTCGTGGTGTAGCAATTTTAGTGGCCAGTAGTGTATGTCCCTAGATAATAAAAATAATTGCGTGTGGCTGGTACAAGTCTTTCTGTTGGACACCACGTAAGTGAACTGCGTGTTCTAACGTAGCCCAATTTACAACTGGAAAAAGGGAACCTACAGTATATCGTGGAATCCGAACCACATGTTATTTCTAGCGATTTCTTACATCGTTAAGAGGGGGAGGCAAGGTTAAAACGAAGACTGAAAAAATCCGTAGCTCCACATAGATTAGATCCCGCAACATCTCTGTTTCCACGAACTAGCTTTATCGTTACACTATGACACCTGACCTGTATATGTAGATAATTCATCTACGGGTTATGTTGGATGCGTTTGTGATCATGAAAAAATGTGATATATATGGTCTTATCTTCTGATTTCATTGGTTTAGAAACGTAAATTATTTACGTCGTCAAGGGACCGTAGGCCTTAGTAACTGAGGTAAATTTCAACTGTTTACCTCTACCTGCTCCCGAAAAAACGGGGCTTAACAGTCAGACAGACAGACAGACAGACTGGCGGACAACAAAGTGATATTACACTGAAGAGCCAAGGCACCTGGTACAGCTGCCTAATATCGTGTAGGCCCCCGCGAGCACGCAGAAGTGCGCAGCACGACGTGGCATGGACTCGACTAATGTCTGAAGTAGTGCTGGACGGAACTGGACACCATGAAATCCTGCAGGGCTGTCCATAAAACCGTTAGAGTAAGAGGGGGGCGGAGATCTCTTCTGAACAGCACGTTGCAAGACATCCCAGATGTGCTCAATAATGTTCATGTCCACGGAGTTTGGTGGCCATCAGAAGTGTTTAAACTCAGAAGAGTGTTTCTGGAGCTACTCTGCAACAATTGTGGATGTGTTGCGTGTCGCATTGTCCTACTGGAATTGCCCAAACCCGTCGGTATGCACAATGGATGCAGATGATCAGACAGGATGCTTACGTACGTGTCACCTGTCAGATTCGTTTCTACACATATCAGTCCCAACTACACACTCCCATACTGTTACAGAGCGTCCACCAGCTTGAACAGTCTCCTGCTGACATGCGGGGTCCATGGATTCATGAGACTGTCTCCATACCCGTACATGTCCATCCGCTCGAGACAATTTGAAACGAGACACTTCGAAGCAGGCAACATGTTTCTAGTACTCAACAGTCGAATGTCGCTGTTGACGAGCCCAGGCGAGGCGTAAAGCTTTGTGTTGTGCAGTCATCAATGGTACACAAATGGGCCTTTTAGCTCCGGAAGTCCATATCGATGATGTTTCGTTGAATGGTTCGCATGCTGACACTTGTTGATAGCCGAACATTGAAATCTGCAGCAATTTGCGGAAGGTTGTACTCTGTCACGTTGAACGATTCTCTTTAGCCGTCATGGTCCCGTTCATGCAGGATCTTTTTCCGGCAGCAGCGATGTCGGAGATTTGATGTTTTAACGGATTCCTGACATTCGCAGTACACTCGTGAAATGGTAGTACGGGAAAATTCCCACTTCATTGCTGCTTCGGAGATGCTGTTTCCCATCGCTCGTGCGCCGACTATAACACCAAGTTCAAACTCACTTAAATCTTAATAACCTGTCATTGTAGCAACAGTAACCGATACAACAACTGCACCAGACACTTATTGTCTTCTACAGGCGTTGACGATCGCATTTTACAGATGTTGATCCAAACAAACAAAACTCATCCGAATCTGCGGAAAAACTAATTCCTCTCTCTCAAACCCCACCCTATGGCGAGAGAGGGAGAGTTTTAGTTTTAATGAATCAAAATTTACGAAGTATTTTTTTATTTATCTGTAACCATTTTCCACGAAAAAAATGAGATCATGGATTTTCTTGAATTGCAGCGCCAACTACCAAGAATCAAAACAAATGTTTAAGACAAAATGTACGTAGTGATTCTTGAGTATATAATCAAAATATCCACGGGTGTGCTGCCGGTCTATAGTGTCCAACGGGCACAATATTTCGGCGATCATACATGTCGCCATCATCAGGTGAACTGATGGACTGAGCTCCTGTGAACGTGCCGGCACGGAGATCCGTACGCTATGGCTGCTCAGAGGGAACTGGGTTCGGTCGCGGCGGCGGCCGATTTAAATACCCTCCGCCCGCGGCGCGCTCCCTCCGCCGTCCGCGCCCCGCGCCACGGTCACGCGGTGGAACAGATTGCGACGGCGTCTGAGATGACGTCGGTGTGATGGCTCTGTCCGCCGTGGTCGTCACAACTATACGTTTGCTCGATTTACTCTTGATTAACCCAATCGCTGGTTCCCAAGCCTTGCTAAGATTATAGCCACAGTCACGGTTTATGAGGTCGTCATTGGTGCGAATTTCGATGGCCTCTCTAACAACTCTGTCCCAGTATCTCGACGTCTGTACCAGAATCCTCGTGCGGTCATACTCCATGGCGTGATTTTCGACAAACAATATTCAGCGACCGCCGACTTGCTCGGATACATCAGTCGAGTGTGCCTCTGGTGTTCACGGCATCGATCCTCGACGGTACGCATCGTCTGACCAATATACGACTTGCCACATTGACACGGAATCTGGTACACGCCGGCCTTCCTCAAACCGACGTCATCTTTGGCGCTCCCCACCAGTGCACGAGTTTTATTTGGAGGACAAAACACAGTTCCGACCTGGTGTTTCTTCAGAATGCGGGCGATTTTCCCCGAGAGTGTGCCTGTGTATGGAATAAATGCAGTGCCTACCTCCTCCCTCGTGACTTCATCCATCTCAACAGGTTGTGCTGCAGTGGTTGGGCGGAGAGCGCGTTGAATCTGCCACTCTGAGTACCCATTTTTCGAAATACAGTTCTCAGGTGTTCCAATTCCTGGGGTAGACTCTCTGCGTCAGAGATAGTGCGCGCCCTATGTACTAGAGTTTTAAGTACCCCGTTCCTCTGTGAAGGGTGGTGGCAGCTGTCTGCGTGCAAATACAGATCAGTGTGCGTTGTCTTCCGATACACCCCATGACCTAGGGTGCCGTCAGCCTTTCTCTTGACCAAGACGTCAAGGAAAGGTAATTTACCCTCCGTTTCAGTCTCCATAGTGAATTTGATGTTGGGGTGTATGGAGTTTAGATGTGTAAGGAAGTCAAGGAGTTTATCCATACCATGTGGCCAGATGACGAACGTGTCGTCCACGTAACGGAAAAAGCAAGTAGGTTTCCATACGGATGACGACAGGGCTTTCTCCTCGAAGTTCTCCATGTACAAATTCGCTACCACTGGTGAGAGTGGGTAGCCCAGCTACCTCCAATGTAATGGACTTCCTACCAAATGAGCTAACTGTGCCTGTATATCCACCAATAGGAAGCGAGGTAAAAAAAGTCCAGAAGCGGGCAGTTGGGGGGATCAGATCTTGCCAGATATACCTGCCTTAATATCCACCAGTAGGATGCAAGGAAAAACTGCACACACATAAAGGTTATCGATTTAATTAACTGGTCAATTCTAATAGACTGAGGAAATATTTCCAAGACATCCACAGCTGGGGATTCAGCAGGTATCAGCTGCACTGTTCAAGAGAAAGGAGGGATTAGTATGGCACAGAACAGAAACTACCTACTTCTTCTTGAATTTGTTTATTCCATCCACTACAGATTTCCATAGCAATGGAATTGTGAGGACAAAGGCATATACTGACTACCAGCGCCAGGTATGCATGAGTGGCGAGGGGGGGTGGGGAGATGGGTGGAAGGAGAAGAGGTGAGGAGGAGATCTTGGTCTGTGTGTGCTTGTATACGTTGTTTCACACAAACAGGAAATAAGCACTTGAGACAGACAGAGAGAGAGAGAGAGAGAGAGAGAGAGAGAGAGAGAGAGAGAGAGGAGGGGGGAGGGAGGGGGAGAAAGAGGAGGGGGGAGGGAGGGGGAGAGAGAGGAGGAGGGAGGGAGAGGGAGAGAGAGGAAGGGGGTGGGAGGGGGAGAGAGAGGAAGGGGGTGGGAGGGGGAGAGAGAGGAGGGGGGAGGGAGGGGGAGAGAGAGGAGGGGGGAGGGAGGGGGAGAGAGAGAAGGGGGAGAGGGAGAGGGGGAGAGGGAGAGGGAGAGGGAGAGAGAGAGAAAGAGAGAGAGAGAGAGAGAGAGAGAGAGAGAGAGAGAGAGAGAGAGCGCATGTGTTTCGACAGGAATTTCTCGGCTATCAATGTCAAAGAGTTGTCACCACCTGATGAACTGCCCAACAAGAAGTAACCAGAGCAGTGAGGTGGAGGGGAGGAGGGTATTCGAAGGAGAGAGAGGGAGGTGTGGGACGGTTTCTTCTCCCAGTGTCCTCTGCTGGTGGTATTGAGATCTAGATCAGTTAGTATCTGCACTGCAAAGTAAGCACATAGAACAGCTGCTTCACTGGCCTGGTGTGGAAGGTGTGTGTCTGGGAACAAAGCAGGAAGTGAGTCTCTAGTATCACACATTCCTTTGTGGGTGACAACCACCTCCCAGTACAGCGCTCAAGGCTGAAAGGGTTGTCAGCAGTCCAGTGCATGTGGTATGGTGCAGTCCATGTGGGAATATGTGAGGTGGCTGGCACGTCTGCCATATGGTCAGTGCAAAGACATGATCGAAAGATTTTTAACTGCGTAATTACGTGCAGTGTGTTATATTAATGTCGATTTTGTGACATTATTCCTTGTGCCAGTGGGAAAAAGATGCGATCTTTGTGATGTATTTTACCATACCTGCATCATCTAAAACAACAGAGAATGATGAGCTTTTCCCCACTCAAAGTAAGATAGATCCAACCCCTGTTGAGTGAATTTTATAAATAAACATCATATCCTTTGCTGTGTAATCGACACTGATTTGAATCTTCCATGAGATCCTTCCTCTACTGCACAGACTCAGTTCTTTTCCTGCCAGTTTCCAGCTGGGGAGGGATGAGGAAGGGGGGCAGAAGGGAGAGCTAGGGGTTTTCCAAGAGGAGTAGGGGTTAATTTATAGATTTAATTAATTAGTCAATCAATTTCGTGTCAAAAGTGTGTTTGTATTGTATTTCCAAGAAGGATGGGGGAGGAGGAGGAGAAAGGGGAATGGGAGTGGTGGGGGGCCAAATTAAACCCAGGGGGTCATAAATCTATTAACATTACAATAGGTTAAGGGGAGGGGGAGGGCGTTATAAGACAATCAAGTTGACCCCTGAATATATTCTTGCCGCTTAATGTATGTAGCCTGTACTAACAATATGTGCTAGAATGCCGTTTGCTCCACTACTTGCGACTGGGCGAAATCTGGACAGACATCGTCTTTCAGATGTAGAAGCACACCTACCAACTTTTGTTTATGTCGCACATTTCTTTCTTGGTATTGCGATCTTTTTTTCCGTCAGTGTACAATGCGAGGTCACAGAGTGATGACTGCTCGCAGACCACGGCGTACTTCCACGTCTACATCAGTATTCTGCAATTCATTCTGAAGTGTTCTGCAGAGGATTCATAGAAGCACTTTAAGATTATTTCTCGAAAGTCCCGCTAGCAAGTGAAAAAAATGAAACTCCAAATCTTTCCACTCGAAGATGAAATGGAGTATCTTCCAACAACACACGCAAAGAATGGGTGTTCACTGAGACTACTGAGTATAGCATCTCTGCTGAATTAGGCTTTATCCGAGAAAGTGCATACGCAGGAGGGAACACAATGCAAGGGTCGAAGTTAGCAGTAGTTAAAACTTGCTCTTTCCATGAATGAGTAGCGTCTGGTTTACAATGGAACTAGTCGGTGGTAAACTTGCTATTTTCTAGTCTACGACACCGTACATACATTAAACTGATTACCAGATTCAGTAAAATTGCATACACAGTATAATTTTTCGCTTTTTTTTTTGCAGTCATAGGGAATTGGTGAATTGTTCGGCTGTGTGCAAATGTGAGACCTAGTCTTGCACAACGGCCGGGTGCAAGTCTTTCAACTGGCCAATGGGTCTACTTACGCACCTTGAAACAAACAGCACCCGATTTTCCCGGATGGTTACCCATACAAGTACTCGGGAGCCCAACGTTGCTGAGTTTCGGTGATCGGGCGGGAAGCAGTGTTACCAATGTGGCAAAGACAATGGCAACAGGAAAAGTAACGCATATTGTAATAACAAAATCAAAATTCTAACTGTCACATGAAATTTTGTTTTATGTATCAACCGATGTTAATGTCAAACAGTATTTTTGTAGGGCTCAGTGGATCTTTGGTGGGAACGTGTGGTGGCCGGGAGAGGGAGAGAAAGAGAGAGAGAGAGAGAGAGGGGGGGGGGGCGGGGGAGGGAGAGAGAGTGGTAATCTGACGTGTATAGCGGATGGGCATTTTTTGTTGTGATTATTGAATCGAAGGTGTGTTTCTTAAAATATGGAAGAAAGAAACTAAATTCCTCTATCTTTTCGTTTACAGTTGTACTTAAAACCCAAGGCATCGTAAAAGCAGGGGACATTATACCTAAAGACTAAATGTGCCAAATACATGAAGGTCTGCTAATGGACATCGATGAAACGTTGGTTGAGATACACAACCATAAACATTCAGACATAATTTGAACAAATATTCTAATACTGATGTTTTTGCTTCTCAGGGCTTTGAAAAGTATTCACGTAAACAATTTCATTATAACAGTGAGTTTTACCGGACATTATTTTAACGTCGACTTTGTCGTAATTGAAATAAATTGTGTTAAAAGTTGCTTTTACCGTTTTTCTACCTTAAAATATTAACGGTTACGTACAAAATAAAGGAGTTTATTGCATCGCAGAAATAACAACTGGAAAGTTCTCGTATTTCAATGGGAGAGTTCTCCCATAACTCGTTTGTCTTCAAAATTTTCAACTCAGTCGTTTCCAGACCAGGATTTCTTAACAACGATTGATATAAATCGTCATCGAAAGTTTTTATCGTTAGCACAGAAACGTTCTGTATAAGCATCTGTACAGACCTGCACAATAACAGCTTTATGTGGACTGACTTTAAGAGTTGTCTATCTACCACTAGAGACATCTGTTCATATAGTAAGAAAACCCAGCGGATCTTTGGCGGGAATGTTTTGTAGAAAGAAGAGAAAGTGTTTTAAAGGGGAAGTCCATTATAAACTGAGGAGCTCACTTTAAAATTTGGACCCCTCTTCCTCTTGGTGGGATTAGGTGAGGTGTGGTGAGACCCACAGGTTCCGCTCGCGTGAGGTTTACACCGTAGTGAGGCAAAAATACGTAAAAATGATTTTTTAAAAATTTGTTTTAAACATTGATCAAAACACTTTAATAAAACCATGTATTATATAGGAAGTGTATTAAACGGTGTTTTAACACGTGATTATAGACACTTAGTTGAACGGAACGGACAGTGTCTTGAAAGCAGGATATAAAAAGAACATCAACAAAAGCAAAACGAGGATAATGGAATGTAGCCGAATTAAGTCGGGCGATGCTCAGGGAATTAGATTAGGAAATGAGAGACTTAAAGTAGTAAAGGAGTTTTGTTATTTGGGGAGCAAAATAACTGATGATGGTCGAAGTAGAGAGAATATAAAATGTAGACTGGCAATGGCAAGGAAAACGTTTCTGAAGAAGAGAAATTTGTTAACATCGAGTATAGATTTAAGTGTCTGGATGTCGTTTCTGAAAGTATTTGTATGGAGTGTAGCCATGTATGGAAGTGAAACATGGACGATAAACAGTTTGGACAAGAAGAGAATAGAAGCTTTCGAAATGTGGTGCTACAGAAGAATGCTGAAGATTAGATGGGTAGATCACATAACTAATGAGGAGGTATTGAATAGAATTGGGGAGAAGAGGAGTTTATGGCACAACTTGACAAGGAGGGGGGACCGGTTGGTAGGACATGTTCTGAGGCATCAAGGGATCACAAAATTTAGCATTGGAGGGCAGTGTGGAGGGTAAAAATCATAGAGGGAGACCAAGAAATGAATACACTAAGCAGATTCAGAAGGACATAGGTTGCAGTAAGTACTGGGAGATGAAGCTTGCACATGATAGAGTAGCATGGAGAGCTGCATCAAACCAGTCTCAGGACTGAAGACCACAACAACAACAATAGACACTTTATTTTAAACATGCTAACCTGGGGTAGTACTCAGACGAAAGGACAGCCAGACAGCGAGAGATGGACAGAAAGGCTCCACGAAAATAGTATTAAACGTTTTGATGGATCAAAAAAAAAAAATGACCTTATATTGGTATACACTGAGGTGACGAAAGTCATGGGATACTTCCTAATATCGTGTCGAATATCCTTCCGCCCCGCGTAGTCCAGCAACTCTACATGGCATGGACTCAACACATCGTTGGAAGTTCCATTCTGAAATAGTGAGCCATGCTGCCTCTATAGCCCTCCATAACTGCGCAAGTATTACCAGTGCAGGATTTTGTGCACGAGAAGGGCAGCACGTTTTGTATTATCGAGAAATAGGGGAGACATTGTCACTGAAATGATACAGGATTTGGGGTGGACATTATTGAAACACATCACCAACTTTCTCCTCCAAATGCGAAAATATTTTGTTGACACTGACCTACATTAGGGAGAAACGAGTATCATGATAAAATAACGGAAATCAGTGCTCGTACGGAAAGAAACAGGTGTTTGTTTTTCCGCGAGCTATACGAGTTTGGAAGAATAGAGAATTTTGAAGGTGGTTCGATGGACCCTCTGCCAGACACTTAAATGTGATTTGCAGAGTATCCATGCAGATGTAGATGTAGAACAGATCTTTCGATTATGTCCCAAATCTGATCGATAGGATTCATGTCGGGCGATCTGGGCGGCCAAATCATACGCCCTAACTGTTCAGAACGTTCTTCAAGCAAATCGCGAACAACTGTGGCCTGCAGCCATGGCGCATTGTTATCTATAAGAGTTCCATCGTTGTGTCGGAACATAAAATCCATGAATGGCTGCAGATGGTCTCCAGGTAGCCGAACATAACCATTTCCAGTCAGTAATCGGCCAACTTGGACCAGAGGACCCAGTCCATTCCATCTAACCACAGCCCACACCATAAAGAAGCCACCATCAGCTTGCAGCGTCCATGGATTCCTGGGGTTTGCGCCACACGCGAACCCTACCATCAGCTCTAACTATCAGAAATCCGGACTCATCTGACGAGGCCACGTTTTTTCAGTCGTCTTGGGTTCAACCGATATGGTCACGAGCCCAGGAGAGGCGCTATAGGCGATGTCGTGCTGTTCGCAAAGGCACTGGTATCGGTCGTCTGCTGTCATAGCCCATTAACGCCAAATTTCGCCGCACTGTCCTAACGGATACGTTCACCGTACATGCCACATAGATTTCTGCGGTTATTTCAGGCAGTATTGATTGTCTGTGAGCACTGACAGTTCTACTCAAATGCCACTGCTCTCTGTTGTTAAGTGAACGCCGTCAGCCACTGTATTGTCCGTGGATGAGAAGTAAAACTTGAAATTTGGTACTCTCGGCATACTCTTGACACTGTGCGTCTCGGAATATTGAATTCCCTAACGATTTCCGAAATGTAATGTCCCATGGATCTAGCTCCAACTACCATTCCACGTTCAAAGTCCGTCAATTCCCGTCGTGCGGCCATAATCACGTCGGAAACCTTTCCACATGAATCAACTGAGTGCAAATGACAGCTCCGCTAATGAACTGCCCTTTTATACATTCTGTACGCGGCGCTACCGGCATCTGTATATGTGCAAATCGCTACTGCATGACTTTTGTCACCTCAGTATATTAAGTATCAGTAAAAATTTACTTGCTTCGCAGATGAAAGACAACACTGTTTGTAGCTGCCTTTGAACCATATGATTACATATCTTTTAATTCTCTTTATTTATATGATAACTAACAGAATTTTTGTCGATAAGATTCAGCTTAGATTCTTTTCACAAACAATTACCTTCCTGCTCGCACGCACGGTAACATTGGCTTTGCCGGTCGGAGTGGCCGTGCGGTTAAAGGCGCTACAGTCTGGAAACCGCACGACCGCTACGGTCGCAGGTTCGAATCCTGCCTCGGGCATGGATGTGTGATGTCCTTAGGTTAGTAAGGTTTAAGTAGTTCTAAGTTCTAGGGGACTTATGACCACAGCAGTTGAGTCCCATAGTTCTCAGAGCCATTTGAACCATTTGAACATTGGCTTTTTGTGCGTTGAAGAATATCATGGTTGAGAAGCAGCGATTCGACCGTTGCTGCAGAGAACTACCTGAATGAAATTTGACAGCCGGCCGCTGTGACCGAGCGGTTCTAGGCGCTTCAGTCCGGAACCGCGCTGCTTCTACGGTCGCAGGTTCGAATCCTGTCTCGGGCTTAGATGTGCGTGATATCCTTAGGTTAGTTAGGTTTAAGTAGTTCCAAGTCTAAGGGGCTGATGACCTCAGATTTTAAGTCCCATAGTGCTTAGAGGCATTTGAACCATTTTGAAATCTGACAATTGTGCGGCAGTTGTTTTGAATCGGAAAGTCCCGGAGATGTACACGGGTAAAGCATTCAGATCAGTTCACTTCAAAGAGGCCAAAGAGAATGATGGGCACTTTTATATTGTTTATACTCGGCATTAGTATTGTCACGTAGAAGAAGGTGTAATTAGGTGAATGACGAACAGTAACTTCACTTAACGAAGGTTTATTCAGCACTTGCACATACAAGAGCGTGGAGCGAACTGCCTCCGGCCAGAACACATACAATATATATACAGCTACAGAACATTCCAATACAATGCTTCTTGATATTTGTGGATACTTCTAGAATGTACTCGAACCGAATATAGAAATTAAAATTGGACAATCCAGGGGAATTTTGGACCCACGACCCTCCGTGCCACAGTTTAGTATCATAACCACTACACCACGCTGCTACTCAGCTTCTTCTACGACCTTGCTCCGTCATTAAAAGAACAGCGTCTCGGTGTTACGTCGTCCTAGTCCGGGAACGAGTCATCGGTCCTGCTTACTCCAACTCCCGATGACTGATGCTCGCCCTGGCGGTCATCTTCTTAGAACTTGTTTTGCCGCTACGTCACCTTTCCGCTTGTTGCCTGTCGCTGGCTGGAGCTTCGGATTTACCCTGGGTGGCAGTATCATTGTAAGGCTTCATTCGAAGGACGTGGACCGTATCTCTGGTCTTTCGTCGTCTTGTCTCGGGGTCGAAATCTTCAACTTCATAAGTAACATCAGACAACTGTCTGCAACCTTATAAGGTTCAAAGTAGCGCCTGTGGAACTTCTCAGAGAGACCAACCTTCCGAACAGGAATGAAGATCCAGACGGGGTCACCAGGCTGGTAGACAACAGGGCGGTGTCTGGCGTCATACCTTCGGCGATCGTTTTCTTGAGCCTGCAGCGTGTGGAGTCGGGCTAACTGCCGAGGTTCCTCAACTCTGGTTAACACCTGGCCGATATAGTCGTCGTCCACGTCATCGGGATGTAACGGAAACACAGTGTCCATCGTCGTCGTCACCTCACGCCCATGCACCAGGAAAAGTGGCGTAAATCCTGTGGTGTCTTGTTTGGCAAACGTCACGAAAGGTAGCACCTCATCCCTTTTGCTCTGCTCAACATTGACGAACATTGATAGCATGTCGGCCAAGGTCTTATTAAGGTGTTCAGTAAGCCAGTTAGTTGGCGGATGGTAGGCAGTCGTCATGTGATGAGTAATGTTGCACCGACTGTTTATTTCTGTCACAAGATTCAATTGAAAAACTTTCCCTCGATCCGTAATTAACGACCTCGGGGACCCTTGTTTTAATACAATGTCTTCTACGATGAATTTGGCTACCTCAGATGCTTCGGCTGTTTTCACGGCTTTTGTAATGGCATAGCGTGTCAGATAATCAGTGTATGAAACGTCCCCTTAGAACAATTGTACATGACTGTGCTTAAACTGACACACAATATTTTTAGCGCAACGCAATCTGACTTTCAAAAATCCCTACAAAAGAATGGCCCTGACTAACATTAACCTATACGTATCACAAATCACTTACCTCACAAAAATCTTTGTTACTCGAACTACTGCAATACAGCGAGCGCCACTACTGCCAGCTAAATAAAAGATTCAAACTACGGAAGGCACTAACTACTGATAGGCATAGTTAGCAAATGAAAGATTTTAATAGAGAACAAACAATGTATTTACCTTAATAGTCATCAAAAGTCATAATATATACACTCCCGGAAATTGAAATAAGAACACCGTGAATTCATTGTCCCAGGAAGGGGAAACTTTATTGACACATTCCTGGGGTCAGATACATCACATGATCACACTGACAGAACCACAGGCACATAGACACAGGCAACAGAGCATGCACAATGTCGGCACTAGTACAGTGTATATCCACCTTTCGCAGCAATGCAGGCTGCTATTCTCCCATGGAGACGATCGTAGAGATGCTGGATGTAGTCCTGTGGAACGGCTTGCCATGCCATTTCCACCTGGCGCCTCAGTTGGACCAGCGTTCGTGCTGGACGTGCAGACCGCGTGAGACGACGCTTCATCCAGTCCCAAACATGGTCAATGGGGGACAGATCCGGAGATCTTGCTGGCCGGGGTAGTTGACTTACACCTTCTAGAGCACGTTGGGTGGCACGGGATACATGCGGACGTGCATTGTCCTGTTGGAACAGCAAGTTCCTTTACCGGTCTAGGAATGGTAGAACGATGGGTTCGATGACGGTTTGGATGTACCGTGCACTATTCAGTGTCCCCTCGACGATCACCAGTGGTGTACGGCCAGTGTAGGAGATCGCTCCCCACACCATGATGCCGGGTGTTGGCCCTGTGTGCCTCGGTCGTATGCAGTCCTGATTGTGGCGCTCACTTGCACGGCGCCAAACACGCATACGACCATCATTGGCACCAAGGCAGAAGCGACTCTCATCGCTGAAGACGACACGTCTCCATTCGTCCCTCCATTCACGCCTGTCGCGACACCACTGGAGGCGGGCTGCACGATGTTGGGGCGTGAGCGGAAGACGGCCTAACGGTGTGCGGGACCGTAGCCCTGCTTCATGGAGACGGTTGCGAATGGTCCTCGCCGATCCCCCAGGAGCAACAGTGTCCCTAATTTGCTGGGAAGTGGCGGTGCGGTCCCCTACGGCACTGCGTAGGATCCTACGGTCTTGGCGTGCATCCGTGCATCGCTGCGGTCCGGTCCCAGGTCGACGGGCACGTGCACCTTCCGCCGACCACTGGCGACAACATCGATGTACTGTGGAGACCTCACGCCCCACGTGTTGAGCAATTCGGCGGTACGTCCACCCGGCCTCCCGCATGCCCACTGTACGCCCTCGCTCAAAGTCCGTCAACTGCACATACGGTTCACGTCCACGCTGTCGCGGCATGCTACCAGTGTTAAAGACTGCGATGGAGCTCCGTATGCCACGGCAAACTGGCTGACACTGACGGCGGCGGTGCACAAATGCTGCGCAGCTAGTGCCATTCGACGGCCAACACCGCGGTTCCTGGTGTGTCCGCTGTGCCGTGCGTGTGATCATTGCTTGTACAGCCCTCTCGCAGTGTCCGGAGCAAGTATGGTGGGTCTGACACACCGGTGTCAATGTGTTCTTTTTTCCATTTCCAGGAGTGTATATAGCAGTTCATGACATCCAGTCTTACAAATTTCAAAACTCCGCAATTTCTCTCCCCACATCCACCACTGCTGGCGGCTCACCTCCAACTGCGCAACGCTACGCGCTATTCACATCCAGCTGCCCAACACTACAGTGGCAGACAACAACGCAAACTAGCCACAGACTGCACACAGCACAGCCAGTGATTTTCATACAGAGCGCTACGTAACATTGCCAATAAGAAAACATAAACAGCCTACTTACAAGTGCAAACAATAATCCATCTATTGCCACTAGCAGGCGTTGGAAATCCGAGGAGGTCAATCCCAACACGCTGGAAAGGCGTTTCGGCTGGTGGAATTGGTATGATTTGGCCAGGTGGTTTCTGAGGAACTGCCTTCCTCCTCTGGCACTCTACAGTGCGACACATAGTGACGGACACTCCTAAATAAACCTGACCAGAAAAATCTCTTGCGGATTCTATCGTAGGTCTTAATAAATCCTAAATGTCCAGTCTCAGGTTTGTCATGGAATTTCTGTAGAACATCTAAGCGCATGTGTTTAGGAATCACTGATAGCCACCATTTTCCAAACGGATCAAAGTTTTTCTTGCAAAGGAATCCATTAACTACCTTCAATTGTCCTTTCACATCCTCTGACCGATTTAAGGCAAGCATAATTTGAGATATCTTGGCGTTCTTCTTCTGCTCAGCAGAGAGATCCTGGAGTGCAACGAGACAGTCACTACCTTCATCAAAGTCTTGATGGTCTTGCACAGATTTTCTTGAGAGACAGTCGACATATTGGTGTTTTCTTCCACTTTTGTACGCTATGGTAATGTCATACTCTTGAAGACGCAGTGCCCACCTGGCGAGTCGTCCTGTTGGATCCTTAAGACCTGTCAACCAACAAAGTGAATGATGGTCTGTAACAACTGTGTATGGCCTTCCATAGAGATACTGTCGAAATTTGCACATGGCCCAGATCACAGCAAGACATTCTCTTTCTGTAGTTGAGTAGTTTCCCTCGGCTTTTGTAAGTGTCCGAGAAGCATAGGCTATAACCTTCTCTTTTCCATCCGAAATCTGCACCAGAACAGCCCTGATCCCATACCCACTGGCATCAGTGTGTAGTTCTGTGGGTGCTCTCTCATCATCCAAACCAAGTACAGGGTCAGTCGTCAGAGCTTTTCGCAGCACATCGAAAGAATCTTGTTGAGCATCACCCCAGATAAATTTAGCATCAGCTTTTAACAAATCTTCGAGTGGCCTGGCTTTGATACAAAAGAGTTTGATAAAATGACGGTAATAAGAACATAATCCTAGGAAGCTTCTCACATCTCTAATACTTTTAGGAATAGGAAATCCCGCTATACATCTCACCTTTTCCGGGTCTGGCCGCACCCCTTCTTTTGACACAAGGTGTCCAAGTACTTTGATTTCTTTTGCTCCAAAGAGACACTTTCTTGGATTAAGTTTCAGTCCGTCTTGTTGGAGACACTTAAGAACGGCCCTCTGTCTTTTGATATGTTCATCAAATGTCTCTGAGAACACTATAATGTCATCTAAATAACAAAGACACATCGTCCACTTCAGGTGCCTTAGAAGATTATCCATCATCCGTTCAAAAGTTGCTGGTGCATTACACAAACCAAACGGCATTACTTTAAACTCATACAGGCCCTCAGGGGTGATGAATCAGTTTTCTCACGATCAGCCTCATCTACTTCGATTTGCCAGTATCCTGAGTACATGTCCATGGTTGAGAAAAACTTAGCCCCCCTCAGACAATCTAGTGTATCGTCAATTCGTGGAAGAGGGTAAACGTCCTTTTTCGTTTTCTTATTAAGCTTCCTGTAATCAACACAAAAGCACCAACTGCCATCCATCTTCCTGACGAGAACCTCTGGTGACGACCATGGGCTCTGCGAAGGCTGAATGATGTCATTCTTCATCATTTTCTCTACCTCGTCGCAAATTATTAGACGTTCCTTAGCTGACACATGGTATTCTCTCTGGCTTATTGGTTGATGGTCTCCAGTGATAATCCGGTGCTTCACTGTCGATTTGTCTAATTTGCTCTTCACCTGTGGGTTGAAGCATTCAAAGAACTCTTGAAGAGTAACAAGTAGCTTCTTCTGTTGTTCCTTATTGAGATCTGGTGATAGTCGAGTTAGAAGATCTTGTCTCGTAGTGGTAGCGCTAATTTCGACCACAGAGTCGGCAGTCGGCATGGGAGGTTTCTATGACGCTCAGCTGTTCTTCAATTAACGGCTCAGCGTTTGCTACGCACATGCGTCTTGGAAGCATCTACGGTTCTCGGCGACAGTTAACTATCCACACTTCACCTAATCCGTTCTTAAACGAGACGACAGAGGCTGGGATGACAAAATTATTCTTCAGTGGTATGCTTCTCTTACATTCCACTACAAGATCCATGGGTTAATGGATGGCATGACCCGTAACAGTTACCTTTCTATCGCTGACTGCAGGAATGATCACTTCATCCAGCACGCATAGTCCCCTCACACTCGGATACGCATCTTCCTGTCCACAGTATCTCATCTCGTGTACCATAATCTTCGAGCGACCACAATCTGTAACTGCCTGAGAAGCTTTTAAGAAGTCCCATCCGAGAATGACGTCATGACTACACTCTTGTAAGACGATGAATTCTAAGGGCTGTGTATGGCCACTTATACCCACACGAATGGTACATCTTCCTGTAGGTTTTACATATTTCGCATTAGACATCTTCAGCAGAGCTGTTTTGTTGTCGACGAATACGGTTTTCTGCGACTGGCGACGGTACTTCTCCGAAATGACTGAATATGATGCTCCAGAGTCCACTAGAGCTGGGGCTGGTCGGCCACCCATGATGATATCGACGTAGTTTCCTATAATTTTTGTAGTGATCGACGGCGGAGGATTTTTCTCTTCGGCGGCCTCACCTCCAAGGCAGGTCGCACCCTTTAGTTTTTCACGTTGTGGCGGCTAGGTGATCGGCTGGAGCTTCTGAACAGCGATCGAGACCTTGATCGGCGTGTTGGGGAGCGTCCTCTCCATCGGCTAGCTCGCGGCGATGGTGACCTACGTCGTCCTGCACCCACATCTTCTTGTTCATCTTCGTCGTCCCAGAGTTGGCGTCGGCTAAGATCGGTCTGCTGTCTTCTGGTATGGGCGTCATCAAATATCCGCCGCCTTTCTCGACGCTAGCGCACCACATGTCCCGGTCGTCCGCAGTGGAAACATACTGGTTGGTTATCCCGGGTCCTTCAGACGTCAGTCTTCCTTGGTGCCCAAACAGGTTCCTCATGCGGCATTGTAGGAACGTAACTCCGCCTGGGTCTCGACTTTTTCACCGTTTTAAAGGGAAATGAAGGACGAGAGATTGGGTTCAATGTCTGTTCCACTTCCTCCCTTGTGGCCTCTTGAAGCGTCTTGGTTTTTTGCTCGCCGTGCAATCCAAGTGCCTTCTGAACTTCCTCTCTCACTATCTGACGAAGAACACTTGTGAAATCAGTTGCTTCCTCCATCACAGACATCGATACGATGTTTGGAAGCCGTTCAAACTTCTTGCGTGTAATTCTTTTTTGATGCATTGTTTCGATATACTGGCACAATTTTATGAAGTCGTCTGCTGTCGAAACCTCCTTCAGGAGTAGGGCTTGATACATGTCCTCAGCAAGTCCCTTCATGAGATGTGCAACCCTATCTTCCTCCTTCATTCTAGGATCCACTATTTTACACAGCTCCAAGACGTCTTGAATGTCGGAAGCTGTAGTTTCTCTTGGACGCTGTGCCCTGCACTTGAATTTATCTTCAGCCTTGCGCTTCTGTCGTTGTGCGTCGCCGAAATACTTGCACAGTTCCGCCTGGAATACTTCCCAGCTTGTGAACTTCTCCTCGTTGTTCTCATACCATTGCTTGGCAGTGCCCTCCAAGTAGAAAAATACGTTAGCCAAACACACGGTGTCATCCCCTTTGTTAAATTTGGCTGTACGCTCATATACCTTCAGCCACTTGTTTGGATCGTGGCCATCGTCACCAGAGAACACGGAAGGATGTCCCATGTGGTGGCACACAGTTGCTTTCATCGTAATGTCTTCTTCTTTTGTCTCCTGTAGATTGCGGTCTGTTGAATATGGCTCGAACTCGGGTTTCTCGCCACGTAAACGGCGGCCTGATGGGAGCCACTGTGTCGTCGATAATGTGCACTATCACAAACTCCAATACCCGGCGCCTCCACCAGAATAATGCCAGGTAGAAGTAGGTGTAATTAGATGAATGACGAACACTAACTTCACTTAACGAAGGTTTATTCAGCACTTGCACATACAAGAGCGCGGAGCGAACTGCCTCCGGCCAGAACACATACAGTATACAGGGTGAGTCACCTAACATTACCGCTGGATATATTTCGTAAACCACATCAAATACTGACGAATCGATTCCACAGACCGAACGTGAGGAGAGGGGCTAGTGTAATTGGTTAATACAAACCATAAAAAAAATGCACGGAAGTGTGTTTTTTAACACAAACCTACGTTTTTTTTAAATAGAACCCCGTTAGTTTTGGTAGCACATCTGAACATATAAACAAATACGTAATCAGTGCCGTTTGTTGCATTGTAAAATGTTAATTACATCCGGAGATATTGTAACCTAAAGTTGACGCTTGAGTACCACTCCTCCGCTGTTCGATCGTGTGTATCGGAGTGCACCGAATTACGTAGGGATCCAAAGGGAACGGTGATGGACGTTAGGTACAGAAGAGACTGGAACAGCACATTACGTCCACATGCTAACACCTTTTTATTGGTCTTTTTCACTGACGCACATGTACATTACCATGAGGGGTGAGGTACACGTTCGACGGGTGTTTCACAGGACGTGGAGGACGCATACACTGGCCAGCTCGTTCTCCTGATCTTACACCTCTGGACTTCTTTCTGTGGGGTACGTTAAAGGAGAATTTGTACCGTGATGTGCCTAAAACCGCAATGAAACAACGTATTGTGACAGCCTGCGGCGACATTACACCAGATGTACTGCGGCGTGTACGACATTCATTACGCCAGAGATTGTAATTGTGTGCAGCAAATGAAGGCCACCACATTGAACATCTATTGGCCTGACATGTCGGGACACACTCTATTCCTCTCCGTAATTGAAAACGGAAACCACGCGTGTACGTGTACCTCACCCCTCATGGTAATGTACATGTGCGTCAGTGAAAAAGACCAATAAAAAGGTGTTAGCATGTGGACGTAATGTGCTGTTCCAGTCTCTTCTGTACCTAACGTCCATCACCGTTCCCTTTGGATCCCTACGTAATTCGGTGCTCTCCGATACACACGATCGAACAGCGGAAGAGTGGTACTCAAGCGTCAACTTTAGGTTACAATATCTCCGGATGTAATTAACATTTTACAATGCAACAAACTGCACTGATTACGTATTTGTTTATATGTTCAGTTGTGCTAACAAAATTAACGGGGTTCCATTTAAAAAAAACGTATGTTTGTGTTAAAAAACATACTTCCGTGCATTTTTTTTGTGGTTTGTATTAACCAATTACACTAGCCCCTCTCCTCACGTTCCGTCTGTGAAATCGATTCGTCAGTATTTGATGTGGTTTACGAAATATATCCAGCGGTAACGTTAGGTGACTCACCCTGTATATACAGCCACAGAACATTCCAGTACAATGATTGATATTTGTGGATACTTTTAGAATTTACTCGAACCGAATATAGAAATTAAAACTGTACAGTCCAGATGAGTTTTGAACTCACGACTTTCCATACAACAGTTTAGTATCATAACCACTACACCACGGCGCTACTCAGCTCCTTCTGCGACAGTGTTATAAAACAATGTCATCCATTATACTAATGTGTATTCTCTGAATTAAAAAGTGGGCATGAGATGTTGATTGTTCCTCCCACTTTAAATGAGATTTGGTGAGATTTTGCCGGAAACTACACCCACCCCCCCACCCCCTCCTTCACACCATTTTGAGTTCACGTAATTAACAGACGTCCCGTAATCTGATGTGTGTAGCGGACGTGTGACATTACAGACAACTGGCTCGATTGCCGCAGGGAGGTTTGTATTTCCCAGAACGGCTACAGGGCGTTGCAAAGAAGTTTTGGGGCGGACAGCTGTCAGCTTGCCGGCAGACACCCGAGCCGATTTGGAGGCAGCGCTGAGCGCAGGAACAGGGGTGGCCGTAAAGCGACCAGCAGCAGCCGTCATCGGTGTTTTCTCCGGGCGGAATGACGTTTGTATGATTCCCGGTACCGTGATCACGTGACGCGCTAAAATCGAGGAGCCGTGTGACGCGGAATTTGTCACTGAACGTAATATTACAGGAAATAAATGCATGCTAAGGAAAGACAAATGACAACTTTGGATCGCGGCTCACTGAAAATTCTACCACGTTGATTAAAACTCTTTTGGGTGTTGTACCTTGTCACTGTATAAAATACTTGACTTTGTAAGTAGGCTGTTTATGTTTTCTTATTGGCAACGTTACGTAGCGCTCTGTATGAAAATCACTGGCTGTGCTGTGTGCGGTCTGTGGCTAGTTTGCATTGTTGTCTGCCATTGTAGTGTTGGGCAGCTGGATGTTAACAGCGCGTAGCGTTGCGCAGTTGGAGGTGAGCCGCCAGCAGTGGTGGATGTGGGGAGAGAAATTGCGGAGTTTTGAAATTTGTAAGACTGGATGTCATGAACTGCTATATATATTATGACTTTTGATGACTATTAAGGTAAATACATTGTTTGTTCTCTATTAAAATCTTTCATTTGCTAACTATGCCTATCAGTAGTTAGTGCCTTCAGTAGTTTGAATCTTTTATTTAGCTGGCAGTATTGGCTCTCGCTGTATTGCAGTAGTTCGAGTAACGAAGATTTTTGTGAGGTAAGTGATTTGTGAAAGGTATAGGTTAATGTTAGTCAGGACCATTCTTTTGTAGGGATTATTGAACGTCAGATTGCGTTGCGCTAAAAAAATATTGTGTGTCAGTTTAAGCACAGTCATTTATAATTTTTCTAAGGGGACGTTTCATAACTTGTAAACTGTAAAACGAACGTATCGACCGTATTACAGCGGCCTTCATCAGGACAAGACTGGAGGAAGGACTGAGGAAATCCGTTGTAATATGGTCTATGGTCGAAACATTGGTTTTACGGTTTATAACTAAAGTTTTTTAGACAGTGACGCGGTACAACGTCCAGAAGAATTTTAATCATCGTGACACCGGCCGTGGAAGCCTCCATAGTTACAAAATTCAGCCATGTTAGAAACTTCGGCGTTAAAAAATTATTATGTTTATTACTATTACTGTTTATAAAAATTGTAACAATTGCATCAGTTATGCAACTTACTTATGATAAACCAAATGAAAGCGAATTCTGCCAGAAATCACACGAACAGTATATTTTTCTAATTAATATACAAAATGTTATAAATAATATAGTTAATTTACGTAAATAGTGCCACCACTATGAAATTCTTCACGTGTACACAATTGCTATTGTCAGTATGAGTACCTCTTTTTAATAATCCAACAATTTTCGACCCATATTTATTTATGCTCACGAGTAATAGAATATATAGAATTAATGTTAGGCGTTTGATACATTTCCCCACAGTCGTTTAATGAACAAAGTAAGAGCATATGGACTATCAGACCAATTGCGTGACTGGATTGAAGAGTTCCTAGATAAAAGAACGCAGCATGTCATTCTCAGTGGAGAGAAGTCTTCCGAAGAAAGACTGATTTCAGGTGTGCCGCAGGGGAGTGTCGTAGGACCGTTGCTATTCACAATATACATAAATGACCTTGTGGATGACATCGAAAGTTCACTGAGGCTTTTCGCGGATGATGCTGTGGTATATCGAGAGGTTGTAACAATGGAAAATTGTACTGAAATGCAGGAGTATCTGCAGCGAATTGACGCATGGTGCAGGGAATGGCAATTGAATCTCAATGTAGACATGTGTAATGTGCTGCGAACACATAGAAAGAAAGATTCCTTATCATTTAGCTACAATATAGCAGGTCAGCAACTGGAAGCAGTTAATTCCATAAATTATCTGGGAGTACGCATTAGGAGTGATTTAAAATGGAATGATCATATAAAGTTGATCGTCGGTAAAGCAGATGCCAGACTGAGATTCATTGGAAGAATCCTAAGGAAATGCAATCCGAAAACAAAGGAAGTAGGTTACAGTACGCTTGTTCGCCCACTGCTTGAATACTGCTCAGCAGTGTGGGTTCCGTACCAGATAGGGTTGATAGAAGAGAGAGAGAAGATCCAACGGAGAGCAACGCGCTTCGTTACAGGACCATTTAGTAATTGAGAAAGCGTTACGGAGATGACAGATAAACTCCAGTGGAAGACTCTGCAGGAGAGACGCTCAGTAGCTCGGTACGGGCTTTTGTTGAAGTTTCGAGAACATACCTTCACCGAGGAGTCAAGCAGTATATTGCTCCCTCCTACGTATATCTCGCGAAGAGACCATGAGGATAAAATCAGACATTAGAGCCCACACAGAGGCATACCGACAATCCTTCTTTCCACGAACAATACGAGACTGGTATAGAAGGGAGAACCGATAGAGGTACTCAAGGTACCCTCCGCCACACACCGTCAGGTGGCTTGCGGAGTATGGATGTAAATGTAGATGTAGAATTATCGACTAGAGTGATGAGTGTGGTGAAATATCACTGACGGAAAAAATGCAACACCAAAAAATAATAGATGTAGAGTAATAAAATTTCGGCAACAATTTTTATAGGTAACATATTCAAGTAATTAACTTTGCAAGATGACAGGCTAATGTAAGCGCGAGATAAGCCATTGCATATGTGAAATGCTGGTATATTGATAAGTGCTGTAACCGCCAGAAACGTGCATGCATTGTGATGTAAAGGTGCCGGATCTAAGTTTGTGGGATGGAGCTCCATGCCTGTTGTACTTGGCTGCTCAACAGCGGAGCGGTTAATGCTATTTGTGGATGAAGCAGAAGTTCTCGTCCGATGATGTCCAATATGTACTCGATTGGAGACAGATCTAGTGAACGAGCAGGCCAAGGCAAGATGTTGAATCTCTGTAGGGCATGTTGGGTTACAGCAGCTATATGTGGACGAGCGTTATCCGTTTAGAAAACAACCCCTGGGATGCCATTCATGAAGGGCAGCACAGCCGGCCGGTGTGACCGAGCGGTTCTAGGCGCTTCAGTCTGGAACCGCGCGACCGCTACGGTCGCAGGCTCGAATCTTGCCTCGGGCATGGGTGTGTGTGATGTCCTTAGGTTAGTTAGGTTTAAGTAGTTGTAAGTTCTAGGGGACTGATGACCTCAGATGTTAAGTCCCATAGTGCTCAGAGCCATTTGAACCAAGGGCAGCGCAACAGGTCGAATTTCCACATTGACGTACAATTTCGCTGTGAGGATGCGAGGGATAACGACGAGACTGCTCCTGCTGTCATACGAAATCGCACCCTAAGACCATAACTCCAGGTCTAGGTTCAGTGTATGTTGCACGCATACAGGTTGGTTACAGACCCTCAACTGGACTCCTTATAACCACCACACAGCCATCGCTGGCACAGAGGCAGAATCAGCTTTCACGAGAAAACACAAGACACCTCAATCCTGCCCTCCAAGGAGCTATCGCTTGATACCACCGAAGTCGCAAATGGCGATGGTTTGGGGTCAGTGGAAAGCACGCGACAGAGCGTCTGGCTCGGGGCTGTCCTTGCAGTAACACACTTGTAGCAGTGTCACTGCGGTGCTAAATGCTGCTGAAACTGCTGCTGCAGATGCAGTATCATACGCCAGAGCCACTCGCCGAACACAATGGTCTTCCTTCTCAGTAGTGCCACGTAACCGTCTGAAGCTCGGTCTTCTCGTGACCACCGCTGTTATTAATGATGTACAGTGGCTACATTCCTGCCGAGTCTGTCTGCAGTATCGCAGAAGGAACATTCAGTTTTTTCTCGTAGCCCTGTTACACAACCTTGTTCAAACTCTGTCGCCTTGAAAGCATTCTTAACTAACATGGACTCGCCATGTACAATCTTAAAGATAACTAATGCTCACGAGCGCTACAGCGTGTATTTAAAGCAAACCCGATTTGCATCCTCATAGTGGCACTACTTGCGCCAGTGTTATGCGAATGGCACGAAATTTGAACAGACATAATCTTTCAGATGTACACTACTGGCCATTAAAATTGCTACACCAAGAAGAAATGCAGATGATAAACGGGTATTCATTGGACAAATATACACTCCTGGAAATGGAAAAAAGAACACATTGACACAGGTGTGTCAGACCCACCATACTTGCTCCGGACACTGCGAGAGGGCTGTACAAGCAATGATCACACGCACGGCACAGCGGACACACCAGGAACCGCGGTGTTGGCCGTCGAATGGCGCTAGCTGCGCAGCATTTGTGCACCGCCGCCGTCAGTGTCAGCCAGTTTGCCGTGGCATACGGAGCTCCATCGCAGTCTTTAACAGTGGTAGCATGCCGCGACAGCGTGGACGTGAACCGTATGTGCAGTTGACGGAGTTTGAGCGAGGGCGTATAGTGGGCATGCGGGAGGCCGGGTGGACGTACCGCCGAATTGCTCAACACGTGGGGCGTGAGGTCTCCACAGTACATCGATGTTGTCGCCAGTGGTCGGCGGAAGGTGCACGTGCCCGTCGACCTGGGACCGGACCACAGCGACGCACGGATGCACGCCAAGACCGTAGGATCCTACGCAGTGCCGTAGGGGACCGCACCGCCACTTCCCAGCAAATTAGGGACACTGTTGCTCCTGGGGTATCGGCGAGGACCATTCGCAACCGTCTCCATGAAGCTGGGCTACGGTCCCGCACACCGTTAGGCCGTCTTCCGCTCACGCCCCAACATCGTGCAGCCCGCCTCCAGTGGTGTCGCGACAGGCGTGAATGGAGGAACGAATGGAGACGTGTCGTCTTCAGCGATGAGAGTCGCTTCTGCCTTGGTGCCAATGATGGTCGTATGCGTGTTTGGCGCCGTGCAGGTGAGCGCCACAATCAGGACTGCATACGACCGAGGCACACAGGGCCAACACCCGGCATCATGGTGTGGGGAGCGATCTCCTACACTGGCCGTACACCACTGGTGATCGTCGAGGGGACACTGAATAGTGCACGGTACATCCAAACCGTCATCGAACCCATCGTTCTACCATTCCTAGACCGGCAAGGGAACTTGCTGTTCCAACAGGACAATGCACGTCCGCATGTACCCCGTGCCACCCAACGTGCTCTAGAAGGTGTAAGTCAACTAACCTGACCAGCAAGATCTCCGGATCTGTCCCCCATTGAGCATGTTTGGGACTGGATGAAGCGTCGTCTCACGCGGTCTGCACGTCCAGCACGAACGCTGGTCCAACTGAGGCGCCAGGTGGAAATGGCATGGCAAGCCGTTCCACAGGACTACATCCAGCATCTCTACGATCGTCTCCATGGGAGAATAGCAGCCTGCATTGCTGCGAAAGGTGGATATACACTGTACTAGTGCCGACATTGTGCATGCTCTGTGGCCTGTGTCTATGTGCCTGTGGTTCTGTCAGTGTGATCATGTGATGTATCTGACCCCAGGAATGTGTCAATAAAGTTTCCCCTTCCTGGGACAATGAATTCACGGTGTTCTTATTTCAATTTCCAGGAGTGTATTACTGACATGTGATTACATTTTCATGCAATTTGGGTGCATAGATCCTGAGAAATCAGTACCCAGAACAACCACCTCTGGCCCTAATATCGGCCTTGATACGCCTGGACATTCAGTCAAACAGAGCTTGGATGGCGTGTACAGGTACAGCTGCCCATGCAGCTTCAACACGATACCACAGTTCATCAAGATTAGTGACTGGCTTATTGTGACGAGCCAATTGCTCAGCCACCACTGACCAGACGTTTTCAGTTGGTGAGAGATCTGGAGAATGTGCTGGCCAGGGCAGCAGTCGAAAATTTTCTGTATCCAGAAAGGCCCGTACAGGACCTGCAACAAGCGGTCGTGCATTATCCTGCTGAAATCTAGGGTTTAGCAGGGTTCGAATGAAGGGTAGAGCCACGGGTCGTAACACATCTGAAATGTAACATCCACTGTTCAAAGTGCCGCCAACGCGAACAAGTGGTGACCGAGAAGTGTAACCAATGGCACCCCATACCATCACGCCGGGTTGTAAGTAGGCTGTTTAGGTTTTTTTATTGGTAACGCCACGTAGCGCTGTGTATGAAAATCACTGGCTGTGCCGTGTGCAGTCTGTGGCTGGTTTGCATTGTTGTTTGCTATTGTAGTGTTGGGCAGATGGATGTGAACAGCGCGTAGCGTTGCGCAGTCGGAGGTAAGCCGCCGGTAGTGGTGGATGTGGGGAGGGAGATGGCGGAGTTTTGAGAGCGGATGATCTGGACATGTGTCCATCAGATAAAGTAAATTTGTAAGACTGGATGTCATGAACTGCTATATATTATGACCTTTGAACAATATTAAGGTAAATACATTGTTGTTCTCTATCAAAATCTTTCATTTGCTAACTATGTCCATCAGTAGTTAGTGCCTTCAGTAGTTTGAATCTTTTATTTAGCTGGTAGTAGTGGCGCTCGCTGTGTTGCAATAGTTCGAGTAACGAAGATTTTTGTGAGGTAAGTGATTTGTGAAAGGTATAGTTTAATCTTTAGCCAGGGCCATTATTTTGTAGGGATTATTGAAAGTCAGATTGCGTTGCGCTGAAAATATTGTGTGTCAGTTTAGTGGTGATCAGAACAGTTAAAGAGCGAAATGTCTGAATACGTTCAGTTCTGCTCAGCTGTTTGAAAATCAAATAATGTAAGAGGTTTATCAGCAGAGTAATTCACTAATTTTTCTTAGGGGACGTTTCAGGATGATGCGCCAGTATGGCGATGACGAATACACGTTTCCAATGTGCGTTCACCGCGATGTCGCCAAACACGGATGCGACCATCATGATGCTATAAACAGAACCTGGATTCATCCGAAATACTGACGTTTTGCCATTCGTGCACCCAGGTTCGTCGTTGAGTACACCAACGCAGGGCTCCTGTACGTGATGCAACGTCCAGGGTAACCGCAGCCATGGTCTCCGAGCTGATAGTCTATGTTGCTGCAAACGTCGTCCAACTGTTCGTGCAGATGGTTGTTGTCTTGCAAACGTCCCCATCTGTTGACTCAGGGATCGAGACGTGGCTGCACGATCCGTTACAGCCATGCGGATAAGATGCCTGTCATCTCGACTGCTAGTGATACGAGGCCGTTGGGATCCAGCACGGCGTTCCGCATTACCCTCCTGAACCCACCGATTCCATATTCTGCTAACAGTCATTGGATCTCGACCAACGCGAGCAGCAATGTAGCGATACGATAAACCGCAATTGCGATAGGCTACAATCCGACCTTTATCAAAGTCGGAAACGTGATGGTACGCATTTCTCCACCTTACACGAGGCATCACAACAACGTTTCACGAGGCAACGGCGGTCAACTGCTGTTTGTGTACGAGAAATAGGTTGTAAACTTTCCTCATGTCAGAACGTTGTAGGTGTCGCCACCGACGCCAACCTTGTGTGAATGCTCTGAAAAGCTAATCATTTGCATATCACAGCATCTTCTTCCTGTCGGTTAAATTTCGCGTCTGCAGCACGTCATATTCATGGTGTAGCAATTTTAATGGCCAGTAGTGTAGAAACACGCCTACCAAATTTAATTCATGTTGCACAATTATTTCTTGGTGTAGCGGTATTTCTCCGTCAGTGTATGTTTGAAATTTATTTGAAGTTATTAAAATAATGCACAGTTGTTTTATTAAGAGGTCACAAAATAACCCCAAAAATGTATCGTTTGGTTTTTATGTGTATTTATGTGAAATTATTGTATATATTCTAAATGGTGGTCAGGGTGAACGTATCAAGTGGTAGTCATGTGACAGAACCTTTAAATAAACGTGCACCATTGAGCACAAACATCTGTCATCTTGGCCCGCTCATCGTGGGTCATTGGCCTTAAGTCTGTCGGCTGGGGTTTTCTGTGGTAAAGTTCTGGGCGGCATGTGTGCTGCGAATGCTTCACTATGTGATAGCGGCGACTTGGAATCATTTTTGTGGACGCATGTGATGAAAACTTGCGAATTTCTGTGCTCTCGTTTCAGTCTGGAGCTAGAATCTCTCGAGTCATTTAGTAAATGACGAGCTCTAGCATGCGCGAACTTTAGTATCATTTTTTACCGTTGCAGCAGTGAACTTGTAAAAATTTACCACTTTTCACTGATTTAAATTGTGTGATGGTCTTCGGCAGCATTAGTTGGGACAGCATTTATGGTTATGTAATTTAGGTTCGTTGTGAACGACAGTGAGAGTTCATGCTAACGCACATTAAGACGTCGTCACGGTTTTTAACGAGTTCATTGCACTAATTAGTGTATTTATTTAGCACAAGCCGTTGGCTGGAAACGCTCTATTTGCACGAAGTGATTACGAATTTGCACTGTTGTTTAAATACTGACTAGTTATTCACTGAATTTATTTGTACGCTGTCATCATTTACATACGTTCTGCATTCCTGAAATAAATGTTTAGATCAAATTGCAAAACAATCTGATTCAGGCAATAATATTGTCGAGCTTTTGACCAACAAATCCAACCTTGGTTCAGCTACTTATTTATTTCGCTAATTTGTCTCATTACTAGGATGAATGAACATTATAGTGTAAATTTTTTGGGCTATAGAGCGACTGTGTACAGCCGCTCGCTATTGACGATGTCGAGCCACGCTAAAAATTATTGGCCGTACATTGCACGCATTTTGTTGGCACGTTGTACAGCTTCGTGATTATTTATCTCTAAACTCATACACGGTGTGAGGGAGCAGAAAAGTCCCACGAGTGGAGTCGTAGACGGACATTTTGTATTGTGACGGCAAAATACAAGAGGTTTTTATTAAAATATGGAGGAAATAAACTGAATTCCTGTATCTTTTCATTTATAGTTTTACATAAAGCTTACTGAGTCTAGAAATATTCTCCTAAACGCAGGAAACGTCATACCTAAAGACTAACTGTGCCAGCTACGTGAAGGACCGGTAATGGACATAGATGAAACGTTAATTGAGATACACAACCAAAAATATGCAGACAAATCTGAAGAAACCTTGTAATACTAATATCGTTTCTGGTTCTCAAGGTACTGAAAAGTGTTCACACGAACCATTTCAGTACAACAGTGAGTTTTACTGAGAATTGTCTTCACTTCGGCTTTGTCCTCATTGAAAGAAATTAAGTTAGAAGACGCCGTTCCCGTTTGCCTACCTTAAAATATTAACAATTACGGACACAATAAATCAGTTTATTACCTCGCACGAACAACAACTCGCAAGTTCTCGTATTTGATTGGCAGAGTTATCCCATAGTTCGATCTTTCTTCGAAATTTTCGACTCAGTCGTTTTGTGACCAGGATTTCTGAACTCAGATGAATATCCATCGTTCCACAAAGTTTTTATGATCAGCATAGTAACGCCCTGTATAAGAATCAAGGATGCCAGCTGTACGGAACAACACAGTAACAGTTATTTGTGGAATGCCGTTAAGGATTGTACGTCTACCGGAAGATACGTTTGACCATACAGTGACAATGCTTTGTCCTGACGAGTAGTGAATGATAGCGGGCTCCCTATCCTCCTCAAATCAAACAGGTCTGCTGTCGCTTTGCAAGCTAAACTTGAAGTCGTCCGTGAATTTGGCGGCCCTCTACTGATCTTCAGTCCAGTGCACGTGTTAGCGCTCACGCTGCAAACTCGGACAATCAGTGGCACCCATCAGTCTGATTGCCTCCCAAACACAGCTTTGTGGTGAAGCCTTCTGCGCACAGTACTCGCTGACATTCAAGGGCAGCAGCAAGAGCAGTCGTAGTTTCAGTAGGACAACAGTTCTATTCTTTGTACCGCTTAACGTTAGATATCTGCCAATGGTGAGTGCTGTGTCCCGCAGACGCTCTTCGATGAGACATTTCGATTCCAAACATACGCCTAGAAACTGTTTCCACAGTCTATAAACTACGGATGACCAATATTTAACTATTTGAAAAGCTATATCTGAGTCATGCCTAAAATCAGTCAATAGTCTTCCATCGAAGTGCGTCCGGTAAATGGACCCTCTGGGGTATTTGAACAAATTAACGATCTCTGATGCCTTCTCTCACTGACACAGCAGCAACTGCCGCCGATCTACTCTGAAACAAAAAGTTATCTCCTATGTACAGGTGAAACGAGACAACTTTAGCTCTACTGATTTCTTTTTGTTCGTCAACATTCGTGTCAATTTCGTTGTTTTCCTGAATAATTGCGGTTTGTGTGATTTTTCTGTTTTTATGTAAACCAAGTTGCGAAATCTCCTTGCGATGTAATACGATACAAAGATTTCAACATTAACTTGTACATTTGGTACAAGTATATCGTGTTCTCGTTAAAAATGACAATAAAACGAAGACATGTATACTACAGAAATATTACCTGAAACAATGACCCCAACAGAAGGCTTCTGGCGGCTCTCAGCAACTCTCCGGATGGACTGTATTTGACAGTGGTATACCAGTCAGGTTCCTTTCAAAGTATGCAGACACAATAGCGCCTTTCTTAGCAATCACATACAACCGCTCACTTGACGAAAGGTCTGTTCCTAAAGACTGGAAACTAGCACAGGTCCCACCAGTATTCAAGAAAGGAACTAGGAGTAACCCATTGAATTACAGACCCATATCACTGACCTCAATTGCAGTAGGGTTTTGGAGCATATACTGTACTCGAACATTATGAATCACCTTTAGGAAAATGACTTATTGATATATAACCACCACGGATTCAGAAAATATCGTTCTTGTGCAACACAGCTAGCTCTTTATTCCCATGAAGTAATGAGTGCTGTCGACAATGGATCTCGGATCGATTCCGTATTCCTAAATTTCTAGAAGGCTTTTGATACCGTTCCTCACAAGCAACTATTAATCAAATTGCGTGCATATGGAGTACCGTCTCAGTTGTGTGACTGGATTCGTGATTTCCTCTCAGAGAGGTCACAGTTCGCAGTGATAGACGGTAAATCATCGAGTAGAACAGAAGTGATATCTGGCGTTACGCAAGGTAGTGGCATAGGCCCTCTGTTGTTCCTGATTTATACACTACTGGCCATTAAAATTGCTACACCAAATGGTTCAAATGGCTCTGAGCACTATGGGACTCAACTGCTGAGGTCATTAGTCCCCTAGAACTTAGAACTAGTTAAACCTAACTAACCTAAGGACATCACAAACATCCATGCCCGAGACAGAATTCGAACCTGCGATCATAGCGGTCTTGCGGTTCCAGACTGCAGCGCCTTTAACCGCACGGCCACTTCGGCCGGCAATTGCTACACCACGAAGATGACGTGCTACAGATGCGAAATTCAACTGACAGGAAGAAGATTCTGTGATATGCAAATGATTAGCTTTTCAGGGCATTCACACAAGGTTGGCGCCGGTGGCGACACCTACAAGATGCTGACATGAGGAAAGTTTCCAACCGATTTCTCATACACAAACAGCCGTTGACCGGCGTTGCCTGGAGAAACGTTGTTGTGATGCCTCGTGTAAGGAGGAGAAATGCATAGTATCACGTTTCCGACTTTGATAAAGGTCGGATTGTAGCCTATCGCGATTGCGGTTTATCGTATCACATTTGCTGATCGCGTTGGTCGAGATCCAATGACTGTTAGCAGAATATGGAATCGGTGGGTTCAGGAGGGTAACACGGAACGCCGTGGTGGATCCCAGCGGCCCCGTATCACTATCAGTCGAAATGACAGGCATCTTATCCGCATGGCTGTAACGGATCGTGCAGCCACGTCTCGATCACTGAGTCAACAGATGGGGACGTTTGCAAGACAACAACCATCTGCACGAACAGTTCGACGACGTTTGCAGCAGCATGGACCATCAGCTAGGATACCATGGCTTCGGTTACCCTTGACGCTACATCACAGACAGGAGCGCCTGCGATGGTGTACTCAACGACGAACCTGGGTGCACGAATGGCAAAACGTCATGTTTTCGGGTGAATCCAGGTTCTGTTTACAGCATCATGGTGGTCGCATCCGTGTTTGGCGACATAGCGGTAAACACACATTGGAAGCGTGCATTCGTCATCGCCATACTGGCGTATCACCCGGCGTCATGGTATTGGGTGCCATTGGTTAAACGTCTCGGTCACCTCTTGTTCGCATTGACGGCAATTTGTACAGTGGACATTACATTTCAGATGTGTTACGACCCGTGGCTCTACTCTTCATTCGATCCCTGTGAAACCATACATTTCAGCAGGATAATGCACGACCGCATGGTGCAGGTCCTGTACGGGCCTTTCTGGATACAGAAAGTGTTCGACTGCTGCCCTGGCCAGCATATTCTCCAGATCTCTCACCAATTGAGAACGTCTGGTAAATGGTGGCCGGGCAACTGGCTCGTCACAATACGCCAGTCACTACTCTTGATGAACTGTGGTATCGTGTTGAAGCTGCATTCAAGCTCTGTCTGACTCAATGCCCAGGCGTATCAAGGCCGTTATTAGGGCCAGAGGTGGTTGTTCTGGGTACTGATTTCTCAGGATCTATGCACCCAAATTGCGTGAAAATGTAATCACTTGTCAGTTCTAGTATAATGTATTTGTCCAATGAATACCCGTTTATCATCTGCATTTCTTCTTGGTGTAGCAATTTTAATGGCCAATAGTTTATAAATGATGTAGTTGATGATCTGAGCAGCCCCCTTAGATTGTTTGCAGATGATCCTGTAGTTTACCGTCTAATAAAATCATCAGACGATCAATTCCAATTACAAAATGATCTAGAGAGAATTTCTGTATGGTGTGAAAAGTGACAATAAGCACTAAACAAAGAAAAGTGCGAGGGCATCCACATGGGTACTAAAAGAAATCCGATATATTTTGGGAATACGATAAATCGCACAAATTTAAGGGATGTCAGTTCCACTAAATACATAGGAATTACAATTACGAGCAACTTAAATTGGAAAGACGACACAGATAATAATGTCGGGAAGGCGAAACAAAGACTGCGATTTGTTGGCAGAACACTGAGAAGATGGGACAAACCCACTAAAGAAACAGCCTACATTACACTTATCCGTCCTCTGGTGGAATATTGCTGCGCGGTGTGGGATCCTTACCAGGCAGGGTTGACTGAGGACATCGAAAAAGTGCAAAGAAGGGCAGCTCGTTTCGTGTTATCGCGCAATAGGGGTGAGAGTGTCACTGATATGATACGCGAGTTGGGGTGGCAGTCACTGAAACAAAGGCGGTTTTCTTTTCGGCGAGATCTATTTACGAAATATCAGTCACCAACTTTCTCTTCCGAATGTGAAAATAATTTGTTGACACCCACCTACGGAGGGAGAAATGATAATAAAATAAGAGAAATCAGAGCTCGAATGGAAAGATTTAGGTGTTCCTTTTTCCCACGCGCCATCCGAGAGTGGAATGGTAGAGAAGTAGTATGAAAATGGTTCAATGAACCCTCTGCCAGGCACTTAAGTGTGAATTGCAGAGTAACCATGTAGATGTAGATGTAGACAACTCACAGGAGGGTGTTTGTGATGTTACACAAAATTAAAAATTAATTTTAAGTAAACGTACATAGTTTTCAAGAATGTGGAGTTCGGAGTAGCAGGTAGAAAAGTACGGCTGAAATAAATTCCAAATATAGGCCGCAGTACCGGAAAATGCAGTATGCGTGTTTGTCGGTGTACTCACTCGTGCAGTTCTCGGCATTTCACTTCGTACTCTGCTTTCAGCTGCGCCATCTCAGCCCTCAGCACTGCTAGAGTTGTTTTAGTGTCAACGAGTGAGCTCTGCAGCTCACTGTTGGTGTCTTTGTCTGTGTGACGGAGGTTTTTAGCTGCTTCTTGCTTCTTGCTCAGGACTGCATTTACCTGAAAATATAAATATGTTGCAAAGTATCAGTACACAGTACTCACACACAGGCACAATTAACACGTGCATGAGTCGTGGCTTATGTGTGAAATTCCTAATACAAGAGTAGTGGGTGTCGTAAGATGATATTATAGCACTGCAATGACATTCTAAATTGTTGCAATGATATTCTAAACTGTAGCAGTAGATGTAAATAACACTCCTTAATCCACAGATGTTCTGCAACTGAAACGCCGTATGCGTTAGTTACAGTGCAGAAAGCATCTCGTGACTCAAAATTGGCAGAAGACGTGAAAAATTCAAAAAGAATTACTATTATTACTTTGCGATGCGCACCAAAAACGCTTAGTAGATGGGGGTTTTCCTTATTGACGAAAAACGTATTGTCAGAATAATTATATGTTCACGTATTTTTATGAATCATGGTGCTCTGTAGCTTATATAAATTCTTGGTATATCTGATATCAAGGAATACCTCTCATGTACGTTAAAAACTTCAATGTTCGGTCGGTTTCAGCCTCAGCCCACTATCATGGAATTTGACAGAGGATAAAGTACAAAAGTCCATTAAACAAATTGTAAAACCTTTCAGGGAACAACGAAATACTGGTACGGGACTCATAAAGTATGTTATCATTCGATCCGGTAAGTATCTTCATTACGTAACTAATCCGGTGGGATTCATACAGGTGGTATTGCAAATAACTGTATCATATACACTATCTGTATCCGGACACCTTTTAGTGGGCATTAATGTGGGATATGTTCACCATTCGCCTTTATGACGGTTTGAACTCTGCTCGGAACACTGTCAGTGAGATGTCTGAACGTCAGTGGAAGATTGGCAGCCTATTCTTCCTCAAGAGCCGAAACCATAGGTCGCTGAAGTCTGGAGCGAATTCGACGTATTAACTCATCCCAAAGATGTTGCATTGGGTCCAGGTCGGGCAGACCAGTGCAATTCAGGAACGTTATTGTCCACAAACCATTGCCTCACAGATGCTAGTATATGAGAGGATGTATTGTCACTCATATATACAGTAAACAGTCATCGTCTTCGAAATGTTGTAAAATATATTTTCATATGCTGCCGCATGTGAGTTTTCTTAATTACAGCTGGTGGATCACGTCCTAACCACGAAAACAACCCTGTACCGTAACACCACCTCTTCTGTACTTCACTCTTGGCACTACACATGATTGCAGGTACGTTCTCCATGCATTCGCAAACTCAGATCCTTTCAACTGATTGCCGCAGAGAATAGCGTGATTAATCAGTCCAAATCACCCGTTTCCTGTCACCCATTGTCCACAGACGTTGATCTTTACATTACCTCAAGCATCGCTTAGCACTGAGTACAGAAATGTGGAGCTGCTCGATCGTTGTACCACATTCTTTTTAACTCCCTACGCACAGTTCTTGTCTTAACTGGGCTGCTGGTAGCACTTTGAAACTCACGAACGATTCCTTCCGCTTTCACGAGACTTTTTACAGCTAAACTCCACAGTGCTTGACAGTTTGCGTCTGGCCGTACAAGAGGTCTGTCTAGTCATGATGTAGCTGTGGCTGTTCCTTCGTGTTTCCATTACACAGTCATATCATCAAAAGTTGACTTGGGCAGCGTTAGAAAGGTTGAGATACCCTTGACGGATTTGTTACTCGCATGACATCCAACGAGGAGGCCACGTTCGAAGTCACCGAACTCTCCTGATTGATCCATTCTACTGTTACTAGTTCTCTACTGACAACACAATATACCCCACCTCTTTTGGGTACTGGCGGGTCCTCCTCTCGTGATATCTAGTGATCAGTTTCGCATTGCATGGGAGTGTCTGGATACTTTGCTCGGATAGTGTATATCAGTTTTCCGACTGGGGTCTAAGGGAGAAATCAAGTGGTATCTTCAGTGTCAAAAAATGGTTCAAATGGCTCTGAGCACTATGGGACTCAACTGCTGTGGTCATAAGCCCCCTAGAACTTATAAATACTTAAACCTAACTAACCTAAGGACATCACACACATCCATGCCCGAGGCAGGATTCGAACCTGGGACAGTAGCGGTCGTGCGGTTCCAGACTGTAGCGCCTTTAACCGCTCGGCCACTCCGGCCGGCTCTTCAGTGTCACTTATAAGCTCTAGAGCAGGAACTACCGTGCCTTTTACGTGCGCTTGGTTGCCAGTGAAACATTATTCACGATGAAGTAAAGAAGGAAGGGCGAACATAATGAAATACTCCGTCGTTTGAGGCGGAGCGGAAGCTTGGACTGGACTAGGATTTAAAAAACGGTGGACTTGTTGAAAACCAATTCAGCATCTGTCAGACGTGATCTATGTAAACCCCAGAAATCTAAATTTGGATGGCCGTACGGCAATTTAAGTATCAGCCCTCCTTAATCCTGGGCCAATTTGCTACGTTTTTTTCTCATTCTGGACGTTGAATGGTCACAGACTGCGTCTGTTGGCAACAACTGTTTTCTCAAGAGCTAAGTAACGCGTGTGTGTGGTGAGGGTGTGAGACAGCTGCTCTCAGTAATATATGGTACGCTTGGAACATATCGTGGATTGCTACATATGATTTACTTTTACTCTTTCCATCCATCCATTTATAATCTGCGACTTCAACCGTTGCGTAACAGTCTGTGACATAGAGCCCTTCGGAACTCACGACCTACCATTCTGTGAACTATTAAAGGCGACAAAGGGATCCTGAAAAGATAGAGAGGCCATCCTCCAGAAGAATGTATGTTAAAAAATTCTAGAAGTATACGTGGAATATCGTAAATCAGCGCTAACAAGAAACAGAGGAGAGACTGATTATAGACTTGAGTTACAAGCAAAAGAAGTGATTAACTCTGTTCGATATTTCGGTAGCGTAATAATCAAGGAAAATACGTAGTATCAAGAAACATAAGTTACCCAATCAAGGAAAATACGTAGTATCAAGAAACATAAGTTACCCACCAGGATATTGGGACGAAAATGGGGGGGTACTGTGCAAGGTTAGAGAGACAAAATTGGAAAGAAAGAAACCCTATTTTCATCAGTTAAATGTACACACATATTACAATAGGAGAAGAGTTAAAGCAATGGTCGTACCATCTCAAATCACCCGAGACATACTCACAGATACCTGAAGATTGTAAGTAAGTCCAGTGACTGATGATCGATTGCGTAGTCAAACTGATATCAGGTTTTACCATCACTTTACAAACGTTATGTTACACACATTTGTATTTAGAGTCAGTTGTCAATTTTTTCATCAGTCACTACTTATCTGTTAGTCTCTCTGCAGCTCATCTATGTCCTTCCTTCTTTTAAAAAAATTTGCGAATAGTCTTATAGAAACTACTCACTCATCGAGTACTTTCATGGACTACGTAACGTGGCGACAACGTAAGAGTGAAACTTCCTGGCAGATGAAAACTGTGCCGGACAGAGACTCCAAATCGGGAGCTTTGCCTTTCACGGGCAAGTGCTCTACCAACTGAGCTACCCAAGCACGACTCAAGACCCGCCCTCACAGCTTCAATTCTGCCAATACCTCGTCTCCTACCTTCCAGACTTCACAGAAGCTCTTCTGCGAACGTTGCAGTACTAGCACTCCACGAAGAAAGGATGTTGCGGAGGCACGGCTTAGCCACAGCTTGGGGGATGTTTCCAGAAAGAGAAACACAGTTTTAATCTGTCAGGAAGTTTCATATCAGGGCACAATCCCCTGCAGAGTGAAAATCTCCTTCTGGAAACATCCCTCAGGCTGTGATTAAGCCATGTCTTCGCAATATCCTTTCTTCCAGAAGTGAGCGAGCGAGGTGGCGCAGTGGTTAGCACACTGGACTCGCATTCAGGAGGACGACGGTTCAATCCCGCGTCTGGCCATCCCGATATAGGTTTTCCGTGATTTCCAAAAAAAAAAAAATGTTCAAATGAGTGTGAAATCTTATGGGACTTAACTGCTAAGGTCATCAGTCCCTAAGCTTACACACTACGTAACCTAAATTATCCTAAAGACAAACACACACACCCATGCGCGAGGGAGGACTCTAACCTCCGCCGGGACCAGCCGCACAGTCCATGATTGCAGCGCCTAAGACCGCTCGGCTAATCCCGCGCGGCCCGTGATTTCCCTAAATCGCTCCAGCAAAATGCCGGGATGGTTCCTTTGAAAGGACACGGCCGCCTTCCTTCCCCATCCTTCCCTAATCCGATGAGGCCGATGACCTCTCTGTTTGGTCTCCTCCCCCAAACAACCCAACCCAACCCTCTTCCAGGAGTGCTAGTTCTGCTAGGTTCGCAGAAGAGCTTCTGTGAAGTTTCGAATGTAGGAGGCGAGGTACTGGCAAAATTGAAGCTATGAGAGAGGGGGCGTGAGTCGTGCTTGAGTAGCTCAGTTAGTAGAGCACTTACCTGATAAAAGTCCGGCACAAGTTTTAATCTGCCAGGAGGTTCATATCAGCACACACTCCGCTGCAGAGTGAAAATCTCATTCTGAGAAGGTAAAACTGAGCAGCGCTCGGTTAAACAGGGAATCAAAGTAACTTCGTCGTGTATGACCACTGATGCGAAAACATAAACGAATCCACTGTTAGCAGAATAGAATATTCAGTCCTTTTTCGAAATAGGTGGCAAGAATTCTCCAGTCAATTGAACAGTTATATTTGCAAATGCTGCACTTAAACATTGACAATTTTTGTGGGTGATGCTGCACTACTCAAATTTTTGTACTCTAAATGGTCCAATGCCTCGTAGAAGCTGCCAGCGCTCGAATTTCTTTATGACTAGGCAAATAAAACATTTTTATGACTGGTAACTGACAGTTTAATCAAGACACATCCACAATTTACAAACACACTCACGGTAGACGAAAGACATCACTTCATTGTTATGTTGGACTCACCTTTTGGAATAGTTTTAGGTGGAGTTGCAGTTCGGCCATTTCGGCTTCCATTTTTTCCTTCAACAACCTCTTCTCAGCTTCAAATCTTGCTTCTGCCTCCTCTTTGGCCTTCTGTTCTATGCGTGCGACCTGGACATCGAGTTCTTCTTCAAGACTTCTTAGATGCTCCAAATGCGATTGTTTTTCCCTAAACAGAGGAAAAGTTATTATAAAATAAAATAAGACATGAAGAAATTGGTTTTGTAGTATCCGTGGGATCTTTAATTAGTTCGTATAATGCGTCTTTCACCTATTTCGGTTTACGTAATGCAGGAAAGCGCAATAACGAATAGTATTATGGTGAAACTGTCATCTCCGATTAAGGTAAAGTCGCGTAGCTACCTTAGAGAAATAAAAAAGCTCGATGAAACATAGAAAAATAGCAGCCATTGAAAGAAATACCGAAAGCTTGTGAGTAAAGTGGGAAAATTGTCACATACAAAAACAGAGGCTATGACTAATTATTACTTGATACTGACATTCTGTTCTAGATATTGCAGTAGTTATTACTGGACAAAATACGTCGGGTAACTAATAGAAGCTGGTAACATTGTTGCTAAAGAAAAAAAATCATGGTACCCCTGACAACCTTTTTGGAAAAAGTTTTCTTTAAAGGTATTCGATTTTTCGTGTAGTCAACTCCTCTCTCAATTTTCTACTTTTTCTTAGAAACAGTTGGCCTTGTTTCGTAACAAAAAGTACCTGCTAAGCGATTTTTTTCCGTATGTACCTTATTGAACAGAGAGTACGATACATAAGTACTTCAAACATATATCGTCTGTCGTTAGAGATATTTCAACACATTTGTACCTGCTCCTCCTGGCAGAATTCCCAAAGCTTATCTCTTAACGCGAGTACCATTTCATGTATCGCGTTTCATTACCACTCATGTCCCACTAAAGTTTCTGGGCATCCAAATGTAGTGAACTTTCTGACGCTACACGTCTTTTGCTCAGATGCATCTGTCAGCGCGTCTGAATAGGTGTAGGGGTATATCCTCAAATATAAAATGTCGGGTTAAAATCCGCAGTTATTTTATAAGAATTTTTCGGTATAACTCAAAGATAATTTATAGTTGCTGCACACAAATTAAATGTTCGTACAACAGTAATTGTACCTAATCTCTTTACAGCTCTCAGAACTCAGAAGCTTGTGACATTTGTTATTTTAAACAAAACAGTTTCACGTATAAAGGAAGGAAGCACACACAAAGAATACTTTAAGTATAGACAGTCACAAAAATCCATGAAAACCCCTGTTGCTGCTGTTGTGGTCTTTAGTTCGAAGACTGTTTTCGTACAGCTCTCCGTATTGTTTCTATCCTGTGCAGCTTCTTCATCTCGGAATAACTACTGTTACTTATATCCTTCTGAATCTGATTACTATATTCATCTCTTCGTCTCGCTCTATAATTTCCCCCCCCCCCCCATTTCCTTCCAATATTAAACAGGTGATCCCTGGATGACTCAAAGTGTGTCCTGTCAACTGATCCCTTCTTCTAGTCAGGCTGTGCCACAAATTTCTTTTCTCCCCAATTACGTGATCTACTCATCTAATCTTCAGCATTCCTCTGTAGCACCACATTTCAAAAGCTTCTACTCTCTTCTTGCCTAAATTTTTTATCTTCCTTGTTTCGTTTTCACTCATGGCTACAGTCCACACAAATACCTTCGGAAAAGACTTCCTAACACTTAAATCTACATTCGATGTTAAGAAATTTCTCCTCTTCAGAAACGCTTTTCTTGTCACTGCGATATACCGTTTATATCCTCTCAACTTCGCCCATCGTCAGTTATCTTGCTGCCCAAATAACGAAACGCATTTACTACTTTAAGTGTCTCGTTTCCTAATCTAATTCCTTCAGCATCACCTGATTAGTTCGACTACATTTCATTACCCTTGTTTGGCTTTTGTTGATATTCATCTTATAGCCTCCTTTCAAGTCAATGTGCTTTCAAAGTCCTTTGCCGTCTCCGACAGAATTACAAGGCCATCGGCAAATCTCAAAGTTTTTATTTCTTCTCCCTGAACTTTCATTCCTTCTCGAAATTTTTCTTTGGTTTCCTTTACCGCTTGCTCAGTGTGCAGATTGAATAACATCGGGGATAGGCTGCAAGCCTGTCTCACTCCCTTTTCTACAACTGCTTCCCTTTCATGCCTCTCGACTCTTGTAACAGCCGTCTGGTTTCTGTACAAGTTGTAAGTAGCTTTTCTCTTCGTGTTTTTTATCCCTGCTACCTTCAGAATTTCAAATAGAGTAGTCCAGTAGACATTGTCAAACGCTTTCTCTTAGTCTACAAACGCTATTAACATAGGTTTACCTTTCGTTAACCTATCTTCTAAGAGATGTCGCTGGGTCAATATTGCCTCGCGTGTTCTTACATTTCTCCGGAGTCCAAATTGATCTTTCCCGAGGCCGGTTTCTACTAGTTTTTCCATTCTGTAAGGAATTCGTGTTAGTATTTTGCAACCATTATTTATCAGACTGATAGTTCGGTAATATTCACAACTGTCAGCACCTGTTTTCTTTGTAATTGGAATAATTATATTCTTCTTGAATTCTGAGGATATTTCGCCTGTCTCATACATCTTGCGCACCAGATGGAAGAATTTTGCCATGACGGGCTCTCCCAAGGCTATCAGCACTTCCGACGGAATGTCGTCTACTCCCGGGGCCTTGTTTCGACTTAGGGCCTGTCAGATTCTTCTCACAGTATCATGTCTCCCATCTCATCTTCATCTACATCCTCATACATTTATATAATATTGGTTTCAAGTTTATTTTCCTTGTATAGACCCTGTATATATTGCTTCCACCTTCCAGCTTTCCCTTCTTCGCGTAGGACTAGTTTTCCATCTGTGCTCTTGATAGACACACAGTTGCTTCTCTTTACTCCAACTGCCTCCTTAATTTTCACGTAGGCGGTATCATTCTTTCCCGAAGTGAAATACGTTTCTAAATCCTTATATTTGTTCTTTAGCCCTTCCTGTTTAGCCATTTCGCACTTTTTTTCTGCCTCATTCTTTAGACGTTTGTATTCCATTTCGCCTGCTTCATTTGCTGCATTTTTATATTTTCTCCTTTGATCAGTTAAATTCAATATCTCCTGTGCTATATAAGGATTTCTACTGGGCCTTGTCTTTTTAACTATTTGATTCTCTGCTGTCTTCACTATTTCATCTCTCAAGGCTACCCACACGTCTTCCACTGTATACCTTCCCCCCGGTTTAGAAAAGCGTTGCCTAATACTCCCTATGAAACTCAACAACCGCCGGTTCTTTCTTCTTAATTTCCTACCTTTTCGCAATTTAGATTTACCTACTGTTCATTACCAGTAAATTGTGGGCAGAATCCACATCTGGCGCTAGAAATGTCTTACAATTTAAAACCTGGTTCCAAAATCTCTGTCTCACTTTATATAATCATTTTTAAACATTCATGGGTCTCCAGGTCTCTTTCACGTATACAACCTTCTTTGACGAGTCTTAAACTAAGTGTTATCAACAAATTAATAATACTCTGTGCAGAATTCTGCCAGGCGGCTTTCTCTTTCATTCCTTTCCCCCGCAGTCCGTATTCACCTACTATTTTTCCTTGTCTTCTTTTTCCTGCTATCGAATTCCTGTCTCCCATCACAACTCAATTTTCATCTCCCTTAGCTATCTGAATAATTTCTTTGATCTGATCATACACTTCTTCAGTCTCTTCATCATCTGCGGAGATAGTTGGCATATAAACTTGTACTACTGCGATGGGTGAGGGCTCCGTGTTTATCTCGGCCACGATAATGCGTTCACTATGCTGTTCAAAATGTTCAAATGTGTGTGGAATCTTATGGGACTTAACTGCTAAGGTCATCAGTCCGTAAGCTTACACACTACTTAACCTAAATTATCCTAAGGACAAACACACACACCCATGCCCGAGGGAGGATTCGAACCTCCGCCGGGACTAGCCGCACAGTCCATGACTGCAGCGCCTAAGACCGCTCGGCTAATCCCGCGCGGCTCACTACGCTGTTCATAGTAGCTTACGCGCATTACTATTTCCTTATGAATTTTTATACCTACTCCTGCATTACCTCTATTTGATTTTGTACTTAGTCACCTGTCCAGAAGTCCTTTTCCTCCTGCCACTGAACTTCACTAATTCCCACTATACCTAATTTTAACCTATGCACTTCCTTTTTTAAATTTTCTAACCTACCTACCCAATTAAAGAGATCTAACATTCCACGCTCCTAACCGTCGAACGCCAGTTTTGTCTCTTCTAATGACAACATCCTCCTGAGTAGTCCTCGCCTGGAGATCAGAACGGGGACTACTTTACCTCCGGAATATTTTACCCATGCTGTCGGGAAAAATTACGGCTGTAGTTTCCCCTTGCTTTCTGCCGTTCGCAGTTCCAGGATAACAATTCCGTTTTGGTTTATGTTGCAGGGCCAGGTCAGTCAATCATCCAGACTGTTGCCTCTGCAACTACTGAAAAGGCTGCTAACCCTCTTCAAGTACCACGCGTTTGTCTGACCTCTGAACAGTTACCCCTCCGTTGTGCTAACACCCACGGTTCGGCTATCTTTATCGCTAAGGCACGCAAGCCAGTCTACCAACCACAAGGTCCACGGTTCATGACGGGACGGGGCGGGGCGGGGGGAGGGGGGTGTGAAAAAAATCAATTACTGTTTTATGTGCATTTGTACATATATTCTTCATGGAAATCACTAATTGAGGCTCACATACAGAAGAATTTTCCTCGAGTTTTGAAAAACAAAATACTTCCTTCAAATCTGTTCGATGCGCGTATTTATGTCGAGCTGCCTTCTACAACTGTTTATTTTATCCAACAAAAACTCGATCGGATTATTTGAAGACTACAAGCGTTAGTAAAGTATGTAGTGTGATCCAACGGAAGAACAATCTGTGATGCGTAGTTTCGATCGCTTTTCTGTCGGGTATAGAAATTTTTGTAAGTGCTATACACATTTCTAGAACTGTTTTGTCAATAAAGTCATGAACTGTAAATGATACATGTCTCCGACTATAAAGGCTACTTATAAATAAATCGACAGATTGCAACCCCATATCCTTACCGCTACTTCCATTCTCACTGTGCTCTGGTTTTCTACTTCTCGTTATACTCGAATATTGGCTTTCTACATTATCTGATTCTATTAGTATTATAAAATGGGTTAAATTAACAATTATTGGTAAATGGAAAGTTGTCACAGGAAGATTTTTGTTTCATACGCGACCTTTGCTAGTCGTAACATTTTAGCATTGGTCTTATTAACAGTATGTTTCTAAATGCCCTAGAACAGGGCTTCACAACATACGTGCTCGCGGAGCAAGCTGTGAGCAGCAAGGCGCGAGCACAGAGCAGTGCGAGCACGTTACCCCCACTACCGGACCAGAGCGGAGAGTGGGGAAAGTCACGTGGGGCACACAACAGCTGCCGCCAGTCAATGTAAATCCGCGGCCACCTGCAGGGATATCACTCAGGAATTATTACTGCGACAAATGAAACAAATAAAGGAGAATGTACACATGCCACATAATTTTATTAGCTTAGTGTATGCCTCTACATTCGCATTAATTTGTGAACTGTTACACAATAAAAGGTGTCACTGAAGTGTGGGATTTTCGGTTATCTTGTACTTTTTGCCCTTTACAATTGCGTCTATGTTCGGAGTAATTGTTCTTGTGCATTTTAGGCGCAGCGTGCAGTTTAAATTTCGATCAGACAATGCGTTTCTCAGGCGCGTCTTGTTACATTTCATTGCAGAGAACAGTTGTTCACAAACATACGTGGAACCGAACATTGATATTATTATAGCCGCCAGTTTGTGCAAACGAGGAAATCTATCCTGAGGGAAGTGTCTGTAGAATTCCAAAGTGTTTTTCTTGTTCTGAAATTTGTCTCTGTATTCTCTGTCAAACTGCAGGTCAATAATTTCTTGCTGCAGCTCAGGACGAATCTCTTAAATATTCGCTGAATATGGAGAGAACAGATCAAAATCACTGTCTAGTGCTGTCAGATCTTGAAAGCGCTGATCAACTAAACTATGTGAATAGCGTTCACAGTCTTTGTGAACATCTTGCATGGATGATAATTTAGGAAAATGAGCTAGGTTTCCTGTTTCCAGCTGACTCACCCAAAGTGTCAATTTCATTTTAAAAGCTCGTATTCGATCTATGAAATGAGTAATTAGCAGATCTTTACCTTGTAGTAAAATGTTCAAAGCATTCAGATGGCTAGTTAAATCTGCTAAGAACGCGAGATCACATTCAAACGTGCGCGCGCATTTCCCCTCCCTCCCCTCCCTCCCTACTCCGCGACCTTGCACCTGCTCGCGAGCACGTGCCTGAGCAGACGCGAGTACTCGCGCTCAAAACCGGCCAGTTGTTAAGCCCTGCCCTAGAACGTATTTCGGATTTTTGACGTCACTCCTGACTGACACCTAGTCCGCCTTCAAAGCTCAGTGGTCAGCGAGTCTGGCTGCTATTCACAGGATCCGGGTTCGATTTCCTGTTCTGACGGGGTTTACCCTTGGCGAGAGGACTAGAACGGAATGCACTAAGCCTCGTGATGTCAACTGAGGAGCCACCTGAGTGACAAATGGCGGATGGCGGATCCAAGTTCAAGAAAGCCGACAACGCCCAGGAGGGCGGCGTGCTGACTCCACGGCCCTCCATACTGCGTGTAGTGACGCCACTAACAGAGGATGACATGGCGGTCGGTCAGTCCCGATTGGCCCATCAGGGCCAGAACGCCGAGCTTTACTTTACTTTTACTGACAGACACCTGAGTTGTGGTTTTCCACCAGCTATAGACGTACAGGGTCCGACCTCCCGTATTTCAATAGGTTGTAAGCGTATTGTCATATCGCTGGTTTAGTTGTGGAGTATCTTTGCGGGCAGCCGCGTCTGTAGTGAGTGGAGCACGGGACACGAAACTGTTATGTGGTGTAGTGTGTAGCTCTACATGTAGAACCATTGTTAGTATTCAGGTTGAAGTGTTGCTACAAGTGCTAGTAGAGTAAAGTGATGACATACGGAAATGGTTCAGAGGAAAGTGCGTCAAGAAGTAATTGAAAATGAGCAGTGGCGTTAATAACGTATTTATTTATCCTCTCGTTGCGTGTCGCATAGCATCGATCATCCGCACCGTGTTCGGTCTCCAAGAATGAACAAATGTGAATCAGTAATACTATTTACCACAAAAGAGTGCAATCAAGTGCCAGTGATTTGTAGCGAGCGCGAGAACGTTCGTTCGATCATCGCGTTCCGCATCATCAACAATCAGCCGCGCCGCGACGGTTTCGCGCACGCTCGTACAATTGAGAATTGAGAACTGAAAAATTAACTTTACAAACAGTGTTATATCACTACTTGTGACAATCAGGACTATTACCAGATATCTGTATGTGTGACGAGCGTAAGAACTTTCGTTCGATCATTCGGCTTCCGCATCATCAACAATCACCCGCGTCGTGTCGGTTACGCGTACGTTCGTCTGAATTATATTTTGGACTGTTAATCATCAAGATTGTTAATTGAAATAAACATTTACGATTTAGACTGTAAACAGTGCAACCTGTGGTTTCCATATTGTCTCAGAATATAGATGTTCATAGCAGACATAGGACAGTGTTGTGTTTAACCGTTGAGCGGCTCCCCTAAACCCGCTTGCATTTTTTCGATAGATAATTTCAGGCAAGCCAACAGCCAGCTGTGGAGCAGAACAGTACGACCGCCGCGGGATTACCCATTACGTGGTGTGGACAGGGCGCACGGTCACGAAACGACAACCAGTTAAAGGTCCCCCACCCCCATTAGCACTCCCGGGCGTGTTACAAGATAGTTACAAACAAGCAAAGACAGATACAGAGAAAGTAGTTTTATTTGTAAACTACAAATTCTATGCCGTTTAGCACTAGGTTATTTTAAAAATTATGGTCGGTGAACGGCGTAGTCCATTGTTATCCATTGTTAGCACATTGACCAAGCATTTCCCGGAAGTTGGCCATAGTTCTTTGAGTCATTTCCTGTGGAATGGCAGCCACTTCCTGGGTTATTGCCTCCTACGTGCTTGCAGGATCGTGAAGAGAGAAGACGTGCGAGGAACAACTCTCTTAAAATTTCTAGAGAACGCCGAGAGGTGTGAGTTGTGGCGCCGTATTGTGGGAACCAGGCACCTCCCACAACAAACTGGGTCTCTATCATGTGACAGTAGTAGTTTGAATTAACTGTTACCGTTACGTCATCTTTTTCGAAAAAAATACGGAACGCACACACTTAATTCAGTTAGGGTGTATCATATTGTCACACGATGGCTGTGAAGTGGTCGTTGGTGAAGTTCCTGAGGGTTTTCTGGTGCCCAGTAACGAAAATTTTATTTATCTACAGAATTTGACCAGTGAAAGTGGGCCTTATCAAAAGAAATCAGTTCAGTGCTGGGAGGTATTTTCTCACGTACAGCTCTGTAAGTTTCAAATTCTCTCTTACTCCATTTCTGGATAGCAATCATTTCGCAGGGGTGTACGTGAAGATCTCTGTGCAGATGATCCTATCAGTCAATCTCAGCGCAGCTCATGTTTAAGCGCTGACGCTTTGGAAATTGCTGGACGGATGCTCTCACACGCACAACATTTTCCGGTCGTCCAATATATTTTCTTTTCAGTGGAGAACTCGATGCTCTGAAGTCTGATACCCAAACTCGCATAGTTTTTCTATTAGGAACAGAATCATATCGGCCCTGTTTGAACTGAATGCGAAATACTTGCTGAGTAATAATCACAGAACCACCATTACGAATATAGTTCTCCACGACAAACGCACGATGCTCACATAGCCAAGCCACTGCGCCTTCTGAAAATGGAAGGTATACCGCTGTCGATCGGTACCTCTTCCACATCAGTAACCCCACCACAACTCGCACAGTGGTCTCTGCAAACACGGGAGGTATTTTTGCCGGACCCTGTATTATTCAAATACTTTTCAAACTAGGTTTATTAAACGTTGCTGTGGAGGTTCTGACATGTGAGTCACCGATTGTGATAATGTTTGCAAGGATGTTCTATATTGAAAATAAAGAGACATGTTTCGATCTTCTGCTAGACAGTCCCTAGTTCTTCTTAACAAAAACTGGTTGCAGTTTTATGTAACATATTTACATTCAATTAACAGTCACGGGTTCTAAAATATCCGTAATGGATAAGGTTAATCTAGTCCCGAATTGCAAGTAGTGGCAAAGAAAAGAGACTGACTGATTCATGGAAAGCTGCATTTACTGAGACATTAACAAAACAGAATCAATCTGTTGTAGATATCTTACGTGGCATTGTTGGAGATAACGCAGGTGTAAGTGGACAAGAAACAGCCATTTGTGTCATTTCTGTTAGAAAGAATCTGCTAGTTGAAGTTGCACAAGTAACCTACAAATGTTATCTGCGTTTTTAATACCTTTTTGGTAACATTATGTTTCATAGGATTTTCATCTGTACACATTTACTAATTATAATCATGTAAAAAAAAGTTATAGAACACTGGATCCTGTCGCCTTGGGAGAATTTTCTGGAATAATTAGGGGTAACGCCTGAAGAGGGATAATTCATTATTTTTTTTAGCGGTAGGGTAAAACTGGCGGTACCAAGTAGGTGTAGCTTTGATTTTTCTTTCATTTTTTTAAAGGTTAAACTCAGTGGAAGAAGTAGTTAGACGGAAAAAAAGTGGTTAGTGTGCGTTCCTCTAGATCATGTGGTTCCAGATTCGATTCGCAGCCGGGTCGAACATTAAAAAAAAAAAAAAAAAAAAAAAAACAGTCAGGGCAGTCGACTACCAAGCTGCTGGTCTGTGTTCGATTCTTGGGCGTGGTTTTTTTTCATTCGATACTTGTTTCGTCTTATCTGATAATCTTATGATAATCGGAATACCTTTCTTTCATATTTTAAAGTAAAACATCCGGAAGCGTGATAAATAATCAAATAAGTACAGTACTGAAAATTATTTTCACCATGATACATATTACAAAGATACACCTAAAGTATATTATTGCGTAATCCTAACTCAACGTCGGTTCGCGAGCGTTCTCGCAATGAGTATGGTCGAACTTATCATGGAAACAGGCAAAACGTAAATATTTCTCACATCATGCGCAATACACGAACGAAATCTCGCCGCACTGACACTCTTCCTGTACAATGTTCGTGGAAAACATATCTGATTCACGTCGCTAAAAACAGATATATTAGGTATCAATTTGGATGTATACTAAGCGTATAAAATCATATCTTGAAAGACATGCGTGGATAACTGGTTATGGATCAACGCATGAATTTCGGTAGCGACTTATAATTCTCTGCTCTGCTGTAATGTCGCATGATTTTCAAGTAGTGTGATAGAGGTAAACGTCACACGATTGAAAAAGAGAGGTATATTTCGGTGACATCAGTTTCATGGTGCAGGTCGGTTTAGCATTATCATCTAACTACAGAAGTTCTATCATTGCGAGTGATGTATCACGATGTCCGCCCCGATAACTGAGTGGTCAGCGTAAGGGATTGCCGTCCTACGGGCACGGGTTCGATTCCCGGCTGAGTCGGGGATAATCTCCGCTCAGGGACTGGGTGTTGTGTTGCCTTCATCATCATTTCATCCCCATCCCGCACACGTCGCCTAATGTAGTGTGGAATGTAATAAGACCTGCACCAAGGCGGCCAATGACGCCAATCGCTCATTTCCATGTATCACGATGAAAATAACTGTCAACACGTTATAATATTTGAATATTAAACACACCTACCGACGATTTACTTGAGAGAAAAAAAAGAAAATAAAAGTTGTCCCATTACCAGAATATTATCACATACACAAACGGACCAGCAAAAAAATGGCTCTGAGCACATGGGACTTAACTTCTGAGGTCATCAGTCCCCTAGAACTTACAACGACTTAAACCTAACTAACGTAAGGACATCACACACATCCATGCCCGAGGCAGGATTCGAACCTGCAACCGTAGAGGTCACGCAACTCCAGACTGTAGCGCCTAGAACCGCTCGGTCACTACGGCCGGCACGGACCAGCAGTTTTGTAGTCTAATGTCTTGACCACCCCTTTTTTCCTGGCTATTTGCAGGTCGAATAATTACAAAGAAAAAAGAAAAATTATTAACAGCAACATTTCTCCAGGTGGATCCGAACTGTCACCTTCTTTCTCCTTAAGGAAGTAGACCAGTCAGCTTCAGGCCGGAGTAGACAGAACGGGCAGTGGTCGAAACCAAAGACCTGGCCATGATGCCTTCCTCTTCCCGACCCCTCCGATCATTTTTTTTTTTTTTTTTTTTTTTTGGTGTTCAAGACAACGAAAGTCTGTATTAACAAGTTATGGGAACAAAAAACTTACGTGCATCCGTAAACAAGAAAAACTGAAAGTAATCGCTCGACCGACGACGACGCTCTGTTAGACACGGAGAATGACGGGTTCCCAAGCTACAGCATGAAAACACAAAAACTTTAATAACCCGAATATTGTTAACTTATGACCACATATCATATTAACAAAAACTGTTCGTTTTTAGACGATCTTTCGATAGATAGCATTCAAAATACCATGTTCCGACATCACCTCTGACCTCGATTTTTTCCAAAAACGAGGGATTGTCTTGCAAAAAGCCAAAACACGTGTCCCTTTATTTACAGTATAGAACGTCCTTGAAAACTTGATCAAAATCGGTGATCCAGATGTCAGACCCTTCTCTTGTGAAGCTGACAAGGGGCGGCCACGACGTTGGAATCACGGATTTGCTTCAAACTTTGTACTCCTTTAGTAGGCCATTAAAGCAACAGAATGTGCAAGTTGTCTGCCTCGGGCATGGATGTGTGTGATGTCCTTAGGTTAGTTAGGTTTAAGTAGTTCTAAGTTCTAGGGGACTGATGACCACAGATGTTAAGTCCCATAGTGCTCAGAGCCATTTGAACCATTTTTTTTTTTTTTTGTGCAAGTTTTAAGCTGCAATACTCTGGCGATTCCAAGAAAATCGCAAGAGAAGTTTTACTCACTTATTGCGTAACTGGCGTAACTGACATATCTGTGCGTAAAAGCCGGTTGTAGTTAGTCGTTGTGGTCAAGCGTTTAGCCTTCGCGCGTTGCAGGCGGCTCGTAGACAAGACGGCGGTTCGAATCCCAGTACCACTCAGATTTTAATATATACAGGGTGTTACAAAAAGGTAAGGCCAAACTTTCAGGAAACATTCCTCACACACAAATAAAGAAAAGATGTTATGTGGACATATGTCCGGAAACGCTTAATTTCCATGTTAGAGCTCGTTTTAGTTTCGTCAGTATGTACTGTACTTCCTCGATTCACCGCCAGTTGGCCCAATTGAAGGAAGGTAATGTTGACTTCGGCGCTTGTGTTGACATGCGACTCATTGCTCTACAGTACTAGCATCAAGCACATCAGTACGTAGCATCAACAGGTTAGTGTTCATCACGAACGTGGTTTTGCAGTCAGTGCAATGTTTACAAATGCGGAGTTGGCAGATGCCCATTTGATGTATGGATTAGCACGGGGCAATAGCCGTGGCGCGGAACGTTTGTATCGAGAGAGATTTCCAGAACGAAGGTGTCCCGACAGGAAGACGTTCGAAGCAATTGATCGGCGTCTTAGGGAGCACGGAACATTCCAGCCTATGACTCGCGACTGGGGAAGACCTAGAACGACGAGGACACCTGCAATGGACGAGGCAATTCTTCGTGCAGTTGACGATAACCCTAATGTCAACGTCAGAGAAGTTGCTGCTGTACAAGGTAATGTTGACCACGTCACTGTATTGAGAGTGCTACGCACTGTATTGAGAGTGCTACGAGAGAACCAGTTGTTTCCGTACCATGTGCAGCGTGTGCAGGCACTATCAGCAGCTGATTGGCCTCCACGGGTATACTTCTGCGAATGGTTCATCCAACAATGTGTCGATCCTCATTTCAGTGCAAATGTTCTCTTTACGGATGAGACTTCATTCCAACGTGATCGAATTGTAAATTTTCACAATCAACATGTGTGGGCTGACGAGAATCCGCACGGAATTGTGCAATCACGTCATCAACACAGATTTTCTGTGATCATTTGGGCAGGCATTGTTGGTGATGTCTTGATTGGGCCCCATGTTCTTCGACCTACGCTCAATGGAGCACGTTATCATGATTTCATACCTGTGCTGCTAGAACATGTGCCTTTACAAATACGACACAACATATGGTTCATGCACGATGGAGCTCCTGCACATTTCAGTCGAAGTGTTCGTACGCTTCTCAACAACAGATTCGGTGGCCGATGGATTGGTAGAGGCGGACCAATTCCATGGCCTCCACGCTCTCCTGACCTCAACCCTCTTGACTTTCATTTATGGGGGCATTTGAAAGCTCTTGTCTACGCAACCCCGGTACCAAATGTAGAGACTCTTTGTGCTCGTATTGTGGACGGCTGTGATACAATACGCCATTCTCCAGGGCTGCATCAGCGCATCAGGGATTCCATGCGATGGAGGGTGGATGCATGTATCCTCGCTAACGGAGGATATTTTGAACATTTCATGTAACAAAGTGTTTGAAGTCACGCTGGTACGTTCTGTCACTGTGTGTTTCCATTCCATGAGTAATGTGATTTGAAGAGAAGTAATAAAATGAGCTCTAACATGGAAAGTGAGCCTTTCCGGACACATGTCCACATAACATATTTTCTTTCTTTGTGTGTGAGGAATGTTTCCTGAAAGTTTACCCGTACCTTTTTGTAACACTCTGTATATTCTTCATCACTGGTCACATTATTAAATTTATGTGAACTTTGAGAGCTAATACACTGAAAAAAAATCACTGGTATTTTCATGAAGTTGTAATGAATTTCATATGTTATTTGACTCTTTCACACGTTGCAGGATGGTTGTTGCCCTACAGACATGGGAAACATAAATTGAAACTTCATGCAAATACACGTGTTTTTTCATGATATTATCTCTCAAATGTCATATAAATTAAACAATATGCACAGTGATGAAAAAATAGATTAATAATTCAGTTTTAGCGGGAGTCGAACAGTCGCCTCATACACGTTCGTTTTACGAAGCTTGAACGCTAATCAGGTTTTTTTTTTTTTAAATCTCATTTTGTTCGTTATTGTGCGTACATTTGTTCGGGGCGGTCGTTTCTACGACACTCGCTCAGGTTCATCGTTGATCCGTTCACTTAATTTGTTTGTTACAAAGGGCAGATATGCCCTCTGACCGAACACGCTGAGCTACCGTGCCGGCTATCACTTGGCCACCATGGACTCTAACGTTCGGCACCTGCCCACAGACACATAAGCAACATAACAGACGCGCAAAACTTGCGATTTTCTGGGAACTGCCAGAGAATTGCACATTATGTTGTTTTAATGGCCTACTAAAGGCGTACAAAGTTGGAAGTAAATCTGTGATTCTAACATCGTGGCCTCGCCTTGTGAGCTTTCACTGCCAGTCCCGACTTCCTATGCCCAACCAAAATATGAACACTGAAGATGCTCTGCACTGATTCTCGGCTCCTTTCTACAACATTTCCAATATGAGACAGAGATTTTCCTTCCTTCTGAAGCCACAGAAAAATCTCCACCACTTCTGTTGTTACTCTGTTCATTTGTGGCCCTATTTTGGTTCTTCTGCGTTCAGATCGGTAAACCTATCGGGTTTTCAAACGTTCAACAGGTACCTGCTGTTGCTCAACTGGACGGACATCGCTTTACCGGGCAATTTTCCTCACCCAAATCGTGAGAATTGGTATTATTCGTATACTTTTTCTGGGTCTCTTACTTCCGTTAGTCCTGAACCACTAAAACTCCAAGGACTTCGCCCAGACATTGCTGTGTCAGTAAATGACAACCTTCAGTGCAGTACCAGCCTTGGAGTCAATATAAAAACTTTAATCCTAATTCCCTTATATGGAAAGCTACTTTCACATTATGTGCATCTGACAGTTCGCAGGTTCCTAGCATGTATAAGAAACCTCTTTCACTCTTCATATGGCTTATAGACAAGTGACAGTGTGATGAGGTATCTCTGCATTAAAACAGATGCACCGTGTGACGTTCGAAAGAGTGATGGTTGATGGAAACACTGCTTTAGTGGGTCCGGTAAGCACCGGTAGTGAATACCCGTATAAAATTATTTTCTTCTTTGCGTACCGGGAAAAATGTGGGCACTGGTAGGTAGGTAGGTCGTACAGGTAGTACGGGAAATGATATAATCATAAAATACTAAATTTGCTATTCAAGGTGAGAATATTTGTTAATAACGACAAAACATTATTAAACAGACCATAGATACGCGTCCCCAATCTTCAGTGATTTTTTGTTTATTTGTTAGACTACATGTTGGCTACCCAGGCAAGGTCTTCGGTTATGAGCAACGTAAGCGTTTTTGCTTTACCGGAAGCCTCGGGCGTATTCTGAGCCAAGAATTATTTCCGTCAGTGGCTGCCATTCTCTTCTGCTTGTACTTTGTGATATTGCTCATGTGTTTACGGCTATTTAGCTAACAGTTGGAAACTGTGTGTGATATTTGTAGAGCAACACCAATGTTATAAATGTTGAAGTCATTGCAAAATACAAAATACACCAATACGAGCAAGCGAGTATGCCAGTGATTCTGGCGGAGGTAAAAGAATGTGTTCTGTGTGTTCAAATACAAGCGATACTAGTAACAGTAAAACCGTTGAAACCCACGTGGCCGATGAGGCTGGACTTTTTATGCTGGCATGCTGCACTTCAGAACAGTACAATTAAAAGGAAATACCTGGCTGGAGGTGAGAAATATTAAGTTGGGCTGTTCAATATGTGCAGCAGTAAATAAATTTATAATGGGGGTGCAATATGGAATCGGACCAAAGCCAGCAAAAGAGTTAGCACGATATGAGGTTATTATTATTATTATTATTATTATTATTATTATTTTGTGGTAGTAAGGAGACACAAAGCCCGCCCGGTTGGCCGTGCGGTCTAACGCACGGCTTTCCGGGCGGGAAGGAGCGCCTGGTCCCCGGCACGAATCCGCCCGGCGGATTGGTGTCGAGGTCCGGTGAACCGACCAGTCTGTAGTTGGTTTTTAGGCGGTTTTCCATCTGCCTCTTACTCTACCACGCAAACATAGGGGCTACACTCGTCTGGTGTGAAACGTTCCCTGGGGGTCCACCGGGGGCCGAACCGCACAATAACCCTGGGTTCGGTGTGGGGCGGCGGAGGGGTGAAGTGGACTGCGGTAGTGGTCGTGGGGTTGTGGACCACTGCGGCTGCGGCGGGGACGGAGCCTCTCAGTCGTTTCTAGGTCCCCGGTTAACATAAAATACAAGGCGATACAACATTTAAGTCCCCGAAAAAAAATGAGGAACATTACAGAACTGTAAATGTGTTCAGTATGAGACAGTTCAGAGAAACAGCAAATGGAAACAGGTGTTGAGTAAATGAACACACACAGGCTAGAAACGACTTACGGAATGTTCAGAACTTACTACAAAGAGAGTAGATTGAATAGACCTTATACAAATTTTCCTGTGGATATCAAACTTCCAGAAATTAATGGACTGATAAGGAGAGTGTTCTTCATTCTAATTACAGTTGTGCGAACATTATTGATCAGATATCAGACGAAATTCACATTATGTGCAACTGATAGATAGAAAGCAACTAAATATCTTGTGGATAGTAATATTAAACTTAGTACACTAACTGATGAATCTACTACTACTAGTAGTAAACCTATGCCAGCAGTTTGTATGAGATGTGGTACGAGCATTAAAGCTTCTTTGCAAACACTTTTTTGGAGATTTTGTAGAGTTGACATGTGTCAGCATTTTCAATAAAAGAAGGTCTGCTGTAGAAACTAGATTCACATAATCTAACTGAATCTTACCTTAAAGCAAACCTAGTTGGATTTGCCTGAGATGGTGCCTCCCTAATGCTTAGGAAGAAAAAAGGTGTTGCAACAGAAATGAGAATACTCTTCCTCACATTCTGAGATGGCATTTCTCAAATCATAGATTGGAATTACCTGTTCATGATACATAAAGTGATGTGGAGGCTGTTGCAATATTCACTGTTTTTTGATAAATTGTATACTACATACGGAATGTTTCCTCATTTGCCGTACGTACGTCAGAGAGACACGAATGCCACACTAATCTCTTGCCTATATGTCAGTGGTTATATACCAGTGTACCAGCATCGGAGTCACGCTATGTTGCATATACGCTGCAGCAACGCCCCCAAACTGAAACTTTTTCATCGTCCCTTATAAAAAGTGTAAGTAAAATTAAGTGTGTGTGTGAGAGAGAGAGAGAGAGAGAGAGAGAGAGAATAATGAACGAGGAGTGTGGAGGGAGCGGTAGGGGAAGGGGTAAGGGAGGGAGGGTTAGAGAGATGCGGCAGAAGACAGAGAGCTGTAGGGAACGGGAAGGATGGATAGAGGATGAGGAAGGAGTGGTAGAAGCAAAGGCGAAAGAAAAAAATCATAGGTTTGTGCACAATTTTCATTTCGCCTTTATTGTTATTTATCTCAAGTGCTAATTCTGTTAACTTATCTTTTCATGCTGACAAGTTAATTAAGGAATATTAGGTTTCAACAGCCTGTCGGCGATATAATTAGAGACGGAGTAGAATGTCCGATCGAGGACGGAAATCAGCCGTCCTCTTCTTAAAGGAACCACGGCAGAGTTTTCCTTAAGCGCTTTGGGAAAACACGGCAGATCTAAAGCTGGATCTGGAAGGTCGGACGGGGATGCGATCTCCGGTCCCTCCGAACAAATTTGGTATCTTAACCACTGTGACACTTCTCCTGGTTCTTGTCTTCATATTGTACTATAACGGTGCGATTACAAAGTTAGGTGACACGTCGATAGGAAAACTGCTACAAAAAGTAGACTAACTGATTTCAAAATAAAAAGCGAGAAAAATATGAACATTAAGAATAATTCCGAATATGAACGCGACCAGAGTGCAAAACGCATCGTGACAAGAACTGAAAATATTGATTTTTTTAAGAGAAAAATAGGCATGTTATGTAGAACAGGCAAAACAGAGCGATTAGAAAACAGTTGTGGGTATGTGTAAATAAACGTGGATCAGTTGCAGTAAACGAGACATCTAACCATATTGGCCCGGGTAACCTAAATAACAAAAATCAGACAGATGAAAGTTATTAGTAAGAATAGAAAAAATTTTAAAAAGTAAGTAACTCAAATGCAAATATATTTAGTGCTTCAAAGCATGATAAATCGATGGATACTGATTTATCCGTAAATGTGAACTAAACTACATAGTGGAGGACACCGAGAACTGAGTTTATTTAAGTAGCGGTTTTCGCTTTGTTTTCGGCGGTTGGTTCGATGTAATTAGTGTCGGACATCAAATGGTCCGGTGAAAGCAGCTTTTCCTGGTAGAGACTTTATTAAACTTGTGACGTCTGCTCTGAATGTTTGTCTCGTGACGGCTTTTGGTAATTCTATACTGGGACAGGTAAATATACCACCCGTAGCTACAGATGTCTATTGAAAAAATGTTTCACCTCTTCACAGAGCACTACAATTTTGTGCTCTTTTTCATTTATAAGTATGACCATTCAGACAGAAGCATTCTTCACGCGCTGTTAAGGAGTTGGATATAATATACTCTGAAGACTGCGAATAGGCTATGAATAAAGTGTTAAGTATCGCAACGCGAACCTCCAGTTAATATCTTCTCATCTCCCTTCCCGTGATACACACTGCTACTGATGACTGGTTGTTGCGCTCAGTGTCGTTTACTGGGAAAAGTGTAAAAGCTTCGCGGAGTTCACCAGATCCCGTCATACAAAAACAGTTATGATTTCTTCAGAGGCATACCTTTTTATATGGTGGTTCACTGTATGGGCTAAATATGAATAATATGACTGAGCTGCATCAAACTAACTATTACGTACTAATTGTGCCACCAGTGATGGTTTTTTACTGTGGGATTAGGCATTGATAACATCAAAATGAGACATCTTTCGAGATGCCACTATTTTTAATTATAATTTTCTCCAGACTATGTTTTTTACACAGCTCTGATTTCTACGACCATTTGGTGATTTACAAATATGAAATGCATTGCATTTTAATGTTATTATAACGCAGTGTTACAAGAACGAATAGATACTGGTGGCATTATTATTAAATGGTGGTGTAATGCCTTTATCGTATACATGTTCTGTCAAAATTACACCGTTATCGATGTTTTCGGGTCACGTGGATGTGATATTAAACGATTTGTCGGTGAGGCAATATTAGATTTGAAAGTAGACGACAGAGCAAGAAAAGTAAGTCTAAATGAACCCTTGAATCAAGAAACCAATCGAAACATGGAAAAAATGTAATTTCAGTTTCACTGTTCAACAAAATTTTTTAATTCGGTTGACTGGCAACGTGCTCTTTGTTTTTTGAAGATACATGAATCGTTCTCACAGCTGTAAAAGGCTAGTAGGATGATGATAACAGTAACTGGCTGAAAGAAGATAGCCAATATTAACGAAGGGTTGACAATGTACGGTTTACTTGTCCATCATATTTGCAGAAGAAGCTGTAGTTAACATGAAAGAGAGGTAAAATGGCATCAGTTTGTAAGACAAGAAAATACAGTGATCACGATTCGTAGTTGAGAACGGAATCCAGGCAGGCTTTTTCAGTGATATCAATAACATGTTAATAATTTTAATCTCAGTCATATATTGGAAATAAGAAATTAATTTAAGGAAGACAAATACTGTGACAGTAATAATGACTCTAAAGTAAAAGTGATATTAGGTGAATAGGACCTGCTTCTATCTGAGTAGTGCCATAGAAACCAAAATGAGGGTTTGTCTTGCAAAGACAGAAATCGCCTCAAGAGCATTATGCTTGCGATAAGAAAGTGTTATCTTGGTAGGTGATAAACAAGTACGACCCGGAAATATTTTTAATCCATTTGGAGGTTAACAAACTACACTACCGGCCATTAACATTACTACACCACGAAGATGACAAGCTACAGACGCGAAATTTAAACGGCAGGAAGAAGATGCTGTGATATGCAAATAATTAGCTTTTCAGAGCATTCATACAAGGTTGACGCCGCTGGCGACACCTACAACGTGCTGATATCAGGATAGTTTCCAACCGATTTCTCATACACAAACAGCAGGTGACCAGCGTTGCCTGGTGTAACGTTGTTGTGATGCCTCGTGTAAGGAGGAGAAATGCGTACCATCATATTTCCGACTTTGATAAAGGTCGAATAGTTACCTATCGTGATTGCGGATTATCGTATCGCGACATTGCTGCTCGCGTTGGTCGAGATCCAATGACTGTTAGAAGAATATGGAATCGGTGGGTTCAGGAGGGTAATACGGAACGCCGTGCTGGATCCCAACGGCCTCGTATCACTAGCAGTCGAGATGACAGGCATCTTATCCACATGGCTGTAACGGATCGTGCAGCCACGTCTCGATCCCTGAGTCAACAGAAGGGGAAGTTTGCAAGACAACAACCATCTGCACGAACAGTTCGACGACGTTTGCAGCAGCATGGACTATCAGCTAGGGGACCATGGCTGCGGTTATCCTTGACGCTGCATCACAGACGGGAGCGCCTGCGATGGTGTACTCAACGACGAACCTGGGTGCACGAATGGCAAAACGTCATTTTTTCGGATGAATCCAGGTTCTGTTTACAGCATCATGATGGTCGCATACGTGTTTGGTGACATCACGGTGAACGCACATTGGAAGCATGTATTCGTCATCGCCATACTGGCGTAAAACCCGGCGTGATGGTATGGGGTGCCATTGGTTACACGTCCCGGTCACCTCTTGTTCGCATTGACGGCACTTTGAACAGTGGACGTTACTTTTCAGACGTGTTACGACCCGTGGCTCTACCCTTCATTCGATCCCTGCGAAACCCTACATTTCAGCAGGATAATGCGCGACCGCATGCTGCAAGTCCTGTACGGGCCTTTCTGGATACAGAAAATTTTCGACTGCTGCCCTGGCCAGCACATTCTCCAGATCTCTCTGCAACTGAAAACGTCTAGTCAATGGAGGCCGAGCAACTGGCTCGTCACAATACGCCAGTCACTACTCGCGATGAACTGTGGTATCGTGTTGAAGCTCCATGGGCAGTTGTACCTGTACACGCCATCCAAGCTCTGTTTGACTCAATGCCTAGGCGTATCACGGCCGTTATTAGGGCCAGAGGTGGTTGTTCTGGGCACTGGTTTCTCAGGATCTATGCACCCACATTGCATGAAAATGTAATCACATGTCAGTAATATATTCGTGCAATGAATACCCGTTTATCGTCTGCATTTCTTCTTGGTGTAGCAATTTTAATGGCCAGTAGTGTTTAAGATCTGAAGTGTTCGGACACTCCTATAAAATGCGGAAATGACCACTAAATGTCACGAGAGGCGGACAGGCTAGTATAAAAGCTGGCGGAGATTATTTTGTTGTCAGGAGAGAGGCAAGGGCAGTAGAATGGGTCGATCAGGACATTCATTCAGTGACTTCGAATGTGGACTAGTCACTGGATGTGACCTGAGTAAAAAAACCAGCAGGGACATTTTATCCATTATAAAGCTGCCAAAGTCAGCCGTTGATGACGTAATAGTGAAGTGGAAATGCAAAGAAAACGCCACAGCTAAACCAAGACCAAACAGATCTCATGTACTGACTGACAGGGAGAGTGGATCATTGAGTAGGATGGTTACTTATGAGTTCCAAAAGGCAACCAGCAGTGCAGATGGCACAATACTGTGCGTAATGAGTTAAAACGTCACGCAGCTTCCCATTAGTAACACACATCTGTTTAATATAGACGTATGTATGTATGTATGTATGTATGCATGCATGCATTAAACTGAAGACCTAGAAACGACAGAGAGGCTTCTTAGTCAATGGTAAGCGGCGCATGACATGCTGTAAAGAAGGGCGTCACTGGACAGTGGGTGACAATAAATGAGTGATCTGGAGGGATGAACCACGATGGGTTTGCGAATGGTTGGAGAACGTTACATGCCGTCATGTAAAGTGCCAACAGTGAAGTACATAAAGGGGTGGTGTTACGGTACGGGGGTATTTTCGTGCTTAGGACATAGTCTACTAATTGTGCTTAAGAAAACGCATATGTGTCAGGATATGAACGCATTTTACAGCACTTACAATGGAGGAACATTTCGGAGACGTTGACAGTTTGTATATACGTGACAATGCATCCTCTCATAAAGCCGCATCTGTAAGGCAATCATTTATGGACAATAATATGCCTGAAATTGACTGGCCTGCTGGAACCCCTACCTGAAGTCAGTGGTACACCTTTGAGGTGAGTTAGAACGTCGACTTCGCTTCAGACCCCAGCGTCCAAAATCACTTACCTCCTCTGGTTTCGGATCTTCATTAGGAATGGTCTGCCATTCCTCTATACACTTTCAGAAACCTCATTGACAGTGTCATCAGCCACCGTACAGGAGAAGTGAAGACACAAACCTTATTAATATCCAAAAATAGGACTCCGTATAGTGTTGATTAGATACTGCATCATACTTTACACGATTATTTAAGATCAGGAAGGCTATTTTATACGTGAGCTACTTTTCGGGCAAAATGAGCTTCAAAGGACGATATAAGATGAACATCAACAAAAGCAAAATGAGGATAATGGAATGTAGTCAAATTAAATCGGGTGATGCTGAGGGAATTAGATTAGGAAATGAGACGCTTAAAGTAGTATAGGAGGTTTGCTATTTGGGGAGCAAAATAACTGATGATGGTCGAAGCAGAGAGGATATAAAATGTAGACTGGCAATGGCAAGGAAAGCGTTTCTGAAGAAGGAGAAATTTGTTAACATCGAGTATAGATTTAAGTGTCAGGAAGTCGTTTCTGAAAGTATTTGTATGGAGTGTAGCCATGTATGGAAGTGAAACATGGACGATAAATAGTTTGGACAAGAAGAGAATAAAGCTTTCGAAATGTGGTGCTACAGAAGAATGCTGAAGATTAGATGGGTAGATCACGTAACTAATGTGGAGGTATTGAATAGAATTGGGGAGAAGAGGAGTTTGCGGCACAACTTGACTAGAAGAAGGGATCGGTTGGTAGGACATGTTCTGAGGCATCAAGGGATCACCAATTTAGTATTGGAGGGCAGCGTGGAGGGTAAAAATCGTAGAAGGAGACCAAGAGGTGAATACACTAAACAGATTCAGAAGGATGTAGGTTTCAGTAGGTACCGGGAGATGAAGGAACTTGCACAGGATAGAGCAGCATGGAGAGCTGCATCAAACCAGTCTCAGGACTGAAGACCACAACAACAACAACAACAATGGGCTACTAGCACCTTTTGTGGATGTGTGTTGGCGAGACTTCGTGTGGCTTGGAATGGAATTCCTAAGAGTAGTTGTAGACGAAGTCCTTTAGTGAATCCTTGAGGTGGTCCAGGGGGCTCAGCTGGAAAAGAACTGTCTGTCAAACGTAGAAGTTACCGTTAGATGGTTGGTCAGGTAAGCTGCTGTGAATATTGTAGAATGGAGACGATCGAACTATCGAAATGTAGAACTACATCAAAAATTATGCGATACCACAGAAGACAGTGTTAGTACGACAATAGTGACGTAGAGCGCTTTGGAGATACTAAGGGCCGGCCTCTGTGGCAGAGCGGATCTAGGCTTTTCAGTCCGGAACCGCGCTGCTACTACGGTCGCAGGTTCGAATCCTGCCTCGGGCATGGATGTGTGTGATGTCCTTAGGTTAGTTAGGTTTAAGTAGTTCTAAGTTCTAGGGAACTGAAGACCTCAGATGTTAAGTCCCATAGTGCTTAGAGCCATTTGAACCATTTGAGATACTGAGAAGCGAGGAAGATGGGAGCCATTCCGATATCGCCACGTAATTTGTTACTGCATGATCTACTCTGAGGTGACAAAAGTCATGGAATAGCGATATGAAGAAATACAGATAGCGGTAGCATCGAGTACGTAAGGTATAAAAGAGCAATGCGTTGGCAAAGCTATTGTTTGTCCTCAAGTGAAAAGATTTTCTACGTGATTATGGCCACAATACAGAAATGAACAGGCTTTGAACGCCGAATGGTAGTTGGAGCTAGACGTATGGGACATTCTATTTCGGAAATCGTTAGGGAATTAAGTATTCCGACATCTACAATATCAAAAGTGTTCCAAGTATACCAGATTTATGGTACTACCTCTCACCACGACAATGCAGTGGCCGACGGCCTTTACTTAACGCCCGAGAGCAGCGGCGCTTGCGTACAATTATCAGTGTTGACAGACAAGCAACTTTGCGGCAAATAACCGCAGAAATCAATGTGGGACGTAAGAAGAACGTATTAGTTAAGACAGTGCGGCGAAATTTGGCGTTAACGTGCTACGGCAGTAGACGACCGACGCCAATGCCTTTGCAAACAGGACGACATCGACTATAGCGCCTATCCTGGGCTCGTGACGATATCGACTGGACCCTAGACGACTGGAAAACAGTGGCTGGTCAGGTAAGTCCCGATTTCAGTTTGTAACAGCTAACGGTAGGGTTCGACTGTGGCGCAGACCTCACTAAGCCGTGGGCCCAAGTTGTTAACAAGGCATTGTACAAGCTGGTAGTGGTTCCATAATGGTGTTGGCTGTGTTTTCATGGAATGGACTGGGTCCTGGTAGTGTTCTGCTACTTGGAGACCATTTGTAGCCATTCATGGACTTCTTGTTCCCAAAAACTGATGGAATTTTTATGGATGGCAATGCGCCTTGTTACTGAGTCACAGTTGTTCATGATTGGTTTTAAGAACATTCTGGACAATTCGAGCGAATGATTTGGCCATCCAGATCGCCCGATATGAATCCCATCGAATTCTTGTGGGACACAATCGTGCAGAAAATCCTGCATCGGCTTTTCGCGGATGATGCTGTAGTATACAGAGAAGTTGAGCATTAGAAAATTGCAGCGAAATGCAGGAAGATCTGCGGCGGATAGGCACTTGGTGCAGGGAGTGGCAACTGACCCTTAACACAGACAAATGTAATGTATTGCGAATACATAGAAAAAAGGATCCTTTATTGTATGATTATATGATAGCGGAACAAACGCTGGTAGCAGTTACTTTTGTAAAATATTTAGGACTATGCGTACGGAACGATTTAAAGTGGAATGATCATATAAAATTAATTGTTAGTGAAGCGGGTGCCAGGTTGAGATTCATTGGGAGAGTCGTTAGAATATGTAGTCCATCAACAAAGGAGGTGGTTTACAAAACGCTCGTTCAACCTATACTTGAGTATTGCTCATCAGTGTGGGATTGGGATCCGTACCAGGTCGGGTTGACAGAGGAGATAGAGAAGATCCAAAGAAGAGCGGCGCGTTTCGTCATGGGGTTATGTGGTAAGCGTGATACCGTTACGGAGATGTTCAGCAAACTCAAGTGGCAGACTTTGCAAGAGAGGCGCTCTGCATCGCGGTGTAGCTTGCTGTCCAGGTTTCGAGAAGGTGCGTTTCTGGATGAGATATCGAATATATTGCTTCCCCCTACTTACACCTCCCGAGGAGATCACGAATGTAAAATTAGAGAGATACGAGCGCGCACGGAGGCTTTCCGGCAGTCGTCCTTCCTGCGAACTATACGCGACTGGAACAGGAAAGGGAGGCAATGACAGTGGCACGTAAAGTGCCCTCCGCCACGCACCGTTGGGTGGCCTGTGGAGTATAAATGTAGATGTAGATGTAGAACACCTTCGCAGTTGTGGACGATTATAGAGGCATCATGACTCAATATTTCTGCAGGGGACTTCCAATTACTTTTTGAGTCCATGCAACGTCCACTTGCTACTCTACGCCCGGCAGAGGGAGGTTTGACTCGATATTAGGTGTCACCTCAGTGTAAGTGAATCGTCTATTTCGAGTCGTTTGCATTTAGTTATAGCATTGGCTCCCTAGGCAGCGGTTAGGTGTGGATGTTTGACTCCGAATCATGCTATCCATCCTACTCACGACATCTGTTCATTTCTAATTTTTCTGCTCACTGGATAAAAAGCATGGAGATGAGCCTTAACTGGAAGTGCGGAAAATTGTGTCAATGAAATATAAATAAGATTTTCGCGATAAGGTACGTCAAGATGTCTTCTCAGTTTTGTTAGATCAATAGGCCCTCCATAGCACAGAGTGGAGGGATGGTCTTTGAATAAAATAAAATCTGCCAAACACTGTGTTAAGTCTGTTCCTAAAAATAAGTCGTATTATGCAACTGCCAGATAGTTTACCTACAGCAGAATGAGCCCAGAGGCGAGAATTTAGGTATCCTTTTATGTTGATAGGTTGACTCCCATAATCTCTTGATTTAATGTCAGTTGATCTTTTTGGCTGTAATGAACTTACTGAATTTTCGCTCGTGACGATACTTGATTTATTTTCGTTCCGTTTTGTTTTTAATTTAATTCCGTTTTAAAACAGAAAGAAGGAAATGCTATTATGAGACTAACACAGTCATGTCTGCTCCTCAGAAAATTTACAGGATAGATGGAAGAGAACTATCTGAAAACGTGGTATGATTGCTTTCATTTATAATGAAAATGGGAAAAATGATCACGTTTGTTGAAAATACTTGCATCATCTTACTGCGGTAAAATTATACCGACCTGGAGAACATTTCTTCCAATTTCTTCCTCTCTTGTTGAATTTTCTTCACATCTTGGAGTAAACTCGTAAATGCCCCGTCGAAACGTTTTATCAAGTCCGGAGAAACTGATGTGGTTTGGAGATCTTCATATAGCTCCGCAAGCTTCTGTCCGCTGCAACAGAAAATTTAGACACAATAAATATAATACTAAAGGTGTCTTATGCTTTAAAAAAACCCCTGCCAGAACGAATAAAGATTGTATTTATTAGAGAGGTCAAAAGTTCACATTATATTCAATAGTCACACACATGTGGAAGGAGCCTATGTGATTAGAACCAAATCCTGAGACAGTATCGATGAGGCGATGTGGTGTCTAATATCAAAATCCTAGTAACTGAAAGTGCAACGTATGTTTACGGGGCTGGAGAAAGACTGGAGATATCACGACTAGTGATTACAGAGTAATTTACTTAAATGTCAGCAGGGAACAATACAGGTTGTCTCAGATAAGATGTTTTCTGTTTAAATTACAATTACAAGCGAAAGGAATATTTATTTAGATAGGTAAAAGTAAAAAACGTTACTATTTCTGCGGAATTATGAACATAGTTCATTAAGTTGCAAGCTGAGTACCTGGCGGTACTCAGATATGTATTCGTTCCAGTTCTACTATTCCATCTCCTCCTCCTTTCTCTGTCCATCGCCTCCGCCCTCATCTCTGACCATATCCATCTCCCTAATTGCTCTGTTCACCTCTTCCACTCACTACTCCTTGCTCATCCCCTGCACTCCCTACTCACTGTCTCCTTCTGCTCCTTTCTCTATCCAGCTGCCCTTCACCCCCTCGGTCCCTCCTTTCTCCTCTGCCCATCTCCTCCTCCCCTTCTGTCCGCCGCTCGTGGTCTCGCGGTAGCGTTCTCGCTTCCCGAGCACGGGGTCCCGGGTTCGATTCCCGGCGGGGTCAGGGATTTTCACCTGCCTCGAGATGACTGGGTGTTTGTGTTGTCCTCATCATTTCATCATCATCCAGGAAAGTGGCGAAATTGGACTGACCAAAAGATTGGGTAATTGTACGGGCGCTGATAACCACGCAGTTGAGCGCCCCACAAACCAAACATCATCATCATCATCACATCCTCCCCTTCTGAGTGCATCTTCCCTGCCCCATCTACTTGCTCCTCACTCCCATTATCTCTCCCTCCCCCTCTCTCTATCCATCTCCCCCTCCCCTCTCTCCATCCATCAAATGGTTCAAATGGCTCTGAGCAGTATGGGACTTAAATTCTGAGGTCATCAGTCCCCTAGAACTTAGAACTACCAAACCTAACTAACTTAAAGACATCACACACACCCATGCCCGAGGCAGGATACGAACCTGCGACCGTAGCGGTCGCGCGGTTCCAGACTGTAGCGCCTAGAACCGCTCGTCCACTTCGGCCGGCTCTCCATCCATCTTCTCATCCCCCTCTCTCTGTCCATTTACCGCTCCCCTCACTGTCTGTCCATCTCATCCTGCCACCTTCTCTATCCACTTTATCACCTCCACCCCAATAGGAGGTTGCTGGCTTTTAAGCCCACAGTATTTCTTTAGAGATAGTAAGTAATACGCGTTTGGTTGAAATCTATCCGCCGGCCGCTGTGGTCGAACGGTTCTAGGCGCTTCAGTCCGGAACCACGCTGCTGCTACGGTCGCAGGTTCGAATCCTTCCTCGGGCATGGATGTGGGCGATGTCCTTAGGTTGGTTAGGTTTAAGTAGTTCTAAGTCTAGGGAACTGATGACCTCAGATGTTGTCCCATAGTGCTTAGAGCCATTTGACCATTTTTTGAAATCGATCAGTGGGTTTAGGAGGAGTTTTTTACCTGTGGCTTTTCTTACATACGCACATGTCACACATATTTGACACATATTTAATATGTTTCACGAATATTTCTACTCACATTTCATCTATATCTTTAGCAAATTTTCCTCTGCAGTTCGTTTTCACACAGCCCGATGTTCATCACGTCCTATCTCCTTAACTATGAATCGTAAAATGATATAATCATGCAGGTACATTCAGCGACATATATGAATACTGTGTGCAAGTCACTAAGTGGTCTTGTTCTCAAAAACGGGTTGAATGAAGTCGGGGTATTCGTGCGTCTTATTTTTCATCCACTTTCCCACTCCTTGATAAGTAGGTGACTCTGACCCCCACAGCGATTCTTTACGGACAATAAGTGATTTTCGTGAAGGTATGTGCCGTCTGTGCAACTAATTGAAGGAAGTTTTTTTTAGTTGCCATACGCGTTTCGCTTCTTTTATTTGGGAAGCATCATCAGAGGCCTGTAATACATGTTTTCTTTAAACTTATTATGAGGTCGATATAATATGCTGTTATATTACATTTTGTCGTGTCTTTCTCTTGTTTTTAGATGAAAATCAACTTTTGTAGCACAGAGTTCGTAATGTGAACTTATCGTTCGGTGTTACTTACGATTTCCAGCGCTGCTAGCTCGTGTGTGGTCCTGGAGATGTATTCGTTACTTTCCATACTCCAGCTGGCCGATTTCTGACGTTCTTTCCCCAACATTTGTCACATCGCATATATCACTTGCACTTTCTATTTTTGTGATCAATATATGTGTGTTTTCTGTGAGTAGTGTTGCCAACTGTTGTTGCGTGTCTGTCTTGTTTGTGTTGTGATGTGGTTTAATATTTTTCATTTGTTGTTTGTGTGTGTGTGTGCGCGTGTGTGTGTGCGCTCGCGCGCGTGTGTTTGTGCGCATGCGCGCGTGTGTTTGTGCGCGTGCGTGTGTTTGTGCGCGTGCGTGTGTTTGTGCGCGTGCGTGTGTTTGTGTAACTGTGTAATTCTTTCCTGAGAGGGTGATTTTTGATGTTTGCGTGTGTGTGTGGGGGGGGGGGGGGGGGAGAGGAAGAGAGAGAGAGAGAGAGAGAGAGAGAGAGAGAGAGAAGGGAGGAAGGAGATTAATTTATGTTCTTTGCATCTAGTATTGAAGTTCCTGTTTGCCATCCCCAAATATACTGATTTACATTCTTGGCAGTCTGGCTGTTCATACCTGCTCCTTGGTATTTACCTGGTTTATTAGTTGTTTGTAAATGTGATTGGAGTGTGTTTCTTGTCCTGCAAGCTATGTGTAATCCCTGTTTCTTTAGTATATTTGCTAACATGTGTATTGGATTGTGTTTGTATGTAAGAGGGTACTATTTTTTCTGTTATTCATGTTATGAATGTTACTGTTTTGTGTTTCAGTGCGCGCTGTAGTGTCTGTGGGGTTCCTTGGTGTCTGTGTTCTCTGCTTGGTTTGATTTTTGTTCGGTTGTGTTTTAATTTTTTGGTTGTGTTTTTGTACTACACTCCTGGAAATGGAAAAAAGAACACATTGACACCGGTGTGTCAGACCCACCATACTTGCTCCGGACACTGCGAGAGGGCTGTACAAGCAATGATCACACGCACGGCACAGCGGACACACCAGGAACCGCGGTGTTGGCCGTCGAATGGCGCTAGCTGCGCAGCATTTGTGCACCGCCGCCGTCAGTGTCAGCCAGTTTGCCGTGGCATACGGAGCTCCATCGCAGTCTTTAACACTGGTAGCATGCCGCGACAGCGTGGACGTGAACCGTATGTGCAGTTGACGGACTTTGAGCGAGGGCGTATAGTGGGCATGCGGGAGGCCGGGTGGACGTACCGCCGAATTGCTCAACACGTGGGGCGTGAGTGAGGTCTCCACAGTACATCGATGTTGTCGCCAGTGGTCGGCGGAAGGTGCACGTGCCCGTCGACCTGGGACCGGACCGCAGCGACGCACGGATGCACGCCAAGACCGTAGGATCCTACGCAGTGCCGTAGGGGACCGCACCGCCACTTCCCAGCAAATTAGGGACACTGTTGCTCCTGGGGTATCGGCGAGGACCATTCGCAACCGTCTCCATGAAGCTGGGCTACGGTCCCGCACACCGTTAGGCTGTCTTCCGCTCACGCCCCAACATCGTGCAGCCCGCCTCCAGTGGTGTCGCGACAGGCGTGAATGGAGGGACGAATGGAGACGTGTCGTCTTCAGCGATGAGAGTCGCTTCTGCCTTGGTGCCAATGATGGTCGTATGCGTGTTTGGCGCCGTGCAGGTGAGCGCCACAATCAGGACTGCATACGACTGAGGCACACAGGGCCAACACCCGGCATCATGGTGTGGGGAGCGATCTCCTACACTGGCCGTACACCACTGGTGATCGTCGAGGGGACACTGAATAGTGCACGGTACATCCAAACCGTCATCGAACCCATCGTTCTACCATTCCTAGACCGGCAAGGGAACTTGCTGTTCCAACAGGACAATGCACGTCCGCATGTATCCCGTGCCACCCAACGTGCTCTAGAAGGTGTAAGTCAACTACCCTGGCCAGCAAGATCTCCGGATCTGTCCCCCATTGAGCATGTTTGGGACTGGATGAAGCGTCGTCTCACGCGGTCTGCACGTCCAGCACGAACGCTGGTCCAACTGAGGCGCCAGGTGGAAATGGCATGGCAAGCCGTTCCACAGGACTACATCCAGCATCTCTACGATCGTCTCCATGGGAGAATAGCAGCCTGCATTGCTGCGAAAGGTGGATATACACTGTACTAGTGCCGACATTGTGCATGCTCTGTTGCCTGTGTCTATGTGCCTGTGGTTCTGTCAGTGTGATCATGTGACGTATCTGACCCCAGGAATGTGTCAATAAAGTTTCCCCTTCCTGGGACAATGAATTCACGGTGTTCTTATTTCAATTTCCAGGAGTGTATGTGGGTGTTGTAACCATTGTTTGTGGCTATTAGTTGTACTGTTTATAATTCTTTTTCATAGTTTTCTTTGCTGAGTAGAATGTTGTTTAGTCTGTGTAACATGTGTCGTATGGGTGCTAATTTTTTATTTTGCGGGTGGTTGGATGAAGCATGTATAATTATGTCTGTGACTGTTGGCTTTATAAAGATGTCAAATGTGTGTGTATTGTTGTCTCTCTTTATTGTTAGATCCAAGAATTCCCAGGGTTTCTGAACTTGGGGATCGCATTGGAAGCCCATCTTCTTGTAAGTAAAAGTCCTTTTCAAAATGGAAGTAATTTTTGGATGTAATTGCTTTGAGGGTTTTAGTTATTTCATTATATTGTCTGCAGGTAGTTTGTTGTATGTCAGTAAGTTTTCTTCAACTAGTTTTATTGTATCTGCAGTGGGTACTGAGGTGTCAAAGGAGATGAGTGATGCTGTCTGTGGGATGTGTAAGTCTTTTATTTGTGTTATGAGTTCATTTGTGTTTTTCACTGTTCTGTTGTTTTTCATTTCATAATGTTGCATTATGGTTTTGTTTATGTGTTTTGCCACATGATATGATGATGCATTCATAAATTAATATCATGTCTCAATGGGATGTAGGATTTGTGGAACTTGGGTTTGCTTCTGAGCGTTGGTGCTTTTGGGTACTTCTGTGCGATGTGTTGGTTTTTGTTTATCTGAGAGTATGTGGTTGATGTCTTTGAGGTTGTTTTTTATGTATGTCTGGAAGTGTGCTGTTGGATTAGTTTTCAATTTGGGTTTACACATAGCTTACAGAACAAGAAACACACTCCAATCACATTTACAAACAACTAATAAACCAGATAAATGCCAAAGAGCAGGTATATACCACCTAGAGTGCCAAGAACCTAAATCAGTATATTTGGTGATGACAAGCAGGAACTTCAAAACTAGATGCAAAGAACATATAAGAAGTTGGAAAAATGAAAATAGCGATTCTACCTTCGCTGAACACCTGAACACCTGATAAAACATGGACATGAGCCACCCAACATGGAATGTCACATGACAGTTATCTGAGTGAATAATCACAACAAAAACCTCCTGACATTGCAAAAAAACTTTCACATACAAAGAGCCATTGCAATGGAAAAGAGGGTACACAACGACCAAATCCATGTGAGCAATAACTCTCTGATCATGCTAGCCACCAAAACAATAACAAACCGAAATGTAACTAGGATAAATAATTAATGAACCTCCTTACACACACACACACACACACACACACACACACACACACACACACACACACACACAAATAACATATGAAAAATACCAAACCACAAACACACAAAAGACAGACACACAACAACTGTTGGTAAACTGCACACAGAAAACACACACATGTTGATCACAAAAATGGAAAGTGCAAGTTATATATGCGATGTGACAAATGTGGGGGAAAGAACGTCAGAAATCGGCCAGCTAGAGTATGGAAAGTAACGAATACATCTCCAGGACCACACACGAGCTAGCAGCACTGGAAATCGTAACACCGAACGATAAGTTCGCATAACGAAGTTTGTGCTACAAAAGTTGATTTTAATCTAAGAACAAGAGGAAGGCACTACAAAATGTAATATAGCAATATATTATCTCTACCACATAATACGTTTAAAGAAAACATGTATTACAGGCCTCTGATGATGCTTCCCAAATAAAAGAAGCGAAACGCGTATGGCAACTAAACAAACTGCCTTCAATTAGTTGCATAGACGGTACATAGCACCAAGATTGTAAAGCAACTAGGGAAAATATGGAAAACAGAAAAAATGACAGTAAGTGATATTTTTACCAGTTTTGGTTGAAAGTGGTCAAGTGGTTTAGGAGGAGCTATGGAACATACATACATACATACATACATTTTTATAATATGTATGTCTATTTCTATGTATGTGTAGATTTTCCAGAGGGTAACAGCAACGAGCTATAATTTTTTCAATAGAATTGTTTCACATAATTTAGGTTTAAATCAACTGTGTGAAATAAATTTGCTGATATCACGGTGAGACCAACTTCCTCGATGCGCTGTTTGAAATCGTTTGGAGTTGTGCGTTGGTGAAATAAACACGATTCTACAGAGAACCACACAGAGAGAAATCTACTCGTGCTAAATCGGGTGATTGTACGCGTCCATCCTAAGCATCTTCCTGGAAGTCCGTTGCTCAGTTCTAGTACAACATCACACGCAGAATGATCTGGGTGACCACAGTGCTGCATCCACAGGCGAGCTCTAATCTCTAGACAGACATGTTCAAGAAGAGCATCTGAACTGTCGACGAGAAAAGCTCGATACGTCTCATCTGTGAAAGTACCTGCGAAAGAGTGCGGATTGATGATATCATGTCAGAGGATTCCACACCACACATTAATGGACCACCTCCTTTGACGATTGACACGACGTATCCACCTAGGATTCTCCATGGTCCGGTGATTTATATGATGACTATTCACTGCAGCATACGCTGAGATGACAAAAGTCATGGGATAGCGACATGCACATATACAGATGGTGGTAGTATCGCGTACACAAGGTATAAAAGGTAGGAGATTTCATTTGTACTCACGTGATTCATATGAAAAGCTCTCCTACGTGATGGGACTTGAACGCGGAATTGTAGTTGCATCTAGACACATGGAGCATTCTATTTCGGAAACATTTAGGGAAATCAATTCTGCGAGAGCCACAGCGTCAGGAGTGTATTGCAGCTAAAACATTCAATCTCATATCCTCACTCCTTGCTGATCATCTATTACTACCGCGCCTTCTCTAACTACTAGTTTCTCGAACTGTTGTTCAGCGCGTAAGAACATAATGGTTGATGGAGCTCTTCGGCCAGGATACCTCACGGCATAAGGCATGGCTACTTTATAAGTATTTTGTCGCCATTCGCCAAGCATCAGCCTCTGTTGATGGAGAAGAATGCCTTCCGTAGGGATGATATTCTGCTTTGGATATCTGGCTCTGTTTGTGTTGAGGAAGCTATGTTTTCAGCAGCGGTTGTCACCTTTTCACTTTTACCTCATGCATAAGCATACCACTACCAGCCATAAATGCCCTGATGTGATTGTATTTTTCTTTAGATCACATCTTGTGTAAATTTCTGAGATCCGTAGGCAGCAACTATACTGATAGCAGTCAACCAGCTTGGACGAAGCTCATCATTTGAGTTCAGTACGTAATGGCTAGCCAAGTGATTATACACTCCTGGAAATTGAAATAAGAACACCGTGAATTCATTGTCCCAGGAAGGGGAAACTTTATTGACACATTCCTGGGGTCAGATACATCACATGATCACACTGACAGAACCACAGCCACATAGACACAGGCAACAGAGCATGCACAATGTCGGCACTAGTACAGTGTATATCCACCTTTCGCAGCAATGCAGGCTGCTATTCTCCCATGGAGACGATCGTAGAGATGCTGGATGTAGTCCTGTGGAACGGCTTGCCATGCCATTTCCACCTGGCGCCTCAGTTGGACCAGCGTTCGTGCTGGACGTGCAGACCGCGTGAGACGACGCTTCATCCAGTCCCAAACATGCTCAATGGGGGACAGATCCGGAGATCTTGCTGGCCAGGGTAGTTGACTTACACCTTCTAGAGCACGTTGGGTGGCACGGGATACATGCGGACGTGCATTGTCCTGTTGGAACAGCAAGTTCCCTTGCCGGTCTAGGAATGGTAGAACGATGGGTTCGATGACGGTTTGGATGTACCGTGCACTATTCAGTGTCCCCTCGACGATCACCAGTGGTGTACGGCCCGTGTAGGAGATCGCTCCCCACACCATGATGCCGGGTGTTGGCCCTGTGTGCCTCGGTCGTATGCAGTCCTGATTGTGGCGCTCACCTGCACGGCGCCAAACACGCATACGACCATTATTGGCACCAAGGCAGAAGCGACTCTCATCGCTGAAGACGACACGTCTCCATTCGTCCCTCCATTCACGCCTGTCGTGACACCACTGGAGGCGGGCTGCACGATGTTGGGGCGTGAGCGGAAGACGGCCTAACGGTGTGCGGGACCGTAGCCCAGCTTCATGGAGACGGTTGCGAATGGTCCTCGCCGATACCCCAGGAGCAACAGTGTCCCTAATTTGCTGGGAAGTGGCGGTGCGGTCCCCTACGGCACTGCGTAGGATCCTACGGTCTTGGCGTGCATCCGTGCGTCGCTGCGGTCCGGTCCCAGGTCGACGGGCACGTGCGCCTTCCGCCGACCACTGGCGACAACATCGATGTACTGTGGAGACCTCACGCCCCACGTGTTGAGCAATTCGGCGGTACGTCCACCCGGCCTCCCGCATGCCCACTATACGCCCTCGCTCAAAGTCCGTCAACTGCACATACGGTTCACGTCCACGCTGTCGCGGCATGCTACCAGTGTTAAAGACTGCGATGGAGCTCTGTATGCCACGGCAAACTGGCTGACACTGACGGCGGCGGTGCACAAATGCTGCGCAGCTAGCGCCATTCGACGGCCAACACCGCGGTTCCTGGTGTGTCCGCTGTGCCGTGCGTGTGATCATTGCTTGTACAGCCCTCTCGCAGTGTCCGGAGCAAGTATGGTGGGTCTGACACACCGGTGTCAATGTGTTCTTTTTTCCATTTCCAGGAGTGTATTACCAGACATTTATTATGTACATTTGAAAATGAAGCCAAACTCAAAGTTACGCGTGTTAATTTTCGCCAATTGATAGTGATTTTAAATTACGTGACCATGCACAGGAAAACGTGAGATTCCGTACCTTAGAAAAATAAAGTTTTCACACGTTCTTCATAAAGATCTGAGTTCTGTTTTGTTCTTGTTGTCGAATTTTATGTTTAAAAATCTCAGTTATGTTAAAGTGGGGCAAAATGATAAAGAATGCATATCTCATAAAAGGTTCCAGTGTAACAGAAAAAATATATCGTTCAACAATTGCTACGTGAAGGAAAGCTTGACGAACAACAGACTGGTAAACGCAGCCACCAAGAGGAGTCTATAGCACACTAGGTACGCATTTCTTTCCACTGTTCTACACTAAACCATTTTAAAACTCATGTAACACTACGCTCTACAGAAAACTGATCATGCTGCGATGTATTCACCACGGATCGTCTTGTCGTTTCACAGGAACACCGGAAAAGAGCTTATTAATTAAACAAGGCCAGTAGTGCTCGAATATTTCATTGCCAGTAATCCATCCAGACGAACTTGTCTCTGGCCTACATCTTCGAAACGGAAGCTTCCACGCAACAACTGGCTTTGCTTTCCGGTTAATGATATTTTCCCTTCTTCGTGCGAACGCTTACGATTCTGAGATATACTGATCAATAACGAAGAGTAACATGTTGTGGAGAGTAAACGAGGTAAATTTATGGAGAAAACACTGAAATTATGAGTCAAGCGCCGTGTAGAGACCGCGAAAAATTGTCAACTCAGTAATCTGATTTTATCCTAAATAAGACTGATGGTTCACTGTGTTCGTTCAGACTGTGTAGCTACTTGCTCTTACTAGGATGACACACATTTCTGTCTGTGTATTAAATGAACAATTGTGCCCATCATGCATATTATAATAACCAAACATCTCTTAAAACGTGACAAATAATCACCGTATTTACACAGGAGTCTAATATACATCATTAAAGGCAATAGTTCAAAGTGCGTTGTTGTGAAACTGGCAGGATCTTCATAATGAACATAAAAATGCTGAGCCGAAGATAAAAACGCTAGGTTGTTTTGAGCATTGTACGGGATTAGCAATCAATGTAGATGTTTCTGTACGATGTTGACGTGAACAGTTGATACAATGAACTTACTGTCAAATGTAAACTTTCATGGCCGGAAATGTCACAATTAATAAAATATTCCGGGCTATTATCCGGTGGTCGAATGGATTTCACCATAAAACCAATGTTTCGTTCCCATTTGCTTAGGACATTTCAAAGGGGAATCGTAATTTCTTTGAATGTCCGTTTCACCCTGGTCCTACCTCAGCACACTTCCGCTTCCGCGTGTTTTGAAAACGCGAGTCCAATTGACCGTTCAATTGAATGACATCTGGATTCCAGTGATGAAGAAAACGTGTACCAGTCTTCCACCGTAGGATGAGAGCAATAGTATTCAAAACATATGACGTCAAGCCACTGCGCGGAAGTACGCGGAAGAGGAATTTTGCTGTAGTCAGTCGCGAGGCAGGGTGTGAATCGGATATTCAAAGAAGCTACGATCCCCTTGAAAATGTCCTCCGCAGATGGGGACGAAACGTTGGATTTTATGGTGAAATATATTCGATCACGGCATAATAGCTCGGAGCATTTTATTAACTGTGATAATGAAGTTAATTCGAACAAGATCACATACTGTCGATGCCGCAGGCTAAATCGTTCTGAAGTACTGCTCAGCAGGTCGGATGCGAGGTGTTAGTTGTCCATCAATGTTGGTGTCGGATGCGCAAGGAAGCTGCACTTCCGAATGGCAGAGGCATAAGATTGAAGATTTGATCGCCGTCTCATATGAGGAATGAAACCACGACGATGGTGGTCCATTGGATGGAAGCTGGAGTGCGAGTAATGGTGCTGGTCACCAGATTTCCGGCCGGCCGGGGTGGCCGAGCGCTTCTAGGAGCTACAGTCTGGAACCGCGCGACCGCTACGGTCGCTGGTTCGAATTCTGCCTCGGGCATCGATGTGTGTGATGTCCTTAGGTTAGTTAGGCTTAAGTAGTTCTCGGCTCTAAGGGACTGATGACCTCAGAAGTTAAGATCCACAGTGCTCAGAGCCATTTGAACCAGATTTCTTCTTACATTTCATCAATGTGCAGCCCGTTTCCGAAGCGGGTAGGAAAAAAAAAACACCCTCTTGAAGACACAGTGATGCAAGGTTGTGTTTAGTCAAGGGGCTAGACTCTATCCTTGCGTGAGTAATGGTAGTTTGTGGCGTCCACTAGGAGATAGGGTTGGGTTGTTTTGGGGGAGGAGACCAAACAGCGAGGTCATCGGTCTCATCGGATTAGGGAAGGACGGGGAAGGAAGTCGACAGTGCCCTTTCAAAGGAATCATCCCGGCATTTGCCTGGAGCGATTCAGGGAATTCACAGAAAACCTAAATCAGGATGGCCGGACGCAGGATTGAACCGTCGTCCTTCCGAATGCGAGTCCAGTGTGCTAGGAGATAGGCAACTACCAGAATAGCACAGAGCACGTTTCATAGAACCATCTCGGTCTGTTGTAGTGAGTGGAGTTATAGCTTTCACTAACTTTCGTGCGGGAAATTGCACAGTGTAGGATAAAACTGACATGTCATATAGTCATTTTTATTGTAGTACTCTCCAGGATATTCGCCAACTACCCTGTCCAACACGATGACTAGACATGTTGCCCATTTGCCCACTAAGGATGTGTAGTTATGATGGAACAGCATTTTGTCCTGCCTGCGTTATCGGCTACATCCCGCACCCCCCACCTTTCCTCTTCCTATTGAGTTGTGACAACAGATGATACGCAACACTGCTATGATTACCTCTCTGCATGATCGCAGAACTGCATTGCGGTTACCGAGGATGTAAAAATTACTAAAGTCACTGTCTAGGATAATCTGTCGATAGGTGTGTGGCCCTGTGATTGTGGTCATAAATAGTGATGAATTTGTGCAATATGTAAACAATACTTTATTCATGATGTATCTTTATTCCAGGTTGTTAGCTTTTCATTTTCCTCCAGGGTAAATTCCATCCCTGAATCCTGGCAACATTGTACCGTGGATATCATTTTGCATGTGGACCACGAAAAGATCGTCATTATGGCTTGGAATGTACATCTGTTACATTCAGTTGTGAGCAGCGAGCGAGTGGTGACAAATTTTCATGGAGAGGGGCAGAATATGAAAGGCCACGCTTGTGAAATTCGGGCAGCACTTTTTTCTGAATGCATAGATCATAGCAGCGACAGATATTCACAATAAAATCTGTAAAATTCAGAAGAATGAGTACATGTCTGTAGCCTGTTTCTGTAGAAAAGTTCGATTTGCAGTTCATAATGTGTCAATGTGAGCGATTTTCAGGTGAGAGTAATTTCCTTTCTCTCCCGTTATTTCTCCGATTCAGATGACAAAGTGAAAGAAACTTATCAATTGCTTATAATCATAGGCAGCGAAATTATATCACAACGATATACAACTATCAACGAAGTGTCAACAGTCGAGGCAATTAAAGAAAATTAGTGGAAGGTACGTACTTAATGTACAATAAATACCATTGTTATGGTCATTTGAGTGTTTGGGGATGTCATTTCTATACACATCAAAAAACGTTTTGCATCACCCCAGTTCCCAGAACTCCTGAAAATAAACGTTGACTGTGGATATTGTATCACAGACACAGTCCCTTTGACTGCTCAGAGATGTCAGTAAACCCGCCCGAAGATGTAAACAACCATGCATGAGCAGCGCCTGTTAGAGGGGGGTCCGACAGCCGATCAGTTACAGTCATTCCACCAGGTAGGAGGTACACGGCTTGTGTAGTCTATAGTTCAACTATGCCTAGACGATCGATGCCGCGGTTCGATCGCGTCTGCATTGTTACTTTGTTCCAGGAAGGGCTCTCAACAAGGGAAGTGTCCAGGTGTCTCGGAGTCAGCCAAAGCGATGTTGTTCGGACATGGAGGAGATACAGAGAGACAAGAACTGTCGATCACATGCCTCGCTGAGCCCGCCTAAGGGCTACTACTGCAGTGGATGACCGCTACCTACGGATTAGGGCTCATAGGAACCCTGACAGAAACGCCACCAAGTTGAATAATGCTTTTCGTGCAGCCACAGGACGTCGTGTTACGACTCAAACTGTGCGCAAAAGGCTGCATGATGCGCAACTTCACTTCCGACGTCCATGGCGAGGTACGTCTTTGCAAACACGACACCATGCAGCGCGGTACAGATAGGCCGAACAACATGCCGAATGGACAGCTCAGGATTGACATCACGTTCTCTTCACCGATGAGTGTCGCATATGCCTTCAACCAGACAATCGTCACAGACGTGTTTGGAGGCAACCCGGCCAGGTTGAACGCCTTAGACACACTGCCCAGCGAGTGCAGCAAGGTGGAGGTTCCCTGCTGTTTTGGGGCGGCATTATGTGGGGCTGACGTACGCCGCTGGTGGTCATGGAAGGCGCCGTAACGGCTGTACGATACGTGAATGCCATCCTCCGACCGACAGTGCAACCATATCGGCAGCATATTTGCGAGGCATACGTCTTCATGAATGACAACTTGTGCCCCCATCGTGAACATCTTTCGAATGACTTCCTTCAGGATAACGACATCGCTCGACTAGAGTGGCCAGCATGTTCTCCAGACATGAACCCTATCGAATGTGATTGGGATAGATTGAAAAGAGCTGTATATGGACGACGTGACCCACCAACGACTCCGAGGGATCTACGCCGAATCGCCGTTGAGGAGTGGGACAATCTGGACCAACAGTGCCTTGATGAACTTGTGGATAGTATGCCACGACGAATACAGGCATGCATCAATGCAAGAGACGTGCTACTGGGTATAAGAGGTACCGGTGTGTACAGCAATCTGGAACACCACCTCTGAAGATCTTGCTCTATGGTGCTACAACATGCAATGTGTGGTTATCATGAGCAATAAAAAGGGTGGAAATGATGTTTATGTTGATCTCTTTCCCAGTTTTCTGTACAGGTTACGGAACTCTCGGAACCGAGGTGATGCAAAACTTTTTTTGATATGTGTAACATCGCATGGAAACGAATTTATCGACTGACATTTTCAGAGGGTGAAAGACTGCAGACTCCTATGGGTCTTGAATAATATGAGAGCCGGTATGTTATTCAAATGACCGGGAAACAAAAATTAGTAGCAGTATTAAGCATAATTTTATTCTGTGAGATGGCAAGTGAAACTGACGGTCGTTCAATACGCGGCAACAGCCACTTTATCAATACAAAACAAAGAGAAGTCACGTAATTACGAGGCTGTCTGGCATTGGTCTGTCGTATAGGAAACGTTATTAAATTAAGTTTCACAATTACAAATGAAATGAATTACGTGAGCAGTGTGTTAATAGACAGTAATGAACTGACAAACAAACACTTAAAATCAAGGGCCTTAAATACAAATTGTTCGCACGCTCGAGAACAATCGGCTAATCTTCGATTTAAATTTTCAGTCTGTAAGAGAAGTTTAATAAAGGTTTAATTCAAAAAAACATATAATACAGATGGAACATCACAGCACTCTGTGTCGCTCTCAGGGTAACCAAAGCGTACTAGATACAATTGTTATATTTATGATGATTGTTCACCTATACAGGAAATTATCTTATTGATAATTTTGGTTGGTGAAATATGTCTTTTCGGCTAATAGTGAACAAGTAACTAATCTTAAGATTTGAGGAAACGCAATGAAAATTATAGCTCTTATAGGAACACACAGCATTGCCCAAAGTCTGCAGTTAAATGCTAAATTAGATGTCAAAAGATCACATTGATAAAGGGTTGGACCAGTAAAGCCATACAGTTTCCACAGAAATGTCTCACTCAGCTTAAGCGTTATATACTGTAATTCCAACCCGAAAATATGGGCAGAAACTGATTTTTATGTGCTAGCTTGCCATCGCCAAATTATAGAGCATCCGAATAGCAAATATTTATAATTTGGAGGTAATATGATAATTATGCAATGAAAAATTTTAGAACCTCATTGAATTTGCAAAAAAGAATATAGGTTATATGTTGACGTTTAAATTTAGATACATGGGTAAGGTTGGGTTGTTTGGGGGAAGAGACCAAACAGCGAGGTCAGCGGTCTCATCGGATTAGGGAAGGACAGGGAAGGAAGTCGGCCGCGCCCTTTCAAAGGAATCATCCCAGCATTTGCCTGGAGCGATTTAGGGAAATCACGGAAAACCTAAATCATGTGGGCCGGATGCGGAATAGATCCGTCGTCCTCCCGAATGCGAGTCCAGTATACTAACCACTGCGCTACATCGCTCGGTCATACTCACATGGAATGTAGTTGTCAGGAAGGGAACTTATAGTTCCTCTTTTCGTGGACGTCGAAATCATTAAAGACAAAGCGGCAGCTGGACAGGTGCTGGAACGTTTTTTGAAGAAACCACCCCATCAGCCACCTGAAGTGATCTAGTGAAACCACGAAGAACTAAATCAGGATTTTAGCTAGATGTGAAGACTGATCCGCTTATATAGGAGTCCAATGTCTAAACCACAAAATATAATAGCGTTATCGAGGAGCTGAAAATTTTTACAATTTAATAGAGACTTTATGGAGAATACGTAATTCAATGGTCAGAAAGAAGTGACACACTTCAGAAATAAAATACAGTCATGTGCTAATCTCCGTTGCACAGGTGACGCCAAACCGTCTGAAGTTGGCGGAAACGTCGGGCCATCCACCTTCGGAGTGCGTCATGTCATGAGATAATGTTTTGCCTGAGCGCGTAGTGTTTGCTTTAAGTTAATGAGATAAAGAGCACCGCACAGTCGTTTTTAAAAGGAAAGGAAGCAGTACATTTCCTTCCCGTTATACTTAAGTCGCCTGCTGCGGCGAAGACTGATGAATTTTACGCAATGTAAAATTTACGTTATAAAGTACGTTCACAATACCGAAAGAAATTGGTTGTTAAGGTACGTATGAGAAGATCTACTTTTACAAAAGAACACGCATGTATGAAATATGTTCGAAAATTATGCAATTCCTACTTGTACCCTGAATATTTATTTAGCAGTGTAAAGATCAGTGTTAGCAATTGAGAGGTACTCAACACGTATTTGATTACAACACATAAAACTCGAATTTCAGAGATGATTCAAAATGGTTCAAATGGCTCTGAGCACCATGGGACTTAACATCATTGGTCATCAGTCCCCAAGAACTTAGAACCACTTAAACCTAACTAACCTAAGGACATCACATACATCCATGCCCGAGGCAGGATTCGAACCTGCGACCGTAGCGGTCACGCGGTTCCAGACTGAAGCGCCTAGAACCGAACGGCCACACCGGCCGGCGAATTTCAGTGAAACTGAGTTAAAACTGTGGTCCATGTAAGGTCACTGGGACAAATCAGTTTACATGAATGACGGACTGTTTTTGTATTTGGCAGAACTAGTTCCTTCTCATTCTCCAACTGAGTTAGTATGCATCACTAACAGTTTCCAACTAGGTACTTTGTTGTAAAAAATTAATAGAAAACAGTTGCATAAGACTGTCAATTGTTTCAAATGACATGATGACTATAATTCGCTATCACGCAACTCTCTTTTCATAATAAAAATTTCGACTATTTACAACTGTGAGAAATTTTTACACGACTATGGATGCAGTACTTGGTTGTAGTTGAAACAACTATTGTGGCGTGGATTTTACTCTTTCTTTCTGCTCCCTAACTGTATATCTAGCAGTAATATTACGTACGGAGTATCTTTCTGTTTTACTTGATCGTCTTCTCTCGTGATTTTTGATGAGACTCTTTGCTACAATTTTTGAATCTTCTCCGAGGATAGCAGAAATCTTTATCCTCTTTCTTTTCATACTTATGACCGCCAGTCACGGAAAACTCCTTTTTTGTTTTCCACTACTACATCATTCGAGTCACCAAAGATTGATTGAGTTTTTGATACTGTTTTTATACACTGTCTCTTGATTGTGAAGCGAGTATGTAAACTTTCGCTGTCATCACTTCAGTGGTGTCGTGTTGTTCATTATAATTAAGTCTGTGTTCACACTTATTTTAGTAACACTTCTAACTATTGTTACATGTTGTCTCCTTTGTACGTTTATTATCCTTTAATTGCCTGATTAAAAAACCTTGTTTTTTTTTCTTCCAATTTGACTATCATCTTTGCCATCTGCAACACCGTCATATATACGTCTCTTCAGAGATTTTTCTCGGATACATTTACAGTTCCAACATTGTCACTTCCAGTCTGCTGAAAATTCCAGTGTTGTACCTTCCAATCTGTTGAGTGTTAACTTCATGTGTGTTCCATCTGATAACTTCGCCAAAATATCTGACTGGAACACAGCTCACTTGCAAAGCGTTTTCCTATGGAGGAAGGTGATGAAATTAAGAAGACCAAAATCCACATTAATTCAGTTCATAGGAATAATGCTAACTCTTCCGTTGCGCCCTGCATTCTGTCTGTTGCACTCTGCTAATGTGTTGTCCCGGCAGACTACTACCAAAATATGGCCGATATGATGATCTAAATCTCAACACTCTCAGCTGTAAGATTATCATGCTTACCGGGGAAGAAATCCAGTTGCCGAACCTCTGTGTGAACACACTGCACCAAGTGACACTGACATAGACATATGCATCTGGTCAGTACGCCTATGGAACGCCTTCCCGTCCTTTAGATCACATCAAAGACATAACTTCTTAGTTCAGTTCTCTGTAGTCATATAATAAGTTAGAACGACTAATCAAAATATGTGAAAACATAGTTTATTTTTATTTGTTTGTTCGCTTTAATAGCTCTTTCGCGAGAGGAATAAAATTTAACGGTGTCGTAGTTACTTGATTCGTGATGGTATGGAAAGACCACACGCATTTGGTTGAAGGAACAAAACTATTGCTTTGAATATGAACGTTTTAAATTATGTTTTACTACGAAAGAAAATGATTATAAAACGTAGTGATTGCACTTTCTTAATTAATAATACCTTCTTCATAATGTATGAAAAGAAATATTTTGGTCTCGTGTTTTCGTCACTGAACATTCGAATTTTAATACTTGTTATTTTATTTAAGCAGTCCACGGACAATTGAGAGGATTCCGTCCAGTTTTAAAAACGCTTCATTACGTTCTGTGACAAACCTCGAAACCTACAGTGACCCTAGTAAGGTGTAATACAACTGTGCTCTAAGGGGAATCGGCCACTTGCCTTACGTGGAAGCTGGTTTAGACCCACAGCACGAAGGAAGAGCCTATGTGGAAGGAATGTAAAGGAATCAGTTACAAGTTGAAGTTATGAATTGGACCTTGATGAATCTTTGAATGGTTTAACGGATAGAACTCTATTCTTGGACGGTAGAAGTCCGAAATCAAGGCTTCGTTTGGCACAGAGCTACACAGGAATCAAACGTTACACATAAGGCACATCTACATCTACATTTATACTCCATAAGCCACCCAACGGTGTGTGGCGGAGGGCACTTTACATGCCACTGTCATTGCCTCCCTTTCCTGTTCCAGTCGCGTATGGTTCGCGGGAAGAACGACTGCCGGAAAGCCTCCGTGCGCGCTCGAATCTCTCTAATTTTACATTCGTGATCTCCTCGGGAGGTATAAGTAGGGGGAAGCAATATATTCGATATCTCATCCAGAAACGCACCCTCTCGAAACCTGGACAGCAAGCTACACCGCGATGCAGAGCACCTCTCTTGCAAAGTCTGCCACTTGAGTTTGCTGAACATCTCCGTAACGGTATCACGCTTACCAGATAACCCCATGACGAAACGCGCCGCTCTTCTTTGGATCTTCTCTATCTCCTCTGTCAACCCGACCTGGTACGGATCCCACACTGATGAGCAATACACAAGTATAGGTCGAACGAGCGTTTGGTAAGCGACCTCCTTTGTTGATGGACTACATATTCTAACGACTCTCCCAATGAATCTCAACCTGGCACCCGCCTCACTAACAATTAATTTTATATGATTATTCCAATTCAAATCGTTCCGTACGCATACTCCCAAATATTTTACAGAAGTAACTGCTACCAGTGTTTGTTCCGCTATCATATAATCATACAATAAAGGATCCTTCTTTCTATGTATTCGCAGTACATTATATTTGTCTACGTTAAGGGTTAGTTGCCACTCCCTGCATCAAGTGCCTATCCGCTGCAGATCTTCCTGCATTTCGCTGCAATTTTCTAATGCTGCAACTTCTTTGTATACTACAGCATCATCCGCGAAAGGCACATTGCGTTAGTAGTAAAAAAAAATGCATCTCACTTGTCAGTGGTAACCAACTGCCTAATTGTGTATAAAAACAGTTCAGCTATTTCGATAATCTCTAATCTCGATTGTTTTTCTCTGTTATCAACATTGGTACTGGCAAGATAGAGTCCAAAACTTTAGAGAATGTTTTTAATATCACGTTTGACGTCGGATAGGAAATGACGAAATAAATACTTTTTTCGTGTGATAAAATTACAGGTTAATAACTTTTTGATGTTTTCCTTCATTTGTACTGTTGATCTTTGTTTCTTTCCAAATTTCATGATTCTAATTCAACAAGAAGTACCCTACAGGTTTTATTAAGTGAGTTTGCGAGTATCAAAATATGTGACACAAATGGCCGTATCTTTTGATTGCATTAACTTAGAACCTAACTTTTATTCCACCAGCAAGGGACCATATACCTTAATATGTGACATAAGGTTAAACTTCGTACATCTATCCGTTCCTGAGAAAAAGGGGTCTTGACGGACGGACAGGGAGACAGGCTAGTAACAAATGACTTTTTTTTGCTTGAGATATAAGTACAAACTCGCAATTTTCAGATTTTGTGTTTATTTTTACAGTTAAGTCTTGCTTCTTCCCAAATTACATGATTCTAGGTCAACGGGGAGTACACTATAGGTTTTGATGAGAGAGTTTTCGAGTATCAAAATATGTGATATAAATAACCATATCTTTTGATTGCATTGGCTTAGAAGCTTCAATTTTGTGCAGAGCGAAGGGACTGTAGACTTTAGTATGTGGCATAAATTTCAACTTGATACATCTAGCCGTCCCTGAGAAAAATGGCTTTTAATAATCGGACGGACGGACAGAAAGACAGATATACGGACGGACAACAAAGTGTTCTTATGAGGGTTTAATTTTTACCGATTGGGATTCGGAACCCCAAAAAGTCTCAGAAACTTTTAAATAATTTTAAATGCACGAAGAATAAAATCAGATGAAATATCTGATTCTTACAGACACAATTCAGCATCACGAAAAAGCCGTCGCCAGTACACTACTAGTAACAAATCTTCGGCAACGGGCGTATCCAACAAAATACCAAGTTCTTCCGTGTCACGATTCGAATCAGAATCCTTGGGGGCATCATCTCCCATTTACAGGCACAATGACTCGGCCTGGATAGATTAGCTGTTCTATTTTTAAGTTCAGTCGTATTCATTTAAGGTATGGCGAGTATCTCATTCCTCTTGTGAAGGATTTGCCTCGTCATCCTTTTTCAGTTCTCTATTGTATCAGGCTCAGTCGACGAATTGCACTAAGATGGTGCAATACGCATGTCAAAAAGCGGAAGCGTTGAGCGGGAGGTGGACTACGCGAGTACAGCGCGCGCTCACAATGGTCGCGTGACGACACTAATGTATGCCCGATAGCGCTCCAAACCCACATTCCAAAAGCGGGCCAAGGTTGCGCTTATCATAAACGCACCTGTTCGGCACTACCTCCATCTGCAGGGTTTGCCCTCTTCGTTTAGGATGACTACATGCCGGCACACGTCTTCTCGCTAACTGCTGTAACGGTGGTAATGCATTCACGTGCGGCTGTAGTAAAGAAGCGTAAGGACGCGTTTATTGTTACGCGGCGTGTAATCGCTGTTAGAATACATACGTAACTTTTTCATTCATTATTTCGTATCTGACGTTCCATGAACAACGTGCCAGACAGAGATGTAGCATGTTTTCCGATTCTGGTGCGGTCGGAGCAGATACTGGCTATGGTCTTGCATGAGAAGCTATTATATTGGGTTGGTGCATAACGTAGCGTTTTCGTTTTGCATGGTTCGTAGCGTTTTTGTTTTGCACGTTAGTGTTGCGGTTGCTATGGGTTTATTTATCGATTGTTATTTTTTTATCTGTAGTTCACTGTTGCTATTTGAGTTTACATATTGTCATTATGTCATTTGGAGGTAGTGAGGAGTTGTGGACGCTAGGAAATGACGGCCAAATGGAGAAATCTGAGCATTTCGCCGGCCGCTGTGGACGAGTGGTTCTAGGCGCTTCAGTCCGGAACCGCGCTGCTGCTACGGTCGCAAGTTCTAATCCTGCCTCGGGCATGCATGTGTGTGATGTCCTTAAGTTAGTTAGGTTTAAGTAGTTCTAAGTATATGGGATTGATGACCTCCGATGTCAAGTCCCATAGTACTTAGAGCCATTTTAACCATTTGACCATTTGGACATTTCCGGCGTATTGTTCTGTTTGAGTTCAGCAGAGTAGTGGGAGCAGTAGAAGTACCAAGAAACATTTGCACTGTGTATGGGGATAATGCCATTTCACGGAGTACGAAAAGGGAACGATTCTCTCGTTTTCAGGAGGATCGTTTTGACATTAATGACTCTCTGCGTTCAGGAAGACTTTCGGAGTTTGTTGAAGATCGTTTAAACGCATTAACCCTCAATGATCCACGTCATTGTACTCTAGAACTGGCAAATATGATGAACTGTGATCATTCCACCATTATGCGGTAATTGTACGCTACGGGGAACGTTCAAAGATCGAGTGTGTGGGTATCGCACGTTGTAAGCCAAAACCTCAAAAATAAACAGACGGCCATATGTGCATCAGCTTGCTCGTCATCAACTGCCTGGCGAACAAAAGCGACCATTCCTATCCTGTATCGTTACTGGTAACGAGAAATAGTGTCTTTATGCTAACATAAGGAAAATAAAGGCATGACTGAGCTCAAATAAAGTAGCAACTCCCCATACAAAGACTTGCGAGCACCCACAAAAGATAGTGTTACGCATCTGGCGGAATAGCGACAGCATGGTGTACTACAAATTGCTTCCACAAGGTGTAACCATCACTATTGACATTTATTGTGAATAACAGACGTCTTGCAAACGCACTCCAAGAACAACGATCAGAAAATCTCCATGAAGTGATGCTACTCCGTGATAACTCCCGCCCGCATTCTGCTAGACTGACAAAAAATACCATACAGGAGTTGGGTTGGAAAGTTATTCCGCACCCACTTTATTCACCTGATCTGTGACCTCAGAGTTTCACCTTCTCTGCTTTCTATCGAACAACATCCAAGAAACTTCCTTTCCGGATGAAAATGCATTCAGAACATGGTTCGAGGAGTTCTTCACTCAAAACCACGTGATTTATACAGTCGCGGAATCGAAAAGTTACCCCAGCGTTGGCAGACTATTGTAAACAGTGAAGGAGAATGTATTCTTGATGACTAAAATCTGTTGTGCGTATCTGTTCTGTTTATTAAATTTAGGGAAAGACGCTACGAATTTATGCATCAACCTAATATCACTCCCTTCAGAAGAATCGGAAAACAGGACGAACTGCTGAGCATTTGGAGAACCACGTCACCAAATATGTCTACCACGTGTTGCGATCCGTTTGAATCTGAAACGTGATCCAGGGTGGGCCATAATTATCGTATGACAGCAAAACTTGGTAGGTATTCTAACGCGTTAATGCCGAACCGATTTACGCTGGAAAAAATTAGTTCCAAATTTGACCACCTAGTGCAAATCTGGCACTGCACAGCATCTTGTCGACGTAGCCGGTGCTCACACTGAACAAACTGTGTAAGTGGTGGTTAATAATATCAACATTATGCTATTGTCACTTGTATGGTCTTCTCTGCCCATGTACCATGCATAGTCCATTAGTTGTGGAAGCATTCCCATATGTCTTTCTTGCATTCACAGCGCCAGATTTGCACCTGGTGGCCATAACTGGAACTAATTCTTTTCCGCATTAACATATTTGAATATCTACCAAGTTTTGCAGGCACACGATAATTACAGACGACACTGGACCTCTGTGAGTAGCTGCACTTCAAACCACCCGGTATATCAAACTAATTTGACTTATTTTGTGAATTCTCTAGCACCAAAAATAATATTGTAGCAATTAAAGAAGAAATACATGGTATATTGGTCATTCTAATACAGTCTCTAAGTTACTTGTACTAAATGACAGATAATAAAATTTAGACGACTGATTTCATAGTGATTTATGATGATTCACAAGTTCGGTGCATTATGAATACACCTCGTTAGACGACGTATTACTTAGTTCACTTAAAAAATCTGCGAAATAATGTGAGGCTTAATTATTTCTAATTTTTTTGCTGCCAGTCACATTTAGTTGTTTTCAGTTTAATTTAACGCAATGAAACGCGTTTCAGGCATTTTTTCTCATCATCAGACTTTATGCATAGAAATGTTACATAAAGACAAAATGTCTTAGTTTAAATTAACTTAGAACTGTACTGATGCTGGACGGATATTTTCACAGCGCAAACATTATTTAAGATATACTGTTTACATCTATGGTGAAACTTTTTTGGTGGAAAATATGTTAAAAAAGAATGTTAGAACCCTTTCGTGGTTGCTGGGACACATATGTCCCACTAATTTTGGGCCTTATTTAAAACACTGGGAAGCGAGTTGCATATTTCTGCTCAGTCCTGCCATCTGTTGGCAGCTCTTCTGAACTCGGAAAAAAAAATCAAGGCACTGAAATTCTCAGTCTGTAAAAGTCTGTGACTGTTGCAGTGTGTTGTCGCGTGAGTTTCCGCGCCAAAACTTCAATTTCTTGTGTCTCGAGACAGTTTTCGGCCTATTCTGACTACTAAAAATGCCCGAAGTAAGTATTTTTGCTATTTTCAATTTCTTAGATATTTACAAATGACAACTACACTTTCTAAAACGTATTTTATTTCTAAAATATTTTCTTAGCGTAGTTACTATTAGTGGGACACATGTGTCCCAGTAACCATTGTGTGACCCTATAGTTCCTTTATGTTAGTATGTTGTAGGACTTATATTTCAGAGAAACAGTTTTTTCTGTAACATTTTGTGCTAGTAAAAGTACGGTATGTAGTTTAGAACTAAGACATATTATTGTTACTTTATGCAGAAGCTGCGAGACAGCGAGTTCCTGGATGTTTTATTTTCACTGCCAGATAATCCAGAAGAATCGGACATTGAAGCTGATGATGATAATCTAGAGGACGTTTTTTCATCTCATGATCATTTGTCTACTCCAAGCGCACCATTAGAAACATGGACACACAATTACATGGAGCAGATTGTCAACAACGATGTGCAACTAGATTCGTTGATAGATGAAAACATCAGTGTTGCGAGTGTAAGTGGAGTGATTTCTGAGCAAGATGATGAAACTGGTGAATTTACAGATTCTCACTTGGATGATGATGTAATTCACTTTGAAGAACTAAATTTACCCTCAGTGTTCGACCCAAAATCAACAGTAAACTTTGCTTTGGCAGACAATGAACTTGTGTATTTTGAAAAATTATTTGACGATTCGATGATGCAACAGATCTACTTTCAAACAAATTTTTATGCCAAACAGAAGAATAGTGCACAGTGGAGGGAACTCACAGTTCAGGAACTAAAAGCTTTTCTGGGTATGATCATAGTAATGGGTATTCATCAATTACCTGAAGCAGGCAGTTACTGGAGCTCAGACCCATATCTAAATGCAAATGCATTATCGAATGTTATGACACTTGCTCGTTATAAGAAAATAATAGAGAACCTTCACTGCAATGATAATTTGTTTCAGCCAGCAACAAACGATCCTGGTAATGGGAAGTTGTACAAAATCAGACCACTTATCTCAGCCCTAAACAAAAACTGTTTGAAAGTATATCACCATTCTACTTCACTTGCAGTTGATGAGTCAATGGTTGCATTCAAAGGGAGAACAAGCCTGAAACAGTACATGCCCATGAAACCTGTAAAAAGAGGTTACAAAATTTGGTGCCTTGCTGATGCAAACACAGGTTTTATTTCTAATTTTGATGTCTACACAGATAAATCTGCTGCCAGTAGAGGGGAATTCAAAGATAGCCAAATGTGTGGAAGAGTAGTGCTGGAACTCTGTAAACCCTTTTTTGATTCCAATAGAACTGTGGTTTTTGATAATTTCTTTTCAACATTTAGGCTAATGAAGGAACTGAGAAAACGTGGGCTTTATAGCTGTGGTACCGTAAGAGGAAACAGAAAAGGCCTACCTCCATTTTTGGCGAGTAAATTATCAAGTCTAAACCGTGGAGAGTTTACATTTGCTGTCAAATCTGGTGTTGCTGCTGTTAAGTGGCAAGATAGCAAAACAGTCTGTCTCCTTTCCACAGCACATAATCCTAAAGATGTTGTATTCATCAAAAGAAAATTGAAAGATGGATCCACAATCAGCATTTCATGTCCTGAAGTAGTGCATGTTTAAAATAGTACTATGGGTGGAGTAGATCGTTTTGACCAGCTACGAGAAAGGTATATGGTTGGCAGGCGATCAGTAAAATGGTGGCACCGACTATTTTATTTTTTGTTGACTTAGCCATCGTCAATTCTTATGTACTATTTCGACTGTCAAGACGAAACGCAAACCAGCTGTGATTTCGAATGAGACTAGCAAGGCAGTTGATAAATGGATTTTCATCAAGAATGATGAATGTTCTAGCAAAAGAGGTGTACCTGCAGTGCCACAGGAAGTAAGGCTTATGAATGTCGGGTCTCATATTCCCAAGGAGCAAAAGACCAGGAGACGGTGTAGGTTTTGCAGCACAAAAGACACTGAAAAACGAACTAAATATGTTTGTTCGTCTTGTAATGTGCCACTTTATATTTCACCTTGTTTTCCAAAATTTCACGCAATGTAAGTAATATTCACTAAGTAGCAAAATGTATTTTTTGTTGGAAATAATAAAGTTTACCACATGTTTGCATATTGGTAAAAATGAGTTACATTTAATTTCCAATACATTAATGTTAAATACTGGTGCAAATAAGCCTTGTTCATAAATTTTACACTAATTTGTGATAACTTCATTGTGAGGAAAATCGGTTCCAGAAATGATCAGTGGGACGTATGCGTCGCACTTTTTCTTTTTTTTTCAGAAAATGATTCAAGTTAAAACTTATTCAAAGGCATATTTGTAATTCTGGCCCAAATAAGACTCTGTAACAGCTGAGGTACCTTAATAAATTCTAAAAAATGAGTAAAAACCGGGAATGGGTTAAGCAGTGCAATAGTGTTATGTCGAACAAGAGCTCCATCGGTGCACCAAGGGCGCAGATAAAGGTTTGGGACGTCAAAGTCGTTGTGGTACCAGTCACAACAACGAGGCACATCTCCACGCCAGCAGAAGAAAAGACTAGATTTGGATTTCCGGCCAACCACTGCCACCCCCCTCCCCCACCCTCCCCTCGAATACCCCAATAGCTACTTCAGCAGCAAAAACAGTTCTAAATTAATGTAGGCTGCGATATTTTATCTTTAAGTAATATCTATAGGCCTATGCATAAACGCCTGTTGTTGAGCGAAACATGCTTGAAGCGCGTTGCACTGTGTTACATTAAACATAAAATAAAATGTGAATAGTAGCAGAACAATAAAATAATTATTCCACACAGTGTACTTGGCCATCATGGTCCCAGTTAATTATACGAGGCTTACCGAAATGATGTCTAAATTCGTACATACTGAGTTTTCTGAATGATCACACTTGTACGTCGTTCCTATGAATTATTGCCACAACAGAAATTGAGTCGCATGAGCACACGAGCGAAATAATGGTGAGACAGAGCGGCAGACCACAATTCGTTCGAAGAAATCTGAGATTAATTTACTTATTGACACATGCTCAGGTCGGTTTAAGAAATGGCGCTTAAGCTGACAAGGAAATACACTATTGAGCAAAGGTATCCGGACATCCCTATGTAATGCGGAACGGACCAGTAGCCGTCACGAGACGCAGACTCGCCAGTGTAAAGAGAGGTGAGGAGTATTGTGTGGTCAGTAGAGAAGCAGAAACAGAAGAATGGATCGGTCAGTAGATCTCAGTGATTTTCAACATCACTGGATGTCATCTGAGTAACATACCTATTAGGGAATGATAATTAATTGAAAATCTCAGCTACCGACAGGTGTTGTTGATATACCTCGATGGGGACAGCTGAAACTGTATGCCCCGACCGGGACTCGAACCCGGGATCTCCTGCTTACATGCGCACAGGTTGCCCGAACTCTTACGGGAATCATCACCTTAGTATGCGCGAGTAATGAGTGGATGGGCAAATATCTATTAGGTACATTAAGTATGTAGATTGTGGACAGCTGGAAATGTGGGTCTCACGGGAAGCGTGCAAGGGATAAGTCCCTGCAGTCGCGCTATTCATCTGTGTCCTCGGTGGCTCAGATGGATAGAGCGTCTGCCATGTAAGCAGGAGACCCCGAGTTCGAGTTCCGGTCGGGGCACACAGTTTCAGCTGTCCCCATCGAGGTATATCAACAACTCCTGTCGGCAGCTAAGGGCGTCAATTAATTATCATTTATTCTAGAGAAGCTGCACGGTCATCAAAGGTATCTGCTCTTTCGAGAACAGTTACTATCTTCATATAGCTAGTAGGGACATTTGATCACTTATAAGGCTGCGTAAATCGATTGTTGGTGATGTAATTGTGAAGTGGAAACGTGAAGAAACAACCAGGCAGACCTAATATACTGACGGAGAGGGGACGTTTGTATTTTCGGTGGGTGGTTGGAAAATATCGCACGAAATCGGCGAAAGGAATCACTCTTGAGTTAAAAGTGGTACCAGCAGTCCAGCTAGCACAGTGCCTGTGGGTAGGGAGTTAAAAAGAATGGAAGATAATGATCGAGCTTCTCCGCATAACCCATATATTTCTGTAATCAATGCTAAACGACGCCTGAGGTGTGTAGGTTATGTAAAGGGCAACGCCACTTGGAGAGCCAATGGTTCCAATGGCTCTGAGCACTATGAGACTCACCATCTGAGGTCATCAGTCCGCTAGACTTAGAACTACTTAAACCTAAGGACATCACACACATCCATGCCAGAGGCAGGATTCTAGCCTGCGACCGTAGCAGCAGCGCGATTCCGGACTGGTGCGCCTAGAACCGCTCGGTCACCACGGCCGGCACTTGGAGAACGTTGCGTGCGGATATATTTAGTACCAACTGTGAAGCATGGAGGAGGTGGTGTTAAGACAGAGGTGCGTTCTCGTGGTTAGGGTCTGGTATCGTTATTGCGCGTAAGAAAAAGCTAAATGAAGTAGGATATGAACACATTATACAGCAGTGTGTCCTGTGTACACTAGAACAGCAGTCGGTAGGCTGTGATTGTAATCAGCACGACAATGCACTCCTGTCATAGAGCAGCATCTATGAGGCAATGGTTTGTGGTCAATGACATTCCTGAAATGGAACGTGTCTACCCAGAGTTTCGATCTGAAGTCAGTGGAACACATTTGGGATGAGTTAGAATGTCAGCTTCGCTCCAGAATCCGGTGTCGACCATGACTAACTTCTATGGTTTGGACTCTTGAGGGAGAATGGGCTGCCATTCCTCCAGAGACATTCCAGCACTACATTGAAAGTGTCCGCAAGCTGTCATAATGGCGAATGGTGGATACACTCCATATCAATGTCTGCTATCGTTGTCCACATACTTTTTATCGGATAGTGTACATCCCTTCTTGCACGAGATAGTGGATGAAGCTAGTAGATAATCTCGATCACTGGACATATTCCGTGACTTTAAAAATGCATTTCACTGTGCCTATCAAGAGAAGTTTACAAATAAGAATATTAAGGAATTACGGGTGATGTTTTCAGTTGGTTTCTGTTTCATCGGAGCAGCAGGAAGTGATATACTCTCGCACAAGAGGAAGTGAGCTAACATGCGGCTGAGGTGCGATGACTTCGGGTGCTCCACGGAATTCTACGACAGGGCCGCCTCTTTTTCTGAGTACATTGGCGTAGCCAGAGAGGAGGTGGGTTGAAACCCCACCCGAAATTTATTTTTTTATCTTTTTTTTTTAAAATTTATTTATTCAGTTCTATTGTACCCTATTACCAATAAATCAAACACACGCTGTATCGATTCTTACTGAGATTATGCAATCTACATTAACAAATAATTTATCCTACACAATACTATGTCGCATCACCGTAACTATTTCTATTAATATCAATAATAATAATAATAATAATAATAATAATAATAATAATAATAAGGTAATGATAATGATAATAATTGGTTCCACTATGAATAAGAAATTGCACGTACTACCAAATCTAAGTCTACTACTGTTATGGTAACTTCAGTTTTTGTCTGTCACATTGACGGTTCATGGGCATACCCTACTGGTTGGAGGGGATTTTGGTTGTATCTGGCTCTTCCATTGTTTGTTGTCTACCTGATTGCATAGAAGGAGTCCCCTGTTCCAACGAAGCATCGTTGTTGGCGATAACGAGCGCAGACACACGCCGGCCCACGTCACCCCGGTTCTGGTTCCTTGGGTAGCGAGACACGGCCCACGACTGCGTTTCTCTCTGGTGTAGTTACGATGGCTGCGCAAACGGTGTTGACAGTTCTTCTGCCGCAACTGCTGACCTCAGCTGCCTTCGTTGCGTTGCTTCTCGATCTTCTGTTGCAGCCTCTCGTAGTTCAGTATAGGGGGCTTAGTTTATAAGATAACGTGCTACACAAGCCTTTCTTGAAGCAACGTCAGTAATGTTGTCCGGGATCTGCCAGTCTGCCTTGCAACGCAGCATCTCCTTGACATCGAGTCTTCCTTTCCGATTCAGTTGCTGCCGATCAGTATTGGCATACAGAGGAGTGAGCCAGGCCTCTAAAGATATTCGGATACTTCATTTCCAGTCTCTCTTCTATATTTGGCAAAAAACATATGTGCGCCTTGCTGTTTTGGCATCATTCTATCGTTTCCGCCATAGGTGGAGGATCTGATTTTGAATTTGCTGCTTGCTTGTGGCCCGTATTCCTATTGAATTTAGCAATTCATGATATTGTTCTTTCTTCAGGCAATGTGTCGTAGCTTTTTTCCGTGTCTGGACTTCGAGGGGACACATTCCAAGTATTACTCGCAACGTCTCAACTGATACAGTGCCAAAAACTGCCGTCAAACGAAGAAGTATTTGATGTTGCGCCCTGCTAACTATCTGTGCGGGTGTTACGAGCAAGAGTTTGTGGGACCTAGCACTCACACAGCATCAAATTATCGCAGTTGAGATAGCTTTATGGTGTGTTATTATTTGCATCAGCAGGTTATAATCGTAACTAGCGAGACAAGTAATTTTGTTCATCGTGTTCCTGGTTTTCTTGCTCATTTCTTCAATATGTGCACCATAATTTTGTCGTTCCTCCAAGAAGACGCCTCAGTATCTGGTGACGGACTACCTCTTTATGGATCTATCGCCTTATTTCACTATCGCCTCTCTTAAAAGATTTTCTTTCAACAGAATATATGAGGTCGTTTCAGGCACAACAGACAATTTGACTTCTTGACGTCACCCATTATAATTGTTGAAGGATATGTTAGATCCATCTTCCAGGTTGCTTCTGAAGGTTCCCTTCACAATGAACACCAGATCGTCGGCATATTCCACTGCTCCTAGGACATCTCTATTATCCTGTAGCTTTCCTAATACCTGGTCGAGTATTGGATCCCAGAAAACAGGGCCGCATATGGATCCCTGTGGGCAGCCTTTTGAAATTTCCTTTATTACAGTCCATCCTGGGAACGACAGTCTTGCTCCTCTGCTTTCATAGAGTTCTTAAAGCAGTTGTATAACGCTTGTAGGCAATGCATGTTCCTCAGGCGGTCAAAAAGTGTTGGCTACCATGAGTGATCGAACGCCCCAGCGATGTCCACCATTATGGTTACGACATATTTATGCGGATCGTTTTTCATAATCTTATCGCCTCATATATAGCGTCTTCTGTTGACTTCCCGCTTCTGAAATCCTATTGTTGCGAATTCACATCATAAAGAAGACTTTTCTCCTGTAGTCTACCATACAACAGCTTCTCCAGAACCTTCCCTAAGGTATCGAGAAAGCAAATCAGTCTGTAGGACTTTGGAGGTAAGGGATCCTTGTCCTCACCCTTTTTCAGGATCATAACATTTGCTTTCTTCCATGTATCTCGTGTTCTTCCCTGCAATAACCACACGTTGTAGAGTTGGTATAATTATGAAGTTATTTGCAAATGAAGCTTTTAGAACATCAGCAGGAATGCCGCCAGGGTCAGATGATTTTCTCCTTTTCAGTCTCAGTATTTCTTTTCTTATTTGATCTTCTGGAAATGGACAGAATATCTAATCTCCACAGTATGCTTCCATACTTTTGTTCCGTAGTTCTCTGTGTTCATAAAATCTGGAATGAGAGTGTCCATCAGGATTGCCGCCAGTTTTCTGTCATGCTGGCATCGCGCATTTTAGAGTTGGTAGCATTATTGGAGTTTTCATCTCTTGGAAGACGACAGCGTACCCACGGATCAAGATGTAAGTTCTGTGTCATGAATCGGTGTCTGCTCCCTGTTCTTGCCTGCCGCAGGCAGTCTTTAAATTGCTGCTTAAGGTCTCTGAATCTGACCAGTCCGCTATCTCTTTCTTCCGCAATGCGGCGCTTCTAGTAGAATCTTCTTGCTCTTCTGACTTATGTCCTCAATCTTTGGAGACCCTCGTGCTAAGATGAACTCTTGTCCTTTTGTCTTATGACTGATATTGCACGTTTCATGGCCTGTTGAACTGCAATGACGAGTTCTTCGGCTTTTGTATCTACATTGTCATCTGCTTCCACCTGGTCTGGACAGCAGAAAATACTCCTCGCATAGTTCCGGTCGGTTTTTCGTATGTTGTAATGTGTCTTTAACGTGTTTAATGCGTCGTCATTATTAAGTCCATTTTTGCAAGAGTCAACAGTGAAAATTATAACTTTTTTAGGTCTCTTCCAGTGTTCCAGGTTCTGACCTTCCTGACAGCATGTTCGTTAACTACTGTGACGTCTGTATTGGACTGCGCACCAGCGCTCCCTTCATACATGGGTGCATTTCCTCTTCTGTTCGCCATTTACATATATAATTCCATTATGGTTTCCTGTAGTATAATGTCTCTCTCATCCTGCGCTGAGTTGAATCATAATGGTGACTTAGCGTTCATGTCCATGGTATAGATCAGTGGTTTCCTTTGGTCAGAACCTCGGCACAAGTCACCTGCTCATTACAGTACTGTGCTATTTTTACAGCTGAGATTTTGCTGTCGTATAATACAATGGCTGCCATCGGTTTTTGACCGTGTGTGATGACCTGAGCTGAGATCGGGATTCCAGGGATTTTTCCTCTTCTCGTGTATGGTTTCTGTAAGAATATAACATAGTCATTTCTTTACTTCTATCGTGACAGACGTAACTGCTTGTATTACCACTCGCCCAGGAACAACAGCTAATGCAGCAGGATAGTGCCGCAGATCTTACGAGTAAAATGTAGTGTGAAAGTCAGAGCAAGGATCTTCACAGCATGGTGAGATTACGGACGATGGCTGCTCATGCTTTGAAGGTGGCTCTACTACTCGTGAAGAGTTTCCAGACGATATCACCGACGTTTTACAAGAAAAAATTCCAGCAAAGGTACTTTCAAAAAAGTTAATCAATGAGCTGACAGGCAAACTGCCTAAATGGCCTTCGTTTCAACCCAAGCTTACAGGGAGGCTTGAGGAGCGACAAACAGAGAATGCTCGCTTGCGTGATGAACTTTCCTAAACTGACGCTCGGGTGTTAGGAGGACGTGTTGAGCAATTAGAAAAAGAGAATCACAGTTTAAAGAATTAGGTGAGCAATGAGCGCCCACATTTGCGACAACAGTCGTATCACAAAAGCAGATGTCAGCAGCTGCTGTTAAGATCGAACGGTCGATCAATAAACAAACATTGTATTCATCAGATCTGTGGACAATAAAGACGCTAAGGAAGTAAAAAAAGAAACTAACAGATGCTATGAAGCCCAGGAAACGCAAAATAAGATTTCAATCGATCATGACAACTAACAGTTGCGCCATTGTTGAAACAGAAGATGAGGAGGACTGCAAGAAGTTATAGGAAGAGGCTAAAAAGGTAAGAGATACAAGGTGCGAGCCTCCGGCACCTTGTCATCATATATAGGATTCCAACAGACATCAATAAGGAAAGCCTTTTTGAGGAGATTTATGAACTGAATCTTCAAACCATCTCACAAAAAGTGAATGCAGTAGTGAGGTTAAGCTGAAGTTTTAAATGGATCAACAAGAGAAGAACTCAGTATTCAATGCGTTAGAGGTTGCCCCCGGAATCCGATGCATATTGCTTCCTGGAACTAACGTCTATATTGGCTTTATGGCATTGAAGGTCGTGAAATATCGTGCAGTGTCCAAATATTTTAAATGTTGCGACCTAGGACACACAACTAAATCACGTACAAGGGGTCAGGTCTGCATCATTTGGGGTGTAGCAGGGCACCTTAAGAACGACTGTCCAAAGAGAAATGAAAACCTGTGTGCATTCTATCCTCATACAGGCGCAAGCCTTGTAATGGTGTAGGAAAAGAATGTGCAACGTATGCATTACTGCTTGAACGAGAAAATCAAAGACCTAATTACCGCCATGACTAGTAAAACTATTAATTTTTCGTACGCAACCCACTGTGATGTGCAATATCTATTTACAGGTGACAGTAGGTTGCAACAAGAGCAAAAACACAAATCCCCGTTAATAGGTAAAAGACTATTAATACCCGATGATGGAGCACTATGAGATGAGAATGACTTGCCGAAAGTGAGAGAGGCAAAAATCTCCGTCTAGGAGAAAGCAAGATGCGTAGAGAGCACCGAAATTCTGACAGAAAATAAAAATCAAAGGTTATACCAGAGATGGTTATACCAAGGATGCAACTACTCAGGCGGAGGAGAACCAATAGCAACCGCGCCATAAAAACGACTGTAATCTGTACAACATTCACCAAACCTGGGAACGTGCGTTGCACATTGAGAAACGGTACAATAATGCACCAACAAAAGAACGTACAAAAATTCAGTACAAAGAGGTGTCGAGCACAACTAATAAAGAAGGAAAGCACCAAAAACACAATCCCATTGCAGCCAAGTTCCGGTAAAGGAACAGAAACACCAACAAAGAGAATTATCAAATTCAACATAAGTCGATGCACCATAAAGTCGTGAGTCAGCACACTCAAGAGTTCGTAACACCACCACTGAGACAGTATGCACAGCGATATATAACTTTAACGGAAAGTAAAATGGTCATTAACCAACAACAAATCTATGAAGGGTTTGAAGATGCTCTCCACCTTGCCAGGCTGGAAGAAGATTCAAACCTGCTAACACCTTTGAGTCACGTAGTAAGAGCCAAACACCCAATGGGAAAATCTATAACGTTTCCTGTACCCGATGCTGTAGATTGTATTCAGCTGGGGTCGAAGAACCTACCTACTGACCCTCAGTTGCTGGAGAACGTGGTGCTTAAAGTTTTTGGTAGAAGAAATTTAGAACACGATATTGAGGAGCTATATAGCCAGTTTGTTATGTCGCATGATACAGTAGGATTTAACTTTCAGCAACGGTGTCCACACTGCTATTTTAATATATATATATATATATATTATCCATAGATGGACACAAGTTGTCTAAAAATAGCGCAGCTAAACTGCATGAGAAGTCAGGATGTTGTGCATGAAATTCGCAAAGTAGCTGAGGAAATGAAACTCGATAATCTACGCTTACAGGAACCATACACGATTAAGTGGAAAAATCCCTGGAATATCGGTTGCAGCTCAGGTCATCACACACGGCCAAAAACCGATGGCATCTTTTGTGTTAATCACCAAAAAATTCTCAGCTGTAAAAATAGCGCAACACTGTAACGAACTTTCGACTTGTGTCGAGGTTCTGACAGCCACGGGAAGTTTGATTCCTGTCTAAATGTATTTCCCGTTCAGTGAGACCATAGACGAGTACGTTGAGCAAATGAAAGACATCAGTCCTTACCTGAAATGTTGATAAAGCTAAAAAAAAAGTGATCTTAAAATCGATTGCAATGTAATCTTTATTTGAAAATTAGCGCGTTTTCAAAACGCGGCTGCTTCCAGTGTGGCGTAGTGCGCGAGGGGATTACGGCAACGATGAACCAGCGCTGGCGACAACATTGGCACCAGTGTGTGTGTGGACTTAGCCTCGAAGGAATGTGGTTTGTCTGGAGTCGTGAAGTCTAAGCAGCACTGTCCTTGCGCGAAGCCTGCCATAATTGTCACTGTAGCTAATGCTCGGCGCACTGAGAAAACATTTGTTCACACGGCAGCAGCTTAGAACTACCGTCGTCATCTACCTTCCGGGAAACTGCAGAAACTGTTATTACCGTGGTAAATATTTTTTAAATGTTTATTTTAAGTAATGTTACTTAGGAGAGAGGAACGGCTAGTGTGCACAGTAAGATAATCTTCCTATTTTCTTTAACGTTTACTTTTATACGTTTACATGATATTTAATATTAGAGAATTCATCAGTTTGAGACAAAATTGTACAAGAGAATAGTTGTAGAGCATCAGAGTTGGCTCTCCAAAAAGTGTAAGAAAGCGACTAAAAACCTAGCTGGTAAATAAATATCGCCATTTATTAATTTAACAGAAATTGCATACTTCAGGATAATAGTTTGGAAAGAATAAAATTGACAACAAATAATTAAACAAAGGACAAGAAGTTTATTTACTTGGGTAATCGTTATGTTTATTATTAACTTTGTCAATACGGACGTCCACATTGCTGAACACAAACTGAATATAAGAACTGTCTTGAGAGTTTCTACTGCTTTTTACATACTGGGTGCTTCAAACTGTGAGATACCACTGCAGGATTAATTGAAAAGCTGATAGCACTTCTACAACCTCCCAAAATTCATAGTTTTATATACAGTTCTCTCAAGACCTAGCTGTGTATTACACACGAATGACCGTGGACTTGCAGCTGAAATAACAGAAGGTGAAAAGCATTTGATTGCCGTCTTTAACTTTGCGCAGCCTTTCTTTTTTGGAAAGATCATCATTCTAGGAAGTAATTGCAGTGACACTGGACGTCACTTTCAACTTTATCCAAGAACGTGTCTAAAGAAAGATACGTTTCCACTCAATAAACTCGTGGTCTAATATCCTACAAAACGACAGCAGCAGTTTCAACCATTCAGTTACATTCTTCTTGTTGGCCTTTGATACTGGCCTCCTATCACGTGACAAATAAGATTGAATAGCCTGTGTTTCCAAAGCATACCATGATTTTCTTGTGCTGATTTATTTTTCCAACGAATGAGAAAATCTTAATGTAACCTTTAGAATAGTCGTTTTTGTTTCGTCTCGATGTTTGGGAAGTATCCATCCACTGCAATTCTTCAGAATTTCTTACGAGTGCGAACTGCCATTCACCTTCATTTGGTTCCAAATGTTTACATATGAAATGCACTCAGGCAGATTCCTCATCATCTTTGCTCGTACAACGCTACTGTGAGTTGCAACATAGGATTTGAAAAACATTTTCGCACAATTACCATGGTAATTACTTTCAACAACAAATTCTTTAATGTGTCCTACTCGAATCGATTTTGAAAAGTCTTTGTAATGTCACGATCAACATAAAAAATGGCCGCAGTTCTCTGAATCGATTGTACGCAGTTTTCCTTTACCGTGTCAGATCTAGCCCGTCCATTCCAATTTCAACACAAATAAAACATTCAGACGTCGTGCTAACTTCCGCTCACGAACGTAATTAAATGGTGGGTTGACGACAGGCGCCTGCTCCACTGCCAAATTTAGCAGTGGTCAATAAAAGACCGGTAAAAGCACACTATTTTGACAGCGGAGCAACGAAATCCAGAGAATGAGTGTACTGATAAATAAATGAGACAATAAGAGTGAATATTGGAGAAAACCACTGAGTGGAAAGTAAAAAACTGACTGTCATTAACCATGCAAGTTCCATAAAAGTGATAAATGGTGATATTTACTAACCAGTTAGGTTTTTTTGTCATATTATTTGACACATGTTAATGGTATACAACTTTTATTCTGGAAATTATTTCGTCAAATTGGCTAATTCTCAGATATTGCACGTTTAATGCCGACGAAACAAGTATTTATGGAAAGATCAAAAACTAGTGTTTTCTGATGAAGCGTGGAAGTAACAACGTATCATGAAAGCATATTATAGATACGTCCACATTCAAATGTGGTGTTTATTTGTAGTAATGAAGATGCAATTAAATTAACCCTTTTCTAACAAAATTATTCAGCTGATTGCTAGGGTTGACAGGGATCCCAAACAGAACACATGCCCATTATAATTATCCGGGCTGTTATGCCGTGGTCGGTTGATGAATTCTGTGTCGATTCCCAACGTTTCGTCTCCGACTGCGGGAGACATCTTCATCTTCAAGGGGGTCCGTAGCTCGATGGAAGGTCCAACACACCCGCTAGAGTAGCGAGCCAGTGGGTGTGTTGGACCTTTTATCGAGATACGGACCCCCTTGAAGATGTCTCCCGCAGTCGGAGACGAAACGTTGGGAATCGACACAGAATTCATCAACCGACCACGGCATAACAGCCCGGATAATTATAATGGACATGATATTTCCGCCCGTGAAAGTCTACATTTTAGTATCAAACAGAACACAAACGGCACGACAACTTTCGACTTCTACCGACAAGTACCTCCACGAAAAAGGGGTGCGAAATAGCCAAGAAAGCTTTAGTTGAACTCAGTCGGTCTATGACTCGGAAAAAGTTGGTTAACTTCGTGCACTAGTCTTCCATTGCCAATTTTAGAAATCTACCATTGTTACAACATGCTTAATTTAATTTCATATCCATTACAATTTAATTATCACATTATTATTTTCGTATCCAGGACAGTACGGTACAGTTGTTTACAAATTAAAAACACTTTTACAATATATACACAAGACTCTGTTCATGTCAAATTGCTTTGAGGCCCAAAATTCAGTAGTCTCGATTGCCGAAACATTTGCTGAAACCAGGTCCTCCAGCGTGCAGTCTTCAGGTGACTTCGGGCAGACCAGGAGGTGTTCACTAGCTCGAAGTTCTCCACATTCGCAGGTTGTATCTCCAGCAATGTAGCCCCACCACTTCAAGTTTTGTTATTACAATTGATAAGTACTACATTTGACCATAAAAGTTGTAAGTAGACTGTATAGGTTTTTTTATTGGTAATGCCACATAGTGCTCTGTATGAAAATCACTGGCTGTGCTGTGTGCAGTCTGTGGCTGGTTTGCATTGTTGTTGGCTATTGTAGTGTTGGGCAGTTGGCTGTTAACAGCGCGTAGCGTTGCGCAGTTGGAGGTGAGCCGCCAGCAGTGGTTGATGTGGGGAGAGAGATGGCGGAGTTTTGAAATTTGTAAGACTGGATGTCATGAACTGCTATATACATTATGACTTTTGAACACTATTGAGGTAAATACATTGTTTGTTCTCTATCAAAATCTTTCATTTGCTAACTATGCCTATTAGTAGTTAGTGCCTTCAGTAGTTTGAATCTTTTATTTAGCTGGCAGTAGTGGCGCTCGCTGTATTGCAGTAGTTCGAGTAACGAAGATTTTTGGTGAGGTAAGTGATTTGTGAAAGGTATAGGCTAATGTTAGTCAGGGGCATTCTTTTGTAGGGATTTTTGAAAGTCAGATTGCGTTGCGCTAAAAATATTGTGTGTCAATTTAAGCACAGTCATGTACAATTGTTGTAAGGGGACGTTTCATATGTCGACCCTTAGCCGAGGATACCTCACTGGAATCTTCTGATTTTTTCTTGTAGTTTGTGTAATTAGTGTAGATTTTGTTTATTGCTAGCGTGTAATTGTAGAGAGAATCTCCTTTGTAGTTGCAGTCTTTCATTGTTGTACAGTAAAACAGGTGCGGCACGCATGTAAATTTGCACCAAGTATTTCGCAGCTGCGCTTGCAATTAACTAGATATTATTTTCAGTGCTATGTTAATGTGTTCTCTTATTTTTCTCTTCAAATTGTGTTTTTCTGTGTTGTCGTGTGAAATATTGTGACAATAATGGCGTGTGAAAAACGTAATACTAGGCTCCAAAGTAAACTGAGAAATGACAGTGAAGACGAAAGCAGTGTGTTAGCGCCACCATGTAATGAATTAACTAATGTTCAAAGTAGAAATTTGGTAATTGTGCATAGGGAAATGGAGCGGGTTGCAAATAATGGTGTAGGCAGTGAAACAATTAGTGAACTGGCAAGCATTATCGATCGATCGGTTGGCAACAGCTCGCCTCAGGATTCCGAAATGACAGGACACAATCTTGCAAATACTGTAGATTCAGGTTTTGCGTCCTCACCGTTTTCTCAAATAAATCAAGACACATTTTCTTTTCAAAATGCGAATATTGTCGGTTCAAATGCACTTCCTAATAGCACTGAGGAACATGTTTCAGACACGAGTGCACTGTTATTACAGTTAATGCAACAAATGGGACAAAGGCTTCAAAAGTTAGACACAATGGAACAAAATCTTCAAAAGTTAGACACAATGGAACAAAATCTTCGGAAGTTAGACACCACACTTGAACAAACACGTGAAGATTTAACTACTGAGTTACATAACACTGAATCGAAATGTCAAAAAGTCTGTAATGACGTAAAAACACAAATTTGTGAGCATTTCCAACCTACTTTTTCGCGTCATAAAAATGCATTACAGAATCACGAAGCAGCCATAAAAGAACTGCAAACTATTGTTCATGAAAATCAAGACACCTTGCAAGCTAAAATTGACTCAGTTGCATCTACTGATTTGGTTACGCAACTTGCAAAAACCCAGGAAAACTTAAAGGACACAGTAGATACGATTTCAACACAAATGGGCACTCTGAAACTTGGTTCAGAAAAACACACAGAGGAAATAATTTCACTATTGTATAAAGTAGCAGAACTTCCAGATCAGTTCACTAACTTATCTACAAAGGTAGATGATGATCTGAATGACACAAGACCTGTAGCCTTCACGGACACTGAAGAGTATGAACAAATTAGAAAATTCAAACAAAATCAAAATCAAATCAATACACAGTACAAAAGAGAAATCCGGGAAGTACAAGATCAGTTGGAACAAGTAATACAAGAATTACATATTTCAGAGGACACTCGCGCTCCAGTACGGGAAGAGGGACATAGAAATATGGAACAACCACAAAATAATAACACAGGACACTTCGGAAATTATGAAAGAAATTGAAAAGGCGCATTCGATTTTGAGATGGAACCGCCGAAAAGAAGTAACAATGAGCGATGTGCGACTCGCCGACACGATGATTTTGACTATAAGCTGTTCATTACACGTAAATTCAAAACATTTAAGAATTCTGACAACGACATTCATCCACAAGCATGGCTTCATCAATACTCTCATTGTTTTCCTCCCAACTGGGCATTGGAGCACAGGTTAGAATTTATGTGTGGGTACTTGGAGAATGAACCAGCTGTAAGAATGCGATCGGTCATTCACGATTGTCACAGTGAAGGAGAATTTTATCATGCCTTCCTCTCAGCGTATTGGTCTCAAGCTACACAAGACCGAGTAAAACATAGCATCATAATGATGAAACGTTTCGAACAATCTGAATTTTCCAGTCTTGTGAAATATTTTGAAGACATGCTGCACAAGAATCAGTACCTGTCAAACCCATACAGCCCCTCAGAACTCATCCACATTTGCTTAATCAAATTACCTGAACATTTACGACATATTATTTTGGCAGGTCGTTGCAAAGATGACACTCAAGCTTTTCAGGGACTGTTACAGGAATTGGAAATTGACACTGACAATCGCGAGATGCGAAAACAGGAATACAACAATTACAGGTCACATCCGTCACAATTCCGCAATGACAGAAATAATAACTGGACACAACAAGGCTATTCTTACAACGCAAATCGTGAACAAAACAGACGCCACCCATATGACAACCACTGGCAGAGTAATAGTTACAGAGAAAGATCGCATTTCCATAGTAATGAATATAACAGACAATCATAGAAACAGACAATATGGCAACCAGAACTATTATTATCACGGGAGACAGAATAACTTCAGACACAACGGTCCATCGTGCAGTGATAATTCAGGGAGAAATTCTCCACCACTTAACCGACAAGAAAGAAACTACAGAAACTACTGACATGACGACAGACGATATAATCGTAAAGACAGATTTGAATTGCATCAGAACTGGCGAGATTCAAACAGAGCAGGGCACTCTCGACAAGGTGAATTTGTAGAAGTTAGGGCTCCTAATCCCAATAACGACGCACGCCAACAAAGAGATAGCAGACAATGACTCGCACCACAGGCAGCGACGTGCGCCAGCTGGTTCAGAGAAAAATAACATAGACGCTAACCTTGAGAAAAATTTGAGCATTCTTTACCGATGTACCATATACCACATGATAATTCCGTTGAAGCTGGAGCTCTGCATAGTAGGAAGGGTAAGGGATTGCACCACTTTTCACATGTAAAACTGTTTATTGAGAGATAATCTGTTTTTTTAACTTAATTTTTGCTATAAAATTTTTCACTTTACATTACTAGTATGCTTTGTCAGACTTAGAATCTGTTAACATGCAACAATATTTGAAGTTAAATATCCAGTCAAGAACCAAGAGAACTTATTTAAACAGAAATTACGAATGCATTGTTATTGTGAACAGACGACACAGTGTTATTGTGTGTGTACATTCTTGCTTGTTAGTTGCACGATTACGTAACGACTATAAGGCTCACATACTTAGAACATTTACCAGTACTGCTAATGAGATTTTCATGCAACATTTTGGTTTACTTGAAAATACATTCTGGATTTAAAGTACTTTCTGTGAGATACCATGTTGCTTTTGCGGTGTATCTGTTTTATATCCGCACAGTTTTTCTGAATTCTTCTGGAAAGGAAAACATGTTTTAGTAGTAACTTTTGTGGCATAGCTACAATGAGACAGCCTTTTCCGTAGCACAACAATACGTTACAGCACAGTACTTTCTTCATCACGGCAATAAGCGTAATAAGTAAGATATCTATACGCAAAGCATTTCACTTTTGTTTATCATGAGGTAAGTACATTGACTTCTGCAGAACTTAGCTTTCGGAGGACGATAACTAGACACCTCCACAGAGATTATCATACAACAAGACGCACAGTTTAGCGCTACAGTACACGTATTTGAGTGATTAATTTTGTACTTAAAACATTTATTTTTAAAGATTTTTGAATTACAATGATACAAAGGTTTTCCGTGATACATTTCATTCCATTGCTGTAATCTGTAACACCTGAGGGTATAATTACATTAATCGTCAAGGGGGTACATGCCTACTTTGTATACCATGTGTTTGGCAAGCACAAGGAGCCCTAGCTAATATGGTATTTGCTTATACAACTTTACACATCGGTATCATATTTCTCTAACACAGAATTACACAGCTATCTGATCATTTTACTAAGACAAACATTTTTTTTACTACATCAGTGACACATGTTTACACAATTACACAGTTGGATAACTTCACACTTGTGAAACTGTATTTTGTCTGTACTTTGTGAACTGTTCATATTTTTTCGGAACCATTGTGATACTATGAGAGCTTTGAATGATGTATTTGGTAAGTGAGCATGATTTTAAAGTATGTTGGAGGTAGATGACACTATTGAAATGAGCAGAGAATTTTTTTTTAGGTTTTGACATTATTGCACAAAGCTACGACGTTTTTGAGATTTGACTGAGGTGTTATGATGTTATTTTTACGACGACGATGTGTATTATGCTGTTGAGGTATGTTTATGATCAATAAGATGATGCTACCATATATGAGGAATTTGATTATGCTACGTATTTATTATGATGAAGAAGTGATTGAAGAAGTGTCGACGAATACGTATATGAATAATGAGTAGTGGTTAGGGACTCTGATGTGTGGAAAATGATGTTGGAAACCAAGAATCATACTTTAAGAGTTATGAAATGTGTGTAAATGCACGAATGTATCACAATGCCGACGAAAACTTTTTGAATGCTGTTATATTCATAGGATTATGGTTCTACACATTTGCAAGGCAAATTCTCGACCTGTGAAATTTTTTATATGAGACTGTCACTGTAATGCAAACTGGTGTCGTAAATATTTCAGTAAGAAAGTTAAGTGACCACCTTCACGTAATGAGTCGTGGGCACCCAGCTGCGCGACAGTCGCCTGGAAAAAAGCCATTAGTGTGTGCCTTTCAGAGGCACAGGTGAAAAAAAAGGGGAAAATATCCTCGCTATTGACATTCCTTTGTAGAAAGCATCGCAAATACAACACGCTCAAACTTGAAACATATGATAACACTGTGGAGCTCTTAATTTATGATATTTACTGAAATGCCTAATGAAATGATGAGAAATATTTTTATGTCCATACACCTGATTATGATTACTGTCTTTCTAGTTGAGAGATTTTTTTACTACCTTATGAAATGCCATATGGCTAGTGAATGATGTTTCATGCCTTCCTTTGTACATATTTGCTCATTTTCTTTAATATCTAGTTTCTAGCTGCACTGCAGCATTGGTTATTATAAAATTTAATAGATGTACTAATATCACTATTTTCTGTCTACAGACCCAGTAAAGAATACGTTTATGATATACTTTCTTAGAAAAGAGAGCACAAATAGACATTTCCCTTCACAGGAATTGCATAAATAATTTTTTTAATGACTTGGTAACTTTCTTGCAGAGTAAGTTTTTGTGATGCATCACTCTAGTGTTAAGATGTGACATAGGTATTAGACATGGTCATTTTTAGTGTAATATTTTTTGTGCTTGAGCTCTGTCATGTTTAGATATAAGTTATAGCATTTGCTGCTGCTGTTTGCCAGGCATAGTGCTACTGAATTTCACTTTGTATTACTCTGTTAAGCCAGTTTTACTACTGATTTATTTTTATTGTTTGCTGCACATTGCCTTATATTAGTTGTAATATTGCAATTGCTCTGCTAATTTATTTTAGTGCTGCTTGCTTTGCCAATTTCCATTTTTTTGTAATTGCTGTTTGTGTTAATTGTTTTGTGCTGCTGCATTGCCTCATCCCTTAGTTTAGCATCTGAGCTCAGTAGATTTAAGTTAGCTTAAGATGGGGTAGGCCATATAAGAGAACAAGTTGTGATGAATTGGAAGAAATGCATTGAGAAGCTATAAGAAAATGGTTTGGCCAAAAAAGTATTTTGAAAGAGGATATGAACCAAAAAAGTAGGGTTTAGGGACAACAGGTTTAGGTAGGATTTTCTTGGAAATAAATGATGAGGTAAGATATTGGAAAATAAATAATGAGGTACGGAATGTGTGAACATATAACAGGGTGTCTACAACCCGGGACAACCGGGAAATCCGGGAAAAACCCGGGAATTTTTTCATCCGGGAGAAAACCGGGAAAAACCCGGGAATATTTCGGAATTCCGGGAATTTTTCATTGTTTTAGCTTTCAGTTAAATTTTTGTAATTTGACTGCAGAATTGATTCTCTAGAAAAGAATGTTATTGTATCCTGCTACTGGAGAATGATACTGCAGCAAGAAAATATAAATGAGAGGGAAAAAAAATAAAACTTTAGTGGCAAAGGAAATGTGCAATTTACAACAACAAAACACCGTGCACGCACAAGCATCTGCAAATAGCAAAAATATGTCAAAGGCCGTAGGGCGCAGACTGTAATTCTTCGTAACAATAAACGGCTTGCTATGAGCATGACGTCACAACTGTTCACGTAAGGTTCGTTTGACCAATTGCCAGCGGTCTGTTGCGCATGCGCATTTGACTCGCGTATAAGCAGTACCTTCTCCCGCTACTTGGAAGTTTGGCTGTTAGCTGTATCGGTAGTAGCAGCAAGCAGCCAGATGCAAACGAGAAAAATTTTTCTCCCGCGCCCTAGCTGCCAGATTCACGCTTGCACAGAGTTGTAGTGGGGACGGGGGTTCTCCACGTGACCCGTGTTTACGTTAATTGATTTCGCTGCTTCTCTTCGTGTACAGCTCCCACATCAAATGAAAACAAAACGGATTTCTGTGGCTGGAAGTTATCAAGTGAATTAGAATACATTCACATAATTACGGAGGGCAAAAATATATTATTAATTTCAGTTTTCTGATTTTATTTTATTTCCAAGTTTGTAGCAGTCAAGCATTAATCGCCTTGCAGAACAGTGAAGTTAATTTTGCAAGTTTCCTAAAGAAATTTGGCTTTAGTAATCTTTCCGTGAGGCAGTAATTTTATTTGAAACGAAGTGTTTTATTCTACAGTATTGCCTAGTTCCAAGCGAAGCTAATTTCAAGTGCACGTTATCATCTTCTGCCATATATGGCATTATGCCATAATAAAAAACCAAAAATGAGATCGCAGAGTACTGGTACTCCAAGAAAATTTACATCCCAAAAACCATACTGACAAGCTTAATACACACGAACAGGCGAGCTTCCTACATCAATACAGTTGTACACGCACAATAATGCCTGTTTTTCTGGCGCTCTCTGGCAACTGGTAAATCGAACCTATTTCTAACAGTCTCCGGATAGTATTGCGAACGGTGGTTAGAAAAGCGTTACTTTCAAAGTAAATTTCTTTTTACGCAAGATGAATTATGTTACGTGTGAGAAAGTGGGATGGATATCTAAATCACAGAGCATTCGAAACTGAACAGTTTGAGGACCAGCCACTTACAAGAATTTCGAGCCGAGACATTTATGTCAGAATTTTAAATTTACTGGCAAAAAAAAAACAAAAACAATATTACATGTGAAAACGTAGCTTCTGTTGTAGCGTGTTAATCTTAGAGACCAAAATTATATGTGAAAGCTTAGCTTTTCTTGTAGATATACGCGGTACTGTGTACATTAATGTAAACCGTTAACTTTTCCTCTTGCGTGTTCGCGCTATGTAACCAGTGATCTTGCTATTGGCTGACTATAACACGTGTCCTATGCTCTGAATAGCTGCTGTCATCGGCTGGCGAGATCTCGTGGCTTGAGATATGACTCGCTTACAAAAGGACATCGCAACCTCGGTTTCAACGCTCCGGAAACTAACGCGCTGTGTTTGGTGCAATTCGAATTTATACTTTCGTAATACGAAAATATGCAGCGTAATTGTTGCTGCAAATCAAAGTTCTTTCCAAAACTTCTCTCCTTTTTTTTAAATTAAAAGTCTCTCCAAAACTTCTCTGCCCCGTCTTTTCTTTTTTTCCGGGAAGTTCTGCGCGATTGTATAAAACGTTAACCATTCAAAGGATTGATAAGTTTTACAGTTCCGAGGGAAAATCTACGGAAAACCTACTGTCACTTAGCACAGAAAAAGTGTATTTTCGCCCGGGAAAAAGCATATTTTTTAAACGGGATATCCGGGAAAAATCCGGGAATTTTTTTTTCCTTGTCCCCGTATACACCCTGTATAAATACAGAAAGCATGCTTGGATAGAATTTTCTTGGTGGAAACAAATGTTGAAATAAGCGGAAAGATATATGGAATTAAGTTTTGGGGTGGACTGCAGTACCAAATGTCACACTGAAAAACCCTGTCCTGTATTTTTGTGTTATTACACTATGTGAATTTGTGTTTTTCCTGTCTTAATGTGTTATGTTGTAGAATTTTTCTGATAATATGTTATTTTCTTTGTAAAGACGTTTAGACATTATTTATTCTGTTCTGTTTTAATGCTCATGTGTGAAGTTGATGTTTCGAAAGTTATTCTGATCTTTTATGTATGTACTCATAATTCCTGTAACACTGATGTATATGTTATTTCGATTCTTTTGTAAAGCTTGTACTACAAATGTTATCTGTATTGTTATGTTCTTTAATGATGTATTTTGTACCTTTGTAATTGTATTCTTATGTTATAAAATTGTAATTGACACCAGTTCATCAAATTAAGTATCATTTCACTGCACACGTTTCTGTTGGTCATAGTATATGGACAATATGTGAGAAGTAGGGGCTGATAGTGTTTGCACGTGTGTTAATAATTCAGCAAGGGACTGGATAACAGCATTGCTGGTTCTAAGGACAATTCCAAAACCTTTGTGAGTGCACAAGTGGTGGTTATGGACTTGCTATATTGTCTGCAAGACAATCTCTACCAGAACTACAGTGGATCTTCACCTCTGGTGGCCCACCAATACCGTAATCTCTACCAGGACTACAGTGGGTCTACTCTGTGATGACCTACCTACCAATATTCTTCAAAACTTCGAATGACTCTGCTGTGGGTTTGCTCTGTTGTGGTCCATTACCTGTCTGTATGTCGAGAGTCAGCACTGCCTTTCCGTTGGAAGGACACCACTACTTCTTCAAGACTGCATGGAAATCCACTACTTCTGTGTGCATTTTCTTTTACTGCTCAGACTTTGAGAAAAACACTGCAGTTTTACTGTGATGAATGATCAGGACTGTCTTTATGGACTGTGAGAAAATTTTAGCCTTTGACCAACATTGTATTGATAAGTGTGTGCATTTGATTTCTTTGTTATTGTAATTATGAAAAATTTTTTCAAATCTGTATTGGCCACTGCCGAAAACAATTTGTAAAATTTTTTGTGGGGAGCATGGGGGCTATGTAAGTAGACTGTATAGGTTTTTTTATTGGTAACGCCACATAGTGCTCTGTATGAAAATCACTGGCTGTGCTGTGTGCAGTCTGTGGCTGGTTTGCATTGTTGTTGGCTATTGTAGTGTTGGGCAGTTGGCTGTTAACAGCGCGTAGCGTTGCGCAGTTGGAGGTGAGCCGCCAGCAGTGGTGGATGTGGGGAGAGAGATGGCGGAGTTTTGAAATTTGTAAGACCGGATGTCATGGACTGCTATATGCATTATGACTTTTGAACACTATTGAGGTAAATACATTGTTTGTTCTCTATCAAAATCTTTCATTTGCTAACTATGCCTATTAGTAGTTAGTGCCTTCAGTAGTTTGAATCTTTTATTTAGCTGGCAGTAGTGGCGCTCGCTGTATTGCAGTAGTTCGAGTAACGAAGATTTTTGGTGAGGTAAGTGATTTGTGAAAGGTATAGGTTAATGTTAGTCAGGGGCATTCTTTTGTAGGGATTTTTGAAAGTCAGATTGCGTTGCGCTAAAAATATTGTGTGTCAGTTTAAGCACAGTCATGTACAATTGTTCTAAGGGGACGTTTCAAAGTTCCTGTTGTGTGCCTTCACGAAACCTTAGAATATTCGTCTGTCATTTCTGCCATAGCACTGACATGGAATCCCTTGAGAGCGAGGTCGCAAAAGGTCAATGATGTTTGCGGTATTCGACGCCCTATCTGTTGTCTGCAATGCAATCACAATATTAGCTAGTAATGGCAACAGAGGGCGGGACTGGAGATAGCCAATGGTGAGGCTAGGGAGCGCAGTTGAATTGCTTAGAAGACGAGTAACTGACAACAGTTCTGAAGTGTTAGTAGTGTTGATACAAAACAGAGCAATGGCAACAATAAACAAAGGAAGCATTGCATTATATACAATAAAATTTGTCGATGTAGACATTTCGCCAGGGACGAACACAAGGAGTTTAATTGAGCGAGAAAGAAGTGGCAGATGAAATATTAGCGTTTCTGCAATATGAGTCAGTGGAATGTGTGGTGTCGTATACTTTCGACTGTGCGGACAGTGTGCTTGAGGAGTATGATGATGACGATATGTGCTTAGCAAGTGAAAGTGATATTGAAACAGGTGTGGAGCCATGTAGTTCATCAACTCTGTTGGACAGGGAGCCACGAATCCCGTCTCCAGTGAATCGTACTAAAGGACAATCGTCGTCCAAGGAGCGGGTACTAAACATGATTACGTACGTGGAAGATCATCCGTAGCACAGTAAAAAACACTTATGAACAGATTTAGAATAAGTACGCAACATTATGACCGTGTAGTACGTAAGAAAAACTACGGATATTCGAGAGAGGACTAGGCACACTTGTTACAAAAACTGATGTTGGCGAGTTTCAATGACGCCCGATACAATTTGCAGGATGTGCATGATAGTGAACTACTACGTTATGCACACAAAATTGAGCGCGACTTAGATTGCAATGATTTCAGGGGAAGCAGTGGACCGTTTCATAACTTCAAACAGTACTACAGAACTGCAAGACGTAACATAACAAAATCCCAAACAAAGCGTCAACTTGACGATTAACAGCAAACTGCGAAATTGGCCCCAAAAGTTGTAGATGAGATAAACAAACTTATCCCATCGTTCAGTAAGACAGCCGTTTTCAACTCCGACCAGTAGGGATTTGAAGAAGAAATGGATGTGAAAGGAACCCTGGAAATTAGAGGTATCCTGAGAGTTGTATCAAGATCAACTAACGTCAGTGCCTTAACGCATTCGTACACAATTATGCCGACTGTTGATCTGGATGGTAAATTGTTTGGAAAGTTATTTATTGTGCTGCGGAAGTTGGAGGTGCCATGGCCCCTACGATTCTTTCTCGTGTCCGTGGTCTTAAAAGGGACGTAGGGAATATTTATGTCACAGCAAGCAAGAGTGGGAAAATGGGCGTAAGAGAACTACAAATATGGAATGAGCACTGATTTTGACCAATAGCTGGTTAAAATAACTTGCTTTTGCTTGATTCCTGGTCTGCGTATAAAAATCAACTTCCTTAGAGCATACTATTTCTCCTGAAAAGTGTATATGACATTGCAATTCATACGAACTGCAATCAGCGGACAAATACAGCCTCTGGATGTTTGTTTTTTTTTTTCGTGCCTATAAAACATATTACTCTATCTGTAGCTACGACTAACCAGTTTCACGATAAGCTCAACGACAGACAGTTTCGCATTCGGTTGCATGCCATTACATCACATCATTTCTCATCATCCCGTTACACCAGTATGATTCTATTTGCATTCTCTAAGAGTGGATACTTAACATACTTAACTGAACTTCCTGCACGGTTTTTAAGTCTCAAGGAGCTCGCCTTCGCTCTTAATGGTGCGAACCTTTGTGATCACCGTGGCGCGCCATTTCTCATGCGGTGTTCATGGTGCAAGTTAATGGTTTATTTTTTTCTTGAATCTCGACGATGTCCGTTTTGTGAAGTGTAATACTTACAACCAATAGAAGGTTGATCTCTGCATCATCCGGACGCTCATCTTCTGTCGCCCTCCTGATGCGCATGGTTATTACCAGCTAATATTTTTCCTGTCATTATTGTTAACACAACACTTTCAGATGAGCCCTACTAAAGACTGAACTTGCGACCTCGCAAGGGAGACATGCCTAATGACTAGACTCGCATTCGAGAGACCCAAGTTCAACCCCAGAGCCAACCAGCCAGATTTGGGTTTTCTGTGGTTTCTCAGTGAACTCTAGATGAATACCAAGATGGGTCTTTAAAAAATCCACGCTGCTTTTTTCGCCTCCATTAATAAAAAATCCGAGCAAATCTCCGTCTCTAATAACCTCAGCAGTCTAAGATACATAAATCACTAAACTTACTTCCTTACTTCTAGCATATCGTACGATCGATGAGCCTACGAAGCGGAAACCGTACATGTGTTTTCAGGATTGAGCAAGACGGAAATTCTTTTCCATGTACTTGTCATCTCTTCGTGACGGTCATTGTGCTGCGTCCCCCGCTCACTAATTATTTGTTAAAACCTAAAAGTTTTTACAAAAGTTTTTACGGGTATCTTTTAATGTCTAGATCGCATTTTCACAAGGAAACTAAAATAGCTAGTTTCGGTTGTAAGTAACAACCCTCTTCAGATCATGATCATATTAAATGCACGTTGAATACATCCTGGATGTACCAATAATAAACGTCATGCAATGACATGCATTTGTGCAAAAAAACGACATGAATAAGAAATCTGGTACGCAGCAGAACTGTACCACGGCTGTACACTCACGCTGAACAAACTGGTTGTACCAGTACAAACCACATCGTGTGAATCAAAAGTTCAGCGAAGAAACTTCATACAATCGCAAGTTAATGGTTGACATGATTTGCACTCGTCCAACCAGCTTCAACCTGAGCCTCATACGGGTATGGTGTACAGCCATGCACTGTTCTGTTATTACTGTTATCACCAAATTTCTTATTCATGTTGCTTTCTATATAAATGCATGTAACTGTATGATAATTATTACTCGTACATCCACTCTGTGTTCAACATGCATCTAATACGATCATGAAATGAAGATGGTTGCTACTTACAATTGAAAATGGCTAGTCATTATATTTAACTTCCGTATGTAGATACGATCTACGTAAGAATTTTGTATTTTTTTTAATTTCAATAAACGACATAAAAACCGCTTTCTCCGTTCGTAATAATGTCAGACATTATTAATTCATTCTTTTATGAAACTATAACAATCTTTGGAAGGATCTGGATTGCCAAAATGTATGGGCAAACTTCCACCGCCATCTCCAGAAAACTTTATGTGTGTGTGTGTGTGTGTGTGTGTGTGTGTGTGTGTGTGTGTGTGTTTAAAGTTGTTTAGAGATGGCAGTGGAAATTTGCACACATATATCGGTAATCCAGGTCTTTCCAGCATGCGGTATAGTTTCAAATGTAAAGCCTGACATCATGAATGAAGAAAGCGGTGTGTGTATATACATTCGTCTTCTATTACATTCCCACTTGATTACGACGTCCAGTTGCTGATATCCCCCATGAAATCAAATCCTAGCTATTGATCTGTCTAATATATTCGTGACTTGTCATCAGCTTTAGTGTCACGGCTAACGCAAGAAAAAGCATAAGCGGGTCAGACCGGAGCTGATAGAACGTTTCACATCGAGAGATGCGTGCTTATATTACAGGAACTGCTGTTACGACGCCAGGTGGTTATCACATCGGCAGACGCAGCCGAGGTTGAAATAGCTCAAATGCCTCTAAGCACTATGGGACTTAACATCTGACGTCATCAGTCCCCTAGACTTAGAACTACTTAAACCTAACTAACCTACGGACATCACACACATCCATGCTCGAGGCAGGATTCGAAACTGCGACCGTAGCGGTCGTGCGGTTCCGGACTGAAGCGCCTAGAACAGCTCGGCCACAGTGGCCGGCCCGCAGCTGAGGGATCAGAGTTGAAATATCACCAACTCAGCAAAAAGGCAGATGCATTGCAGTGTTGATGGCTAAGTTACTTCACATCTGAGCCATGGACTTCTTGTGACTTACGTGATCGAAACCGGTGTTGTAGCGACGGGCCAAGACAGCCTAAATATCCATCATTTTTAATCAAATACACTCCTGGAAATTGAAATAAGAACACCGTGAATTCATTGTCCCAGGAAGGGGAAACTTTATTGACACATTCCTGGGGCCAGATACATCACATGATCACACTGACAGAACCACAGGCACATAGACACAGGCAACAGAGAATGCACAATGTCGGCACTAGTACAGTGTATATCCACCTTTCGCAGCAATGCAGGCTGCTATTCTCCCATGGAGACGATCGTAGAGATGCTGGATGTAGTCCTGTGGAACGGCTTGCCATGCCATTTCCACCTGGCGCCTCAGTTGGACCAGCGTTCGTGCTGGACGTGCAGACCGCGTGAGACGACGCTTCATCCAGTCCCAAACATGCTCAATGGGGGACAGATCCGGAGATCTTGCTGGCCAGGGTAGTTGACTTACACCTTCTAGAGCACGTTGGGTGGCACGGGATACATGCGGACGTGCATTGTCCTGTTGGAACAGCAAGTTCCCTTGCCGGTCTAGGAATGGTAGAACGATGGGTTCGATGACGGTTTGGATGTACCGTGCACTATTCAGTGTCCCCTCGACGATCACCAGTGGTGTACGGCCAGTGTAGGAGATCGCTCCCCACACCATGATGCCGGGTGTTGGCCCTGTGTGCCTCGGTCGTATGCAGTCCTGATTGTGGCGCTCACCTGCACGGCGCCAAACACGCATACGACCATCATTGGCACCAAGGCAGAAGCGACTCTCATCGCTGAAGACGACACGTCTCCATTCGTCCCTCCATTCACGCCTGTCGCGACACCACTGGAGGCGGGCTGCACGATGTTGGGGCGTGAGCGGAAGACGGCCTAACGGTGTGCGGGACCGTAGCCCAGCTTCATGGAGACGGTTGCGAATGGTCCTCACCGATACCCCAGGAGCAACAGTGTCCCTAATTTGCTGGGAAGTGGCAGTGCGGTCCCCTACGGCACTGCGTAGGATCCTACGGTCTTGGCGTGCATCCGTGCGTCGCTGCGGTCCGGTCCCAGGTCGACGGGCACGTGCACCTTCCGCCGACCACTGGCGACAACATCGATGTACTGTGGAGACCTCACGCCCCACGTGTTGAGCAATTCGGCGGTACGTCCACCCGGCCTCCCGCATGCCCACTATACGCCCTCGCTCAAAGTCCGTCAACTGCACATACGGTTCACGTCCACGCTGTCGCGGCATGCTACCAGTGTTAAAGACTGCGATGGAGCTCCGTATGCCAGGGCAAACTGGCTGACACTGACGGCGGCGGTGCACAAATGCTGCGCCAACACCGCGGTTCCTGGTGTGTCCGCTGTGCCGTGCGTGTGATCATTGCTTGTACAGCCCTCTCGCAGTGTCCGGAGCAAGTATGGTGGGTCTGACACACCGGTGTCAATGTGTTCTTTTCTCCATTTCCAGGAGTGTATATGGCAGTCTGCCAGCCGCCGGTTCCAAGGGAAGACCCACATGGTGACAATAATTGAACTATATGAAATAAAATCGTCATAAATTCTGAACGGTTTGCATTAGGATGGTCAAACTGCACATTTGGCCGCGGGGCATGATGGGAATTAGTACGCACTGTATGGTTCTGAGCACAATGCGACTTAACTTCTGAGGTCATCAGTCACCTAGCACTTAGAACTAATTAAACCTAACTAACCTAAGGACATCACACACATCCATGCCCGAGGCAGGATTCGAATCTGCGACCGTAGCGGTCGCTCGGTTCCAGACTGTAGCGCCTAGAACCGCACGGCCACTCCGACCGGTCGCACTGTATGGTTTGGTTTAGCGACGAAGCCCATTTTCATTTGGATGGGCTCGTCAATAAGCAAAATTGGAGCATTAGGGGGACTGAATCCGCAATTCGCGATCGACTAGTATCTTCACCCTCATCGCAATGCGCAATGTCCAGTCACGGAATAATCGGTGCGATATTCCTTGATTGCTCGGTGACTAACGAACGGTACGTGAAGTTTTTGGAAGATGAGTTCATCCCCATTATCCAAAGTGGCCCTGATTTCGACAAGGTATAATTCATGCAAGACGGAGCTTGATCCGATCGAAGGAGGAGAGCGTTTGTTGTCCTGGAGGAGCACTTTGGGGACCGTATTCTGGCACTGTGGTACCCAGAGGTCACTGGCATGGGCCTCGATTGGCCGCCATATTCTCCGGATATGGAGCCGGCGGCGGTGGCCGAGCGGTTCTAGGCGCTTCAGTACGGAACCGCGCTACTGCTACGGTCGCAGGTTCGAATCCTGCCTCGGACATGGATGTGCGTGATGTCCTTAGGTTAGTTAGGTTTAAATAGTTCTAAGTTCTAGGGGACTGATGACCTCAGATGTTAAGTCCCAACCGCGTGACCACTACGGTCGCAGGTTCGAATCCTGCCTCGGGCATGGATGTGTGTGATGTCCTTAGGTTAGTTAGGTTTAAGTAGATCTACGTTCTAGGGGACTGATGACCACAGGTGTTAAGTCCCATAGTGCTCAGAGCCATTTGAACCATTTTTGTTAAGTCCCAAAGTGCTCAGAGCCATTTCTCCGGATATGGACACATGCGATACCTTTTTGTGGGGCTATATTAAAGACAAAATGTACAGCAATAACCCTAAAACCATTGCTGAACTTAAAACAGTCATTCAGGAGGTCATCGAGAGCATCGATCCTCCGACACTTCAGCTGGTCATGCAGAAATTCGCAATTCGTCTGTGCCAAATCATCGCCAATAATGGCAGACATATCCAACATGTCATATCCTAAATCAGAATATCTGTAGTGACGTTTACATGTTGAATAAAGTGTGTGCACGCCGTAGTTTGTAACTAATTTACGTTTTTGTTCATATAGTTAAATAATTTTCACCCTGTGCATCGGTCAACGAGTCTACATGACGCAAGTAGTCACCGTCTCTGGAGTCTGCCGCAACTAGCTGTGTTCCTACTGTTAGTGTGAAGTCCGTTGACGTAACTTGCACCCTGCAACGAGCGGGCCACCTGGAAGCCTCCGTCTGCTGCTGCCGGTCTCTTAGCCTGAAGGTCTACAACTTGAGGCCAGTGATGCGCAGCCGATCAACAGGGACGCCTTCTCGCTAGTGTCAATGACCTTGCCTTGCCGTCGGCGTCATCGCTTCCTCTCTCACACAACACAGCCGCCGCCGGTCGGCCGGAGTGGCCGTGCGGTTCTAGGCGCTACAGTCTGGAGCCGAGCGACCGCTACGGTCGCAGGTTTGAATCCTGCCTCGGGCATGGATGTGTGTGATGTCCTTAGGTTAGTTAGGTTTAATTAGTTCTAAGTTCTAGGCGACTGATGACCTCAGAAGTTGAGTCGCATAGTGCTTAGAGCCATTTTTGAACAGCCGCCGCCCGTGGCCACGAGCCATGTGGCGGCCACAACACCTTCCTCCTTGGCTGTGTACGGCTTAAGTCATGCGGTGTTAGCCTCACCGAGCATCATCACAATTGTTATAGTTGATGAGCAGTAAATGGATGTTTTAGCAATGATATTTTCACAGAAACACGTCGGACGATTACCAGGCATCAACTCATTACTTCACTTCTAGTGTGCCCATGGTGGTGGGCCGTCGGCATCCTGACCTCCAGCTACCATGTTTTACCACTCGCCATAGAGGCCTCAGATACACTGCTCAGCCAGAACATTATGACTACAGTCTATTACGATACTGAACGCTGACTGATGACTTTGTGGGCCCATGACATGGTAAGGAAATTATAAAGGGTGTTGGGGTATAAGTGAAGATATTTCTATTGATGACTGAGGACAGTATACTGAACTACATTACAACATAATTTACTTCATTTGCAGACTGATAATTATAGCTGTTACGAGTAATACGTTTTTAGGTTGTTTAGTAACTCCTCAAAGTATGCCTGGCACAAGCAAGCCATTAATGTTTATTTTCTCCTGGGCACCAGGTAAGGTATTGAACTGTGGACACACGGACGCAAAACAGGTAGTCAACACTGATAGGAATAGTCCATTTCATGACACAGTTATGACCACGTACAAAACGTAAGGCGTAAATTACGTGATGAGTTTATGGGAAGACAGTTGGATGCTGAAGAAAAAACACCTAACGTACTGAAGTGGATACATATTAAGGTGTCAGTTATCAAAATATCTGTACCTATATCCATAACACACTGTATAAGCGGAGTAGAGACTAATTTTTAGCCTGACCAGAACCCAATGGAACACATTTGAGATGCTAATGGGCGCCAGCTCAGCACCCAGAAAATTCTGGCCCGTAATTTACAGGGATTGTGGGACCTGTGCGTAGACATTTAGTGTCACATACCTCTGGAAACCTACCGAGGACTTGTCGAATCCACCCCACATAGAATCACCTCTGTATTGTGTTCCAAATGTGGGCCAATACGCTATTAAGCAGCTGGTCATGGAGTTCCGGCTCATAACTGTAAATCTAAAGGTGGTTTCTTGGGACTTAGATGTAATACATTATATTGTATTAGTTCTTCTTAATTGGCTGATCGAGTGAAATAACTCCATTTCAAATGACCTAATAACGCATGCAGAAAAATAGTTTCATTCAACAAATTCATGTTGGATATGGACTTAGTATCAAAAAAATTACTACGAATACGAAGTACGCTGCAGTGTTCCTTCGGACATAAATGTGTGTCCGAAGGTACTTCTCAATAACACAAACAACGATATTTCGTATTTATTCGCCAATATCCAGCCCTCGACTCTCAATAAACATGTCCTTCCTGGATGGGAATATACGTAACGTACAAGTGCTGGTGGTTACACATGCACGACGACATATGGAAGTTTATGGTCTGATCGTGATATGCGCACAGGTAACCGAAGCGATTAAGGCGATTAATCGCGTAAAGCAGGAAATTTGCGTTTGTGTCCCGGTCCCACACAAATTTTCATTGTTTGCTATTTCTGTACACAGCCGATGGTGGTTCATATTCGCAATTGTGAATACATTTTCTGTGAAAAAAAAGAAAAAAAATTGCTGAGTTAAGTTCAATAGAATGAAAGGCGATTAACTTTAAGATAAATGCAAGTCCTGCAAACATTTAAGTACTCTCCCTCTGACCCCTACTTGGAAGTGGGTCAGAACAGGACGGTACACCCCTGCGGAACTTACTAAGGCAGCCTGCTACTGGAAGGAACAATCAAATGAAAACAGTTGATTCAGTCGGTTGTTACAAAACAATCGACTCATTCGGTTGTAGTTTAACATATCAGTTGAATTATTAAACAAGTCTTTTGAGTGAAACTGGCCTTTGGGAGCAACTGAATAAAAACAATCAATTCATTCGGTTGCAGCTTTACGTATCGGATGGACTATGCATTCATTTCTTTTGTTGAGGAAACCGACCTGTGGAAGCAACCGAATGAAAATAGTCGACGCAGTGTGGCGCATCCAGTTTTGAGCGGAAACATTCGAGCGTTTTGTTATTCTTTAAACATTATTGTTGACATCACTCTCTTATCGCCCTTTTTTGTTGTTATTGCCATTCCGTTATTTTATTTTTATTGAGTATCAACAAGTAGCTTTTAGTTCAAGTTTTCATCCATGAACAGGCGTTTTCTTACTAGTAGCCTCGAGGTCTTAATTAGAATGCCGAAAAGATCAGTGGCCTGAGAATGGAAGAAATCATATGACTGAATAAAGAGTGATCCTCAAGATAAATTCGGTGAGATATACAGTATATGCAAATGTGATCATATCATGAGACTACATTAATTAAATAAATTTAAAAAATTAACAAATGGTGATGAATACCGCTTTCAATAAAAAAAATACTTCCGACAAGTGTCTACGCAAAAAGCAAGTGACTCAGTCACCAAACAAAATGGTTCAAATGGCTCTGAGCACTATGGCACTTATCATCTGAGGTCCTCGATCCCCTAGAACTTAGAACTACTTAAACCTAATTAACCTAAGGACATCACACACATCCATGCCCGAGGCAGGATTCGAACCTGTGACCGCAGTGGTCGCGCGGTTCCAGACTGAAGCGCCTAGAACCGCTCGGCCACTGCGGCTGGCCAGTCCCCAAACAATTAAAAGCAATTGTTCCACATATGCTTTCTGTTCATGCCATCTCAGCATTTATCGAAACAGAATTATTGGTAATGGGTGCAAACCAGCGGGGAGAGAGAGACGGAGTTCCAACCAGTTTAAGTAAAAAACTAAATATTCACTTATTTAAACATAAATTTATAATTTAGCACCAGCTATCAACCTTTTAAAATAAACCAAAATCCATTTTTATCCCAGAAGTACGAAATTTCGTATTTAAGTAAATACATGAATTTTGAAAATACGTCGTTTTTAGAAATATACTGTTTATTCATCTTTCCTTGAAATAAAAGAGGCTACATTATTTGTCTCTAGGAAAGTTGGCAGCCCTAGTTATCGTTCATGTATAATCGAAAGGGCTGAAAAAGTATGTAAACGAAATAATTCAAATCCGGAGACAGAAAAACCATCCATATAACTGCCGTAACTGGCACAGACTTGCGTCAGTCGGTTGTTTCATATTAAGTGGAACCACTCAAGCCTGGAGAGTGAGTGAAAAAATTAATATAGCTGGCATGTCTCCAAAGACTAGTTTCATTCAGCTGTTTCTTTCTACTGAAAAAACCGACTGAACGAATGACCAATCGACTGTCCAGTCGGCTGTTAAAACCAGTGGGTTGTCCCATTACTACTGCCTGTTCCTATCGCAGAAACTCCAGCAATTTTCTTTTTTTTTTTTTGTTATGGTTTTAGGGCACAAACTGTTATTAACGGTCATAATCGCCCATTGTGAGGCTTAGTGAAGGGTAAAAACCGAAATTTAAATCAACAGCAATGGAAGCGAAAATCAAGGAGGAGGGAAACTAAAAACGGAAGGAAATCTTAGAAAACTACTATTGAAGGGGGGTTGTTTTCTCCGATAAGAGCTTCAAATGACCGATGTCATTTCTCTAACACTGATAAACTCAAGGATGCGATCGGCTGAGCCCGCGTCATCTGCTAAAAGGGAATATAGATCAGGCGACAACTGTAAACGGGCGCGTAGCGGGTTAAGATAGGGGTACGGAAGTAAAATGTCTCACCATCCACGAGACAGAGCAGTGGGGACAAAGTGGGGACGGATCGCCACTTAAAAGATGTCCATGGCTAAAAAGACTGTGTCTAGTTATATTACCTCCTCCAGACGACGAGACCGGAAGGAAGAGGTCCAAGCACAGGGAAGAGGTTTCATGTCCCATGATTTACTATCGGGAAGTTCAGACCAATGTGTGTGCCATAAAAGAGTAACACGACGACATAAAACACTTTGTAGATCGGCAAAGGGAACCATGCGAGCAGCAGGCCGAGGAAGAGAGACAGCGGATACCAACATGCCCTGAGATCCAGAGGAATGCCACAGAGATGCCCCCCAAGTGGAGCATGTGGAGGCAGTCCTGAATCCGGTGGACCAGAGGGTGGAGGGGATAAAGAGCATGGAGGTTGAGAAGAGAGCTGAGCGAATCCGAGCATATAATATACTGTATTCGTTGATGGCGACGGATGTGTTGAACCGCCTGGGGAACAGCGCATAGCTCCGCAGTAAAAACCGAACACTCGTCAGTAAGCCGAAATCTAATAGGGTGTCGCCAAAAATATAGGCACTCCCAACACCAAAGGTGACCTTGGAGCCGTCAGTGTAAATAAATGTGGAATCCTCCATTTGTGCGCATAGAGCAGCAAATCCCCGACGATAAACTATAGGGGGAGACTATCCTTGGGAAGCTGACAGAGGTCACGGAGAAGGCAGGTCCGGGGGCGAAGCCAAAGTGGCGTCGTATCCCCATTTGTCAAGAACGTTTTAGGAAATTGGAAGGAAAGGGAATGTAGCAGTTAACGGAAGCCGACTCCTGGCGGTAGTAGAGGGGAAGAGTAGCCTGCATACCATAAATCCAAGGATGCGTCGAAAAAAAGGCATGGGTCGGATGAGCAGGCATGGAAGGCAGATGACTAGCGTAACGACTCAGGACAGCTCGCCGATTGGACAGCGGAGGTTCAGCAGTCTCAGCGTAAAGGCTCTTCACGGGACTGGTGCAAAAAGCTCCAGACGCTAAACGCAATCCATAGCGGTAGACAGAGTAGACGCCGAAGAATAGACAGTCATGCAGAGGAGTAAACTATACTTCCATAGTCCAATTTCTATCCCACTAAGGCGCGATAGAGGCAGAGGAGAGCCACTCTGTCCGCTCCCCAGGAGGTACCAATCAGAACACGGAGGGTGTTGAGGGATCGCAGACAGCGAGCCGAAAGATATGAAACGTGGGAATACCAGCACAGTTTTCTGTCAAACATAAGTCCCAAGAATTTGGCGACGTCCGCGAACGGAAGGGCGACAGGCCCTAGACGTAGGGAAAGCGGATGCCAGTTTCGATGCTCCATGAGTGGAGGCGATCGAGACAACCTTGAACACGCCATTCAAGAAGGCTGGTCCGTTGAGAGCTGTAGAAGATCGCAAAATCGTCGACAAAGATGGAGCCTGAGACATCGGGAAGGAGATAATCCATAACTGGATTTATAGCGATGGCAAACAGTACAACACTTAGCGTGGAGCTCTGGGGCACCCAGTTTTCTTGGGAAAAGGTACAGGATAGAGTAGTGTTCACCCGCATCTTAAATGTGCGCTCTGTCATAAATTCATAGATGAAAAGGGGTAGTCGACCTCGAAATCCCAAGAGAACAGCGTGCGTAGGATGCCTGTCCTCCAACAGGTATCGCATGCCCTCTCCAGATCAAAAAATATTGCTACCGTTTGGCGTTTCCAGAGAAAGTTGTTTATGATATAAGTGGAGAGAGCAACAAGGTGGTCAACTGTGGAACGATGCTTTCGGAAACAGCATTAGGCAGGGGTTGAAAGGTTTCAGGACTCCAGCCGCCAGCCTAAATGGCTATTTACCATACGCTCCAAAACCTTACAAACAATACTCGTGAGAGAGCCAGGGCGATAGCTGGAGGGGAGATGTTTGGCCTTTCCAGGTTTCTGAACAAGAATGACGATAGCTTTCCGCCATCTTCTGGGAAAGTAGCCGTTGACCCAAAGTCGGTTATAAAGGCGAAGGAGGTAGCACAGACTAGGGTATGATAGATACAGCAACATTTGGACGTGGATACCATCCGGTCCCGGAGCGGAAGAGCGAGAGGAGGTGAGTGCATATCTGAGTTCCCGCGTAGAAAAAAACGCATTATAGCTTGCACGATTTGAGAGGAGAAAGCAATATGTCTCTCTTCCGCTACCCGTTTCTTTGGCAGAAAGGCTGGTGCGTAATTAGAAAAGCTCGAAATCTCAGCCAAGTGTCGACCCAATCCCAATGATTTAGAGATTGCGACTGGGTCCACCAAGGTATCCTGCGTGACAGCCCAGAGATCGATTCAAAACAACTGATGCGGGAGTGAAGGTATTAAAGGAGCTGGTAAAGGAGTCCCACCTTACCTTCTTGCTATCGCGTGTGATGCGACGGCATTGTGCACGTAACTGCTTAAAGCGGATACAGTTGGCCAAAGTAGGATGATGACGGAAAACGCGAAGAGCACATCTCCACTCGCATATTGCGTCACGGCACGCCTCGTTCCACCAAGGAACTTGGGGGCGCCGCAGCAAAGGGCAGGTATGGGGTATCGAACGTTCCACGGCTGTAAGAATAACTACTGATCGTCGATGCTAGGAAATTGACGGTCATCAAATGTTGCTAGAGAGGAGAGGTGTCCAGTTCGCTTGGGAAAACTTCCAGCGTCTTGGGCGCATAGATGGCAGTCGTGGCTGTAATCGAAGGACACATGGAAAATAATCGCTCGAGTGTGTATCAGCAAGAGCGAACCATTCAAAGCTCCGAGCTAGCCAAACAGTACCGACCGACAGGTCCAAATGAGAGTAGGTTGCCATGGAGGCAGACAAAAATGTAGGTTCCCCAGTGTTGAAGCAAACAAGATTCCGCTTGGTGGAAGAGGTCAACCAATAGGGAGCCTCTTGGACAAGGACGATGAGATCCCCAAAGCGGGTGGTGGGTGTTGAAGTCCCCAACCAGCAAATAGGGGGGTGGGAGATGACCAAGGAGATGAAGGAGATCGGCTTTAGCCATTGGTGTGGACGATGGAGTGTATATGGTACAAAGAGAGAAGGCGAATACAGAAAGGGAAAGACGTACAGCGACAGCTTCGAAGTAACTGTAAGTGGATTGGGTGATAATGGATAGTATCATGGAGAAGAATAGTAAGTCCCCCATATGCTGGAACGCCGGCAAGAGAGGGGAGATCAAACCTGACTGATTGGAAACAAGGGAAGACAAGGCGATCATGGATATGTAGCTTTGTTTCCTGTAGGCAGAAGATGACCGGGGAGTAGGATCGTAAGAGGATCGACACTTCATCCCGATTGGAGCGAATTACGCGGATATTCCAATGGATAATTGACATGAGGTGGACGAAAAAAGGAAAAAATCTCGACACGGTTGCCGTCAACTCAGCGACTGCTGAGATCCGGTGGCTGACGGCGTGGAATGGCATTCAGCTAGAGGCTGAAGATCCTGATCCATAAGTTGTTTGGGGGCAACTCTTGCCGCCAGTGATCGGCTGGTTAATCGACCGCCAGCGGTGCGTCTCGGCGACATGGAAGACGGCCGAGGGTGGCTACCACTGGGTAGTGCTGTAGAAGGGACACGTCGTGGCGGAGAAGGAGAGGGCCTGTGTTTCTCATGAACCTTCTTGGAAGCAGGACGTTGAGATGAAGGAGGAGTGGAAGGTTGTGAGGTCTGGGAAAATAAAAAATCTTCATGAGTAGGCTCTGTTTTGGAAGTCCAGGCATACGATATTGAGGCGCTTGATTTAACAGGAGCCAATGAAGTTTGAGCCTTAGAGTGCACGAGTGACAGTGGGGAGGTGGGAAGGGCAGTCTTTGGGTTGGCTGATCTGACGACCGTGGCGCTAAAGGTGAGATCGCAAGTCTGCATGGCTACCACCATAGTAGGTTGGGGAGAGGCGAGGACAGTGCTATATTTACCTACTGAGAGCACAGTGGGTTTTCTACTAGCGAATAACTTACGAGTAACAAAGGTAGGCACCTTTTCTTTCACTCTGATTTCCTGAATAATTCGTTCATCTTTAAAAATAGAACAATCTCTAAAGGAAGCAGCATGGTCGCCCATACAGTTGATGCAGCGGGGGGATGGGGGTGGACAGTCACCATCATGGGCATCCCTGCCACAGGTAACGAATTTGGCTGTACTGGAACACGACTGGCTGGTATGATTAAACCTCTGATACCTATAGCAATGCGTAGGATAAGGGCGAACTGAAATTATTTCATATCCCACTTTAATGGTCGATGGAAGTTGAGCTCTGTCAAATGTCAAGAAGAGAGTGTGGGTCAGTACCAATTCCTTTTCACCCCTTTTCACTACTCGATGTACGGCCGTTACTCTCTGATCGGACAGGTAATTTCGAATGTCCTCATTTGATAATCCGTCGAGTGATTGGGTATAAACCACCCCGCGTGAGGAGTTTAACGTACAGTGCGCGTCCAGCTGGATAGGGAAGGTGTGTAGCAGTGTAGTTCGAAGCAGTTTTTATGCCTGGAAGGCACTGTCTGTTTCTAACAACAAGGTGTCATTTTGTAACCAGGAACAAGACTTTACAGGACGTGCAATTGCATCGACACCTTTCTGAATAATGAAAGGATGTACTGTTGAGAAGTCTTGACCTTCGTCAGACCGAGAAACAGCTAGGAACTTTGGCACTGAGGGAAAAATTTTCTGTGGCTAACTTTCTTTTGTGGGCAGAAGTTGTAGAAGTAGAAGAAACCATTGCGAAAGTATCCCCCATGATTACCGGCGTCTCTGATGGCGCGCTCCTTCCTAGTGCGAGCTCTCTCTGAGGACACTCCCGCCTTAAGTGATTGTCGACACCTCAGGTCACACCTCCCGAGAAACGGACAGAGGGACCAATGGGCACATTCAGAAGGTACCAGCTCAGGTAATCACACTCCCTGGGCCTGGCCTTTACCAGGGGGTACGTACGTGTCCTACTTGTCTACCGGTAGCGAGGAATTATGCGTTACCGTGTCACCGGCTACGCGTGGAAACGCGTGGGATGGCCTTCAGACACGCACAGGGAGGAAAGAAAGAGAAAGAGAGCAACAAAGAAAAGGAACGCCGCAGGAGAGAAGAAGGTAAAGAGTATAATCAAGGAAAAGAGGGCAAAGTAAGGACAGAGACTTTCCGTGATAGAGATAAAAGTAGAGAAACCAAGTCATACATTCACAAGCGTCTGTCTCCAGACGTAGAAACAAAAAGAGAGGGAGAAGGGGAAGGGAAGTGGCGGGTGGGGGGAGGATCGGGGGTAGGGAGAGCTGTCGAAAGGGAAGGTATGGAGCCTGGAAAGGAAAGAGAGCTGCAGTAGTTCGGGGTCCCGTGCTCGCCATGCACGTATCCACAAAAGTGTTGTGGACCCCTGGTAGTGCAGCAGTTTGTGCACCATTTTAAACCATTCCACGCTGTAGTTACAGGCAATGTACAAGAAATGGAAGAGCAAGAGTTGCACAACCAACTCCACAGCCAAGGATTGGATGTACACGGAACTCCAGTACATTTCGGTCTTCAGATAGTTTCATCTTCACAACTATTATAACATCATAAAAAATATAAGGACCAGGTAAGTTGAAAAATGACGTAACTCAGAACAACTTACGATTTACACAAATGTTTTGCTTTGGATCTACTAGATGTATTAAAACTGATCAAAATTCTATGTTGGCAGTATGTTTGAGAGAAATCTGACTGAACAGGAACTGTACTTCCAGATCTTTCTTGTAAGCATAAAAATAGCTATTCACTGCGGCAATGTTCTCATGTATCAGTTCCATGTATCCTCATTAGGGATGTATAAGCAGCACCACGACTTCGTAACCTGCCCAGTTTTATCGCTGCAGTACCCTTCAGCTCATCTCCTTTCAAGTATGACTGCTAAGATGCACAAGAGTTTCACAGTCAATTACTTAAATACCTCAATTAGGTACTATAGAAAATGAAATGTCGAATTGTGAACTTGGTACACACCTATGGCTCGCTTCTGCGTTGCTCATCTGCTAAAGACATTCGAGGTTCAGCGAAAGAGCTGCGAATCAGTATTTTTCTCTTCGTTTGATATAATTTGATCTTATTGTACAACGAAAACTAAATGTGTCGTCATGAGGCGATATCCATGTAAAATTCCATTTGTGTCATTGAGACTTAAAATCGCCGACGGAATCAAAACGTGTCCAGTGCAACTAAGATAGACTTCAGTGCATCGTCTGACAATGTGACACCACTGACAAGAACCAACTAATCCATTCATGCAGGGTGTCCGGAGTACAAGTGACGATATTTTTACTGATGAGAGGACACTGTACTGAACTGAAGCAAGGAGGATGTGAAAGTGCCTTAATTTGGTGCACTTCAAGATTGCTTGGGTTTTTGCAATTATGTGTGCAGGTGTACTGTTATGTTAAACAGCTACTATGCCAATCTACACTGACTGTTTTCTTTAATTCTTGCAAAAAGTTTAGGGAGACATAACCCAGCATCATAGTCTACTGTTACTGCCCTGTCACTATCTTAGAGAGGTTTCTGTCAAGTTTCATACGAAGCGTGGAAGAACACACCAAAGAATATTACTTCAGGGCGTCACATTGTATAAGCAGTTTCGAAAAAAACATTTGACACATTGACAGTCCTGACTAAAAAGCTGTATTAGACTAATCCATATATATGGGTTGTTCGGTGTGCCGATATTTTTATTGGGAACTGAGGACAATGTACTGAACAACAATGCATCTGTGTTTACTTCACTTTCAGACCAATAATTATAGCTATTAGAAGTTATATGTGTTTATGTTGGTTATTATCTGCAAGTACATGTGGCAAGAGCAGGAGCAAGCCATTACTTTTTATTTGCCTCTGGGCAGCCGGTCTGGTACTGAAGTATGGATACATGGACACAAAACCGTCTATACTGACAGGTGTAGTCTGCATAGTGGTGCAGTTACAACTGTGTAGAAAACATCAGGTAGTAAATTATGTGCCGTGTTTACAGTGAGACTCTTAGAAGCAGACGAAAAACAACTAACACACTGAAGTGATTATATGTTAAGGTACGAAGAATCACAGTATCTGCACTTATACTCTTAATGCCCCTTATTATAAAAATGCGTGTATATATGTATGCATGTATGTATGTATGTTTGTATGTATGTTCCATATCTCCTCCTAAGCCACTGGAATCATTTCAACCAGACTTAGTACACATGTCACTTGCTGTCTAGAAAGAATCTCTCTGGGGCTAAGAATCACCTACCGATCAAACGGGTGGGACTGGGAAAAGAAGTGTAGCCGGCTACGTACAAACACTCAGACTTTATTCATCCACTTCTTGAGAATGAGAGAACTTAGTGACTTGCAACAAATAGTATACATAATTTCAAACCTTAACAAAACTTTTTCACGCTGATAACTCCCAAAAAATGGTGAAAGGGGTAAAAGTTTATTGTTTACTACATTTTCCCTGTATATGTAGTAGAACTGTCGCATTAGGAATGAAGTTTTAATATATTACTTCCTCCCTACTAACTTTATTTGCCTCTCATATCGCAGTCAGTATCCAGATATGCCACTGAATGTACCTACAGAATTATATCATTATGCGACATTGAGCGACGTGAAAATGAAACTGCAGGGTGAAATTTGTTAGAATACAGATGAAATATGTGTACAAATATGTGTGAAATATATATAACATATGTGTATGAAGGCAAAGCTGTGGTTAAGAAGCTCCTCCTAAACCCATGGAACGATTTCAGACAAACTTGGTATACATATTACTTACTATCTGGAAAGAAATACTGTGGGGGGTAAGAATCAGCAACCTATTATTGGGGTGGGGGTGATAATTTGGAGAGAGAAACGGGAGAAAGAGATGAAGAGACAGAAGAGGAAAGAGGACGTAGACACATATGAGGGAGGGAGATAGACAAAACTGGCGGGGGAGGGGGAGGGAAAGAGAGGAAATGGACATATAAAAGAATGAAGAGGAGATGGACAGAGAGAGGAGAAGGAGATGGACAGAGAGTGGGGGTAAGGGAGGAGATGTATAGAGAGAGGGGAGAAGGAGACAGATACAGAGAGGGGAGGAGGAGAGGGACAGAGATGAGGGCAGAAGGGAAGGACAGCAAGAGAGGAAAGGCGGAGACGGGCTAATAAACTTGGCGTGAATACATACCTGGATAACTCAAGGTGCTCAGTCTACAATGCTTGTAGGCAATCATACCAAAACCCTTCAGTCCGCCTTTGCCTTAATGTTCGATAGTAGTTTCCACTGATTTATATGGTATATCCCATGCTAACTGCTGCTGAAGCGCACTGGCAAAGAAAATGGCCTCTCATTCGGGAGAATAGCGGTACAAATCTCTGTCAGACCGTCCAAATTAAACCCCTTAGGGCAAATGCCGAGATGATTCATTTGGACATGAGACGATCGACTTTCTTACTGTACCTTCCCCAATCCGAGTTCGTGTTCCGCCTCGAATGACCTCGTCATCGACGGTGTGTTAAACGTTAATTTTGCTCCCTTTCTACTGCAGAAAAATTGAAACACACCACGACTACGCTCTTATAACACCTGCAAACCGTGCCCAGGCTTTGGATATTATAACAAACTGTTTTCATGCCCAAATGAGAGTTACTGTGCGGGGTGTTCCATGGGTGTGGAACCATCCTTCTAAAACCATAAAAAGATGGGAAAACAGAAATTTTAAGTCAATCTGTGAGGCTATATTACCAACATGGCGGTCATTTTGGAAGCCACCGTCCTGGGCGCAACTCGATATTCGGAGATGGAAATGGGGTCATGTGTCATTTCGGATAGGCAGAAAATTACACTATAAAAAGAATGGTGCTTTCCATGTCGGCATATTTATTCATTAAGTAAAAGCTGATGGAGTTAACTCAAGCCGAACGCATTCAGATCGTCCTGATATCGGGAGAGAGACACACCAATATTATCACAGAGGATTTCAACCCACGTTGCACAAATAGACTACCTGTTACCCACAATGTGGTTGTGACGTTACGAGAAGTCGGTTCCCGGAGCGAGAGGCATTGAAGTGTACTTTAGCAGCTCACGGGAATCGGACGACTGCATGAGGACTGCAAGAAGGCTCATGGCTTGACACCTGATGAAAAGATTGTCCCGAGACCTGAGCGTGCGTGCTCTGCTGAAGGCTGGAGACGACTCAGTGGCAGCTAAGATGTCGACGAAATGAAATATGAATATAATTTCAACGAAACAACGTTGCAAACTCCACAAATATGATACAGTTAAATCAAGTACACCCTAAAACCAGCTGCGAGAGATGATTTCTGTTTCAAACATGATTCTAAGGAAAACACTAAGGAAGTTACAATTGGTTTTAATAAAATAGATAATAAAATTAATAACAACCACTGCAGCGATCTGATCATATGAAGTGTAAAATGAAAGCAAACGCCACCAGAATCTATTTTTCACATCATTCATACACTGAGGCAAGCTGTGTTGCATGTAGTACGGAATTGCGATTAGCGTCACTGACTGGCCTCCTGCGGGTCGATAGTTCAAGTCCAGTCACCCACAAATATTTGTTGTTTAGTATTTACCATTTCTGAGAGGTTCTTGATATTTCTAATGTTTGTATATTCTAGATTATTCTAAGCTTGTATAAACAGCAGCACTGTTCGTACAAGAGGTTGTTCTGTCCGTAATTAATGTTCATAATAAACTTGTTTTCAGCGCTATGTCAGTGATGACAAAGGATCCGGTTTTGGAACTGATTGTGGATAAGATGGAGGTGTCAGGTATTCAAAACCTTTACATCACCTTAGGTCCAATTAGATAACGAATAGCCGTGACCTACGTGGACAGGAATCTGAATATAAGCTGTACATCACTCCCAGTGACCGTATATTCAGGAGATCAGTGAATTTCATAACAGCAGTATGTCAGATACAAATTAGGAATCCATCAGCGTTTTCCACAAACGTTGGTCAGGATCCGACGAGATGTCTGAAAGGATACGACCGAGTTGAGATGTGTATGGACAATGTGTGCTTTTACTTAGACGGTACAGCTATGCAGTGGTTCGAGAACAGCGAAGAGAAGCTCAACAAATGGGATAGTTCCAGGCCTAACTGAAGAAAATGTTTGGTGACAGTCCAGTTAGCTGAAGAACGATTAAAGAACAGGGCAAGCGTCTTGGGGAAACTATACGGTCTTACATAAAGAATTTTTGGGCCCTATGCCACATTGTGAATCCAAATATGACAGAAACCGATAAAATCTCACAATTCATGAAAGGAGTCGCAGAGGACATGTACACAGCTCTTTTGGTAAAGGAAGTCTCCACGACAGAGGAATTCATCAAGTGGTGCCAGCGTATAGAGGAAATGCAACAGAAACGAATCGGACAGAAGAAATATGACCGACTCCAGCATGTGGTCTCTATGGACCTCCATGACCTCGTTCTTTTTATATGCCAGATACTAGAGAAGATATACAGCAGTTCATGGCAGTCAGAGCTGTCGGGCCGAGTAAGCAAGAGAGAGTAGCTATGGATGTCGGCCTCATACACCAGGAGGTAATGGAAAAGAAGTGTAGGCTATCGATCCGTACCACCAGTCTCCGTCATCAATCGAATGCGCCATGAAGAATGGATACGCCCAACACGCAGCCGTCAAATGATGACGCAGCATCCGACCAACGAAGGTACAACTAACGCCGCCGCCAAATATAAGACCCCGTGAAGGAACAGGCGTTTGGAGGATGGAGAACAACACGCCAGTATGTTTCCACTGTGGTAACCGTGGACACGTTAGGTGCCACAGCAGAGAAAAAAGACGAGTGTTCGACAATTACTACGCCTCAAGACGTCAACTTTCACAACAGTCCTGTTCGCGCCGGTCATTTACAGACGGTTATACTCGTCCTTGGAACAAAGCCCAACGCCGTCCCCTGGACGAAGTCACTCCCCAACACGCCATAACTGTTCCCGTCGCTGGACAGAGGTACCAATCGCTCTCTTAGCCACCGAATTCAGGAAAACTAAGCGAAGCGACCATCTATGGAGGTGGGGCCCCCACAGATGAAAATTCTCCTTGGATGACATTTACAATCACATACTCATCATCGTCGCAGCCGAAGCTGTCCTGGCGCTAGTCGACTCGTCGGCTTCTTTTTCTGTAATGTCAAATGTTTATCGTCGCCAGCTAAAGAAGATTATGTTCAGTGATACGAAAGCGATTGTGCTTAACCCTAGCAATACAAATGCATTTTCCATAGCGCGTAAGACCAAGGCGTTGGGTGAGTTACTTATGCCCACCACAAAAAATAAAAAAATCGGTAATTGTTGTTAACTTTTATTAATAACAATCTTTTTAAATAGGTACTACTGTGTAAAAAGGGTCCACAACATGAAAATAAATTTTAACACAATCTTAGCAATATCAGCACATGTTCCGTAATGTGCACACCAAAGGGAGTGGTACGACCACCAGAAAAAGTTTAAAAAATACAATTTCCGTTAATTGTCGTTGATTTTCAGTCATGGCGTACTTTTTGAAGGTTCAAATGGTTCAAATAGCTCTGAGCACTATGGGACTTAACATCTGAGGTCATCAGTCCCCTAGAACTTAGAACTACTTAAACCTAACAACCTAAGGACATCACACACATCCATGCCCGAGGCAGGATTCGAACCTGTGACCGTAGCGTCGCGCGGTTCCAGACTGAAGTGCCTAGAACCACTCGGCCACTCCGGCCGGCACTTTTTGAAGATATGTGAGATGTGTAAGAAGGGTCCTGATCTTGGAAATATGCAAATGACATTTGCTGTGAAAATTCACATTCACCACTAAAATTTAAACTTTTCTATGAAGTTTTACTGCAGAATTTAAAACAATTGCGGAACCTGGTAATAATTAAAAGCAATAGACATCTTTGATATTTTAAAGTCTAAAATACTTGACTATATTACAATAGTTTCAAAAGGTAGGCATGAAGCACCCCTCCCCTCGTTGGTATTGTGAAGGTTAAGGTCACAACTGTGTAATACATCCAGCCAACAGTAAAACCTGTTGCAAGAATAACTGTCAATGGCAGCACAGCCCTTCGAATTTCTTGTTTTAACAGAATGTAGTCATAACTTTATTCTCGGCTGGGACTTCTTGTAGGCAGCTCAAGAAGCCACAGACTGTGGAAGAGCAGAGCTCCAGATTGACAAAACTGTTCCAACAAGCTCACATAAAATGACCGCTCTTGGTAACTGCTTGCCACTGAGAACTTTTTTGTCGAACTGTTATCTACGAGACGAGTTCCAATCATCAAACTACTTTTGTCGATTGCAAAAAGATACTCAGGCTCACAAAAGAAATCGATGTACCAACCATGAGCAAAAGCATTGGAGTTGATTATGCAGAATTTTGGATCACTAATTGTCACGAGTAGCCACAGTTCATCCCTATAGGCGAATGCATAGGAAAAGCAAAACAAGCCAAGGATGAACAGCTTTACGTCACCAACGAAGAATCGTGCTTTGCTGTCACTGCAGATAATGCAGTAGAGGAAGCTACTCTTGAAATGATAGGATCTGATCTGACCAAGGAACAACGCTGGCGAGTGTTAGCCATTCTGCACAATTTTCGGACGCTTTAAAATGCGTAGTGGAGGAAAGAGAGACCAATCATCCGATAGTAAAACAATATCAACACTGGGTATCATCCACCAATTGGGTTGCACTAGTATAGCAAGTCGTCGGCTGAACGATGAACAATTTGGGTTGAAGTGGAGAAGATGCTACAAGATGACATCACTGAACCTTCAGAGAGTCCTTGGTGTTCTCCTGTGTTGGAACAGCACATGGCGTTTCTGCGTCTACTACTGACAACTGAAGAAAACCACGAAAAAGATACTACCCAATGCCGTGGATTAATAGCATGATAGACTGCCTGAAAGTAGCAATGTATTTTTCAGTTACGGGCATGCAGACAGGTTGCTGGGAAATGGGAGTTGACGATGTTGACCAGGACAAGGCTGCCTTCACACCATCTGATGGCGTCTATGAGTTTAAAGTTATGCTGTTTGGATTGCGTAACACTGTAACAACCTTCGAACGTGTGATGAACAACTTACTCCGACACCTTAAATGGATGATGTGTCTTCGCTATATGGATGACATTGTAATTTTTTCGATGACATTTGAAGAAGATCTAATCTTTTTGAAGTGTGTTCAGACTTCAGTTCTCCACCTGATTCTGAAAAATCGCCTCTTCATCGGCCAAGAAATAAAAATTCTAGGGGTACCTAATTGGATTCCATTCCGTCCCAGAGAAAATGATAACAGTCTCAGATTTGCCGACTCCTCAGCATATTCGTTATGTGAGAAGTTTTCTGGGAATGGGCTTGTACTACTGGCGATTCTTAAAGAACTTCTGTACTAAGGCACGTCCCTTACAAGAACTACTGCAGAGAACCACAAATTTTCGTGGAACGAGGTGCAAGAAAAATATTTCGGTGCTAACATCTTCTCCAGTCTTAGCACTGTATTATGAGAATGCCGAGACAATATTCACATCGAAGATAACGGTTATGGGATACGTGAAGTTCTAACGCAAATTCAGGAAGGTGCTGTAAAGGTGATAGCTTATGCTTACAGAGTACTCTCCAAGTCCGAGATGTGTACACCACAACCGAGAAAGAGCGACATGCAATTGTTTGGACAGTTAAAACTTTTCGGCTGTATTTATTTGGCAAACCATTCACTAATGAAATGGACCACCGTTCTCTATGCTGACTGACTAGCGTGAAGGACCCGTCAGGTCTGCTGACGAGATGGACACTGAGGCTTCAGGAGTACGACGTCACAGTGGTATACAAAATCAAATGGCTCTGAGCACTATGGGACTTAACATCTGAGGTCATCAGTCCCCTAGAACTTAGAACTACTCAAACCTAACTAAGCTAAAGACATTACACACATCCATGCCCGAGGCAGGATTCGAACCTGCGACCGTAGCAGTCGCGCGGTTCCGGACTGAAGTGCCTAGAACCGATCGGCCACCGCGGCCGGCAGTGGTATACAAAAACGGACCTAAACACACGAAAACTGATTGACTTTCAAGGAATCCTTTGGTGGAACACAATAGCGTGTGTGGAATCTGAGTTATCGCTGTGTTAAATGACATTGCTGCTCAACAGAGGGAGGATCAAGCACTTTAAGAAGGAGGGACCGACCAAAGAAGAATTCCAATTACTAAACGGAACATTGTATAAGATGAACTATGATCCACAGAGGTGGAAATGGTTTCTCGCTATTCCAGCTCATCTACAGAAAGCTGTCCTGAAGTATTTCGACGATGCTGCAACATCTGGTCACATGGAACTATTCAACACCACAGAGAGAATCAGACAGAGGTATCACTGGCCAGGCTTCCGTCGATCCGATAGACGCTGTGTGAACTACTGCTTGGAATGGCTGCGACCAAAGCACATTTCACGATGGCCTCTGTGGCATCTGATACCAATACTGCCAGCTGTAGCGCCATTCCACCGGACCGAAATCGACCTGTTGTGGAGGTTCTCGAAGTTGACAAGTGAGAATGGATAATAGTCTGCACTGAGTGCCTCAATCGCTATGCTGGCACCAAAGCTGTGTTGATGGCTGAAACTTCTCAAATTTGCTAGATTCTTTGTGGGAGACATCATTTGGACCACAGAGCACCATGTATGATGATGTCTGATCGTGAAAACGTTTTCTAGCCGACACTAGTAGAACATAAACGTAAAACCCACTCAGGGATTAGGCCTTACGCCTGTTCTGACTAGCCAACTACTACCTACAATGCAGTACGAGGATCGATATATCATTGTGAGACATTGTGATCAGCATGTCGCCAGTCCCTCCAGCTTTTATTACCAATAGATGAATCCTGATGATTATATTGCTTCTTTGTTCAAGCAGCTCCTTATTTGGCTTCACGAGGGCGGAGTGGATCCTGTACAAAACCTCCCATCTCAGAAAAATATCTGGGGGAGGTACTGGAAATCGAATCCAGCTCCTTCCGCATTGAAGGTAGCAACGCTAACCGTTTGGCTATGGAGGCAGTCCGGGACTAGTATCTGAGGTAATTTTAGGTTGCGACATTACCCTCAGGGTGACAACTGCCTACCATCAACAGACAAATGGCCTTACAGGAGGCCTTAATATCATGTTGGCCGATGTTCTCTCGATGTACGTTGAAGTCCAAAAATATAACTGTGGTACAATGCTGCCCATTATGACATTCGCATATAACACAGTGAAGGAAGGCACTACAGGCTTACACAGTTCTTTCCGCTTTCCAGTCACGAGGCTGAAACGACAATGTATACACTTGCGATTTTTACTACTTAATACCCAGAATGACCACGTGATACACTTCATCAGGACCGAAGAAGCAAGACAGCTGGGTTGCATACTGTACGTGGACGCCCACGAAAACAACTGAGAGCGCTATACCGCCAAGAGCCGGACAATGAGATACATAGGGACTGTGGGACTATCGGAAAAGTAACTAAAATAATACTTTCGGCCATATCGTGTACTTCGTCACAAGTCAGACGTCACATATGAAGTCGAGGATTATGACCCTTCATCAAGAAGACAATAGCGCAGAGACGTATTTCATGTTCTCCATATGAAATGATACTACAGTCCAAAGGTGCCGATCGACGATGGGGCTTCATATTCAAGGAAACTGAATTCCTTCTTGATGATTACGAAGCTTCAACGGTAGGGGCTCTTGGGTTAAATTTCCCGGTAGCACACCACCCCAAAGTTGACTTGGAATGGCGTGTAGTGCAACAAGATGGAGCGCCATTTCGTCTTGGTTTTATGGCCAGAACACCATTACTGCCATAAGGAAAACCCAAGATAATAGGTGGGCCACCTAAACTGCATACAAGGTCCCTATTTAATCTGAGATGATGTAGGAGCTGAGCTGCTGGTGAATTCTTTGTGCATTGTTGAACCTTTGCCTGAAAATGAAGAACTGGATAGACTGAAATGTTTTGCATGGCATAGTTTATCCCATGTGCAGGAAATCGAAGGAGGCAAAATAGTGCCTGTTAGTACTGATAACTTTAATATGATATGCTTGTAGCTAATTTACATGTATTGGATGAAGACGAATTGGACATGGATTTCACATCACACTAGGATAGTCTGTCAGTCTGACTGCATTAAGGGGAAAAATAGCATATCTAGAGGGACTGGACAAGGAGGACATAGAGAAACTGTTAGAAGAATAAACAGAATCCTTTGATCCTCCTGGACCCTTGCCTGTCATGCCACTAATTCAACATTATATCCCCACTAGAGATGAAGTGCCTTGCTATAAGAACCATACAGAGCCCCACAGCAACTACAACCTGACATGGTAGAGTTTATAAGTTAACAACTTTAAGATGAGCTCATAGAAACAAGTAAATGACCCATTATCATCACCCGAAAAAAAAGCAGATGGCAGAAAAGCATCTAGATTCTGATGTGACTGCTGTTGTTTAAGCCAGAAAGCAATATCAGATGCCTACCTCGGGCCAAATATAACAAAAACACTAGATAATCTGGGAAAGTGTTATTATTTTGCAGCTGTGCACCTAGGAAGTGAGCACAATCGATTAGAGGTAGTGCTGGAAGAATGTCTGAAAACAACATTCTCAATCCCCTTTGGTCATTATCAATATTGTCGCATGGCTTTTGGGATGAAAAACGTCCAAGCTACTTTCTGGCAACTAGTAGATGGTGTATTGCAAGGAATAATATGAAAGCAAAGTGTGGTCTATTTGGATGATGTAACTGCGGTCACCAAAGATATACAGAAGCATGTAGCGCGTTTGTGCGAAGTGTTTGATCGTTTATGTGCAGTATGGTTAAGACTTCGTCTGGAAAAGTGACATTCCGTTCTATAAGAAGTCTATTACTTAGGCCATATAATCGACCAACATGGTGTATGCATCAATCAACAACTTGGTTATCCCGTAAAAATTTGTCTGACACCCACAGTACAGGAATTAAAATCATTTTCAGTCTCGCAAATTTTTATCGGAAACTCGTCCCAAAATTTGGTGAAATTGCCAGACACCTCAAATGATTATTGAAAAAAAGGAATAAAATTTCATTGGTCATCCAATTGTAAAGCTGAATATATAGAACTAAAAGATTTACGAACGTATAGTCCTGTTCTTGCCGTTTCTGATTACTTTAAACAGATTATAGTGTTGTGTGATTATTGCAGTTTTGCCTTAGTGCATTTGAAGTCAGGAGATAGGTGGACAAGACCACCTCGTAGCGTATGCATCCAGACAACTTAACAGAACAGAACAGAAAAGAATTATTCAACAACTGAGTGAGAAGTACTTGCCTTAATATGTGGAAGAACTCATTTCCCACGTTATTTATACTAATAACTTTTTAAAGTAATAACTGATTATACAGCACTCAACTGACTATTAGGACAGACGATCTCAGCCACAAAATACGTGCCATGGAATGCGCTTGCCTATCTGACGATTAATGAAACGAAGCACAGAGCACTGACCCAGATTATCAGCAGTTCTCCAGACAGCCATTATTCTCCACAGAAAATGGAGTGCTTTGGAGAAAGACAACATCTGTATTAGAAATATTAGTATTACCAAAGTTACGAAATGAGGTACTGAGGCAAGCGAATCACATGATTTCAGCCAGATACACTGGTCGAAGGCCAATGGAATGCAGAGAAGCGCAACATTTCTGATGGGGAACACAGACAGGATGTCGATCGTACATCAATAATTGTATTCTTTGCACACAAAAGGCGGTGTTCAGTTGCTAAAGTATTATACTACAAAGCTTACCCTAGGTAAATAAGCCATTACAAATGACTGGAATGGACATCCACGGGCCAGTTGCGTAAACACCAGTAGGAAACAATAATTGATCGTTTCTCATGTCCCGTTTCTATGATAAAAATGATGTGAGCTGTTACTGTCAAACTGCAAATTCCAACTTCCTCGATAAGTCACGTCAGTCATATTTGGCCTTTTAAGGGAACCATAGAGGTGCCACTTCCACTGTTGGCAGCGTCTTCAGAATACTGGAGGGGAATATAAGGGAAACAGTGTAAGAAGGAAAAGTTAGGCAGGGAAAGCAGCGCAGTTCTGTAAGTATCCCGACACATCGCTATGCACTTAGGCCACATGCAAGAATAACAGCCGCGCGGTCTAAGACGTCTTGTCACGGTCCGCGCGGCTCCCCCCCCCCCCCCCCCCCCCCCCTCCGCTCCGTCGGAGGTTCGAGTCCTCCTTCGGGCATGGGTGTGTGTGTGTATTGTCCATAGCGTAAGTTAGTTAGATTAGGTATTGTGTAAGCTTAGGGAACGATGACCTTAACAGTTTGGTCCCGTAAGATCTTACCACAAATTTACAAAAATTTTACAAGAATAACAGACTAACAACAGGATTTTCTCTTCCTTTAGGGAACATGGTTCTACCCCAGAACGAGAAGAAACAGTTCCAAAGCCAGACATTTGTGTCTGGACGGAAAGGGAGAGAAACATGGAAAGCTTCATCATACTAAGTCTACTATGCTGCTGCAGGATGGCAGAAGCTCTCAAGTTACGTGGCAACCGGATATGATAATGTTTGATCATCAGTGGACCCTAAGGTTAGACAAATATTTTGGCACTGGAGAACGAAATTCGGCCTTTAGAAGACACATCTGACAAATTACAACACATGATAAATAAGCAGACAAGGTTCAGTGATACACAGCGAGACTATCAATTGCTGCACTCAACTCTTGCACGATTAAGGAGTTAGTTTCGCGAGTGAGACAAAGAAGAGGTTATCTAGACACTGGCTGTCGGATCTTGGAACTAGATACACATCGGTCCCAGGTCAAGTGAGTTTATCTTGTTTTACCGCCAGAAATCGGAGACAGAATGCCGGAAAGAAATAATTACATACAAAAGAGAATTTTTCAGGGGAGTAGGTCTACACTGGTTAAACTCAGTAGCAAACAAAACAGTGATTATATGTAGTTCTTACAAACAAGGTCGACAAAGTGGCACACAGTGAATGGAACTACAAGGTCAGGAGCTGTTATACATCGGGACCGACCTTCAAATGATCCTACACTATAAGATGAACTATCACCCAGCATATAACACACATACTGATTTATGTACCCAACCTGGCCCCTCGAGATTCTAGCCGCAGAAAACACAATTTAGACATAACTCTGTCTCCGTACATCAAATGTTAGCTCTGAAAAGTGGTCGCATATCGGTAGGTCACGGTTTAGACCATACACAAAAGTACTTTACTATACGTCATTAACATCTAGTAATTATAGGAGCCTCATCCCCAGCTACCAGTATGATTTTAGCAGTAATAAGAAACTTATGCTACCAGTTCAAGTGAAAAGTAGCCCGAAACCAATTCCTGCCAACCTTCAATCTATGAATTCAAACCAGCCATAACGACACCAACATGAAGCAGCTTGAAGAAGGACAAAGTAAACCATGAACAAAGACCTGTGTGAGGTCCAAGTGATAGGGAAGTTGGACAGAAAGTGTAAATAATGAAAGACAAAAAGGTGCCTGAAGTGAAGGTGTAAATGTCATGTGTAGACAACTACATAAACCAGTGTGTATGTTGTAACAAAACCAGAGGGCAGATTTTTTCCGTAGAGGGGTGAATTATAAAGCGAAAAGTTATAATGGGAGGAGCCAGATATGGGACGGAGGGAATGCAAGCAGCCAAGCGTCGGTCAGCGATCCGCATGCTGAGTGGACCAACACTTCCTCCTCATCACAGCCAACTGTGTGCCGAAAGCAGGCCAGTCACCAGGAAGTACTATAGCCCGAGCCACAGCCGGCTATGACAGCTGGTCATTGTCTCTACTTCTGATAATTTGGAGCGACACACAAATGCCTCCACTACTGCATACTCAGCGGGAAGCAACAGCGTTTAAGCCCACGTTAACCAGTCAGTCAGCATTTGAACAACCAGATAGTTATGTGACAGCTAACCTTCGTGGCTCAGTGCTATGACGAGGATGAGGACGCATCTACCACCTTCGGGACACGTGTCACTATTTGCTGCCTAAGGGTCTGGAAGCCAAGGCAGCTCCGCACTTTGCCCTGCCCAGGGAGTACGACTTGAGTGTCCTGCCGTCTCTCCCCTCTTCAGCGTCCCAACGGAAGTGCTCTGTGGCAGACAGCCACACCTTCCCCGGCTGGGGAATCTAAGAATCCACTGATACAGCAGCAGCAGGGAGCGGGGTCAGCGACCAGCCACTGGCGCACTGGGAAACGCCCTCGCCAGCCATCGTTACTTGCAGTTCCAACCCAATGTGAATAAGCGGCATTAAAGAAGTTATTGTAGCTCTGATCGGACCTTATTGGGTTGCACACCTCATCCATCTTCAGCAGTGAATCACAACCCACAACTAACCATTGTAAATGGCAATGTAAACAATGATACAAGAGTCAACGATCCTTGGCACTGTTATACACGGTCCAGTCACATTAATATGACGACCGCCAATGTTCGACGTCAACATTGAATGATCACTTACAAACGGCTGGTGGCAGCACTACCAGTGGAGGGTATATAAAATGTTTCTGGGGGACAGTTGTCGTAACGTGGAAAAAGAGCGACTTAGCTGACGTCGAAAAAGGCAGGATCATTGACTTTCCGGCCAAGGGTGGAAGCATTTCCTAAACGACCAAGTTTGTAAAATGTTCGCGTGCCACAGTGGTTAAAGTATACTGTGCAAAATGGTGCTATCCAAAACTGGCGCCGAGGCAAATGTGGTACACCACAGGCCATAGGTAGCAGGGGTGAACGACTATTACCGAGATGTGTACGGTTGAACGGACGTGCAACTGTTGAGTAACTGACGCGCAGACGAACCAACAGCGTCACCTCAACGACCGTTCAGCTGTCGTTGCTGCGTATGGGCCTCTGCAGCAGGCACCATGTTCATATATCTATGCTGACTGCTGTTCATCTGCGACGAAGACCGGAATTTGCACGCCAGTGCCGCAACTGAACGCCAAATCGTCTGGGGAATGTTTTCGCAGCATTTCCTGTGTGATCTTATTATTCTGGAAGGCACACTGGATGAGCACAAGCATGCATCTATCCTTGAGGACATCTGCTCCAATATGCAGTTTTTTTCCTCTCAGCACGATGGCATCTACCAGCAGGACAATGCAACGTGTCACACAGCCCGCAGTGTACGTGCGTGGTTCAAAGAGCATCAGGATGAGTTTACCGTACACCAGTGGCCACCAAACTCCCAGAATTTAAACCCAATCGAGACTCTGTGGGACCACCTGGATCTGGCTGTTCGTGCCATGGATCATCAACCGAGAAACCTGCCGTAGCTGACCACGGCACTGGAGTCTGCATGACTCCACATCCTTGTCTGTACCCTCCAAAACTTCATCGATTCTCTTCATGCATGCATCGCAGTGGTTTATGCTGCAAAAGGCAGTTATTCAGGCTTTTAACATTTTTTCACAATGACGTGACTGGGCAGTGTAATATTCTGGGATAGACGATGTGTGTGTAAATAGCAGCACTCTCCATCAGAGAGGCAGTTCCGTTCTGTTAACCTATTGGTGTCCATAATAATCGTGTTTTAAGTGTTAGTACTGTATTTCATTGACGAACCTGATCCAAAAATCTGCACATGATTGTGGTTATGACGTGAAAAAATATGGAAGAAATTACACACGAATTTATTGGAAGTTGATACGAAAATGTGCCAACTGTGGGGAGCTGGGTTTTGCAAATCGTTTTCCTACAGTGATGTTATCCACGCTATAAGGACATGCAAATTACTTAAATGTGCCACCAGAAAATAGTCTTAGACGTGTTACTCGTAATTTTCAGCTTGCTTGTTCATATTTCAGCTCACCGTGGCCACAAAATAAATTCCTAATAACTACTTTGAGGGAGTGAGGAAGTAACGACGAAAAATTAAATGTTACGAATATTTACTATCAAAAACAGCCTTGATCACTATTTATTACGGTGACCGGTTCTACATCTACATACATACTCCGCAATCCACCATACGGTGCGTGGCGGAGGGTACCTCATACCACAACTAGCATCTTCTCTCCCTGTTCCACTCCAAACACAAAGAGGGAAAAATGACTGCGCATATGCCTCTGTACGAGCCCTAATCTCTCTTATCTTATCTTTGTGGTCTTTCCGTGAAATATAATTTGGCGGCAGTAAAATTGTACTGCAGTCAGCCTCAAATGCTGGTTCTCTAAATTTCCTCAGTAGCGATTCAAGAAAAGAAAGCCTTCTTTCCTCCAGAGACTCCCACCCGAGTTCCTGAAGCATTTCCGTAACACTCGCGTGATGATCAAACCTACCAGTAACAAATCTAGCAGCCCGCCTCAGAATTGCTTCTATGTCCTCCCTCAATCCGACCTAATAGGGCCCAAACGCTCCAGCAGTACTCAAGAATAGGTCGGATTAGTGTTTTATAAGCGGTCTCCTTTACAGGTGAACCACATCTTCCCAAAATTCTACCAATGAAGCGAAGACGACAATCCGCCTTCCCCACAACTGCCATTACATGCTTGTCCCACTTCATATCGCTCTGCAATGTTACGCCCAAATATTTAATCGACGTGACTGTGTCAAGCGCTACACTACTAATGGAGTATTCAAACATTACGGGATTCTTTTTTCCTATTCATCTGCATTAATTTACATTTATCTATATTTAGAGTTAGCTGCCATTCTTTACACCAATCACAAATCCTGTCCAAGTCATCTTGTATCCTCCTACAGTCACTCAACGACGACACCTTCCCGTACACCACAGCATCAGCAAACAGCCGCACATTGCTATGCACCCTATCCAAAAGATCATTCATGTAGATAGAAAACAACAGCGGTCCTACCACACTTCCCTGGGGCACTTCAGATGATACCCCCACCTCCGATGAACACTCACTATCGAGGACAACGTATTGGGTACTATTACTTAAGAAGTCTTCGAGCCACTCACAAATTTGGGAACCAATCCCATATGCTCGTACCTTAGTTAGGAGTCTGCAGTGGGGTACCGAGTCAAACGCTTTCCGGAAGTCAAGGAATATGGCATCCGTCTGATACCCTTCATCCATGGTACGCAAGATATCATGTGAAAAAAGGGCGAGTTGCGTATCGCAGGAGCGATGCTTTCTAAAGCCGTGTTGATGCATGGACAGCAACTTCTCTGTCTCAAGGAAATTCATTATATTCGAACTGAGAATATGTTCGAGAATCCTGCAACAAACCGATGTTAAGGATATTGGTCTGTAATTTTGAGGATCCGTCCTTCTACCCTTCTTATATACAGGCGTCACCTGCGCTTTATTCCAGTCTCTCGGGATTTTACGTTGGGTAAGAGATTCGCGATAAATGCAAGCTAAATAAGGAGCCAATGCAGTAGACTACTCTCTGCAAAACCGAATTGGAATCCCATCATGAACTGGCGATTTATTTATTTTCAACCCATTCAGCTGCTTCACAACCGCAGGGATGTCTATCACTGTGTCCCCCATACGGGAATCTGTACGAGACTCAAACGGCGGTATGTTTGTATGATCCTCCTGCGTGAAAGATTTCTCAAATGCTAAATTGAGTAGTGACTCTCCAGCAGAAGGAGGTCCTTACTCATTGGTCTGAAGATGACCACAGTAGTGGTCGAAACCGGTCACCGTAATAAATAAATTGTGATCAAGACTGTTTTTGATAGTAAATATTTGTTACACTTTGATCACTGTCCACTCCCACAATGTATTCAAAAGTAATTAAATGTTTACGGTTTACAATAATTATGTATATATTCAAAAATCATATTTCACACGCAGAACTTGCAGATAGATCACATAAACGTTAGTAATCTCCTCAGCAATCGGCACAGTTCAAAATCTAAAGCTGTCCAAAGCTCCACTATCAATAAATTCCTTTCCTTCGACATATTGTTTGAATACTTCTAAAGACAGTTTAGTTCGCCAAAAAGTGGAAGGCTTTAGTATTCCAGTTATCACACGAATTTAGAATATGAGCAGAACACGAGACTTGCTAGAACGAAACGGATGAGGCATTCAGCTACAGGCCCAAACGGATGCGGCATTCACTTACTTGCAGTTCACACGAAAATTCACTTTGTAACAGATCTAGTGAAGTGCGATCTTGAAGTTTGTCGCAGTACCTAAAAGGGTGTCCTTACACAACCATCTGAAGCTCACGTACACAACTGCTGCTAAAAGCACAACGAAATCTTCAAATGGCTCTAAGCACTATGGGACTTAATATCTGAGGTCATCAGTCCCCTAGACTTAGAACTACTTAAATCTAACTAACCTAAGGACATCACACACATCCGTGCCCGAGGCAGGATTCGAACCTGCGACCGTAGCAGCAGCGCGGTTTCGGACTGAAGCGCCTAGAACCGCTCGGTCACACTGGCCGGCCAACAGAATCTATCGCGAAGTGTGGCACTGCCATGTTCACAGTTATTGACACACACTGTTGACAACAACCAGTGAGTGAATGAATCCTGGAGGCAGATCTTGGGCTGCTTATACTCTGGGGCGACAAAAGTCGTGGGATACCTCCTAGCCCGCATCTCGTGGTCGTGCGGTAGCGTTCTCGCTTCCCACGCCAGGGTTCGATTCCCGGCGGGGTCAGGGATTTTCTCTGCCTCGTGATGGCTGGGTGTTGTGTGCTGTCCTTAGGTTAGTTAGGTTTAAGTAGTTCTAAGTTCTAGGGGACTGATGACCATAGATGTTAAGTCCCCTAGTGCTCAGAGCCATTTGAGCCATTTTTTGGATACCTCCTAACATCGTGACGGAACTCCTCCAGCGGGTCGTCGTGCAGCATCTCCTCATGGCATGGACTCAACTAATCGTTGGACGTCCCCTGCAGAAATATTAAGCCTTGCTGCCTTATAGGCATTCATAATTTCAAAAGTATTGCCGGTGCAAGATTTTCTGCACGAACTGACGTCTCTATTATGTCCTGTAAATATTCGATGGGATTCATGTAGGGCGATCTGGGTGGCCAAATCATTAGCACGAATCGTCCAGAATGTTCTTCAAACCAAATGCAAAGACACACTGTCCTCCGTAAAAACTCCACCGTTGTTTGGGAACAAGTAGACGAACATAACCATTTCAAGTCAATAATTGTTTCGGTTTGACCAGAGGACCCAGCCCATTCTATGTAAACACAGACCACACCATTATGAAGCCACCACCAGCTTGCACAGCGCCTTGTTGAGAACGTGGGTCCATGGTTTCGTGGGGCCTACGCCATACTCGAACCCTATCATCTGGATTCATCTGACCAGGTCACGGTTTTCGAGTCGTCTAGGGTCCAATCGATATAGCCACGAGCCCAGGAGAGGCACTGCAGACGATGTCGTGTTGTTAGCAAAAGCACTCGATCCGGTCGTCTGCTGCCATATCCAAATTTCGCCGCACTGTCCTAACGAATTCGTGTGTTGTATGTCCTTCACTGATTTCTGTGGTTATTTCACGCAGTGTTGATTGTCTGTTAGCACTGACAACTCTACGTAAACGCTGCTGTCCTCGGTCGTTAAGTGAATGCCGTCGGCCAATGCGTTGTCCGTGGTGAAATTCGGTATTCTCGGCACAGTCTTGACACTGTGGATCTCGGAATACTGAATAGCCTAACGAATTCCGAAATGGAATGTCCCATGCGTCTAGCTGTAACTACCATGCCGCGGTGAAAGTCTTAATTACCGTCGTGCGGCCATAATCACGTCGGAAACCTTTTCATGTGAATTACCTAAGTACAAATGACAGTTCCGCCAATGCGATGCCCTTTTTAAGTCTTATGTACGTGACACTACCGCCATCTGTATATGTACGTGTCACTAATCTGTGACTTTTGTCACCTCTGCTTAGAGCGGTGCAGGCAGAGGTGAGGTTGTGGCTCCGTCAACGAAGTCAAACATACTGCAGTGACGGTATAAACAAAGTGGTCTCTCGTTAGGTTCAAAATGGTTCAAATGGCTCTGAGCACTATGGGACTTAACTTCTAAGGTCATCAGTCCCCTAGAACTTAGAACTACTTAAACCTAACTAACCTAAGGACATCACACAAATCCATGCTCGAGGCAGGATTCGAACCTGCGATCGTAGCGGTCGCGCAGTTCCAAACTGTAGCGCCTATAACCGCTCGGCCACCCCGGCCAACTCTCTCGCTAGGGGACATGTGTTCATCACCAAGGCAACTACGTTGAGAAATAAGTATGCAGACATGTAGAATAAAAATAAAGAATATTAAAAACGTTTGTTGTATTTAAAAGGCTTTAAGAGTTTTCACATAAAAAATTTTCGGAGGTAGTACTTTTCAGTACACCCTCGTGTAAATAGTGATCATTATTTACGTATCTAGCATGGACTGAGTAACGTGTATTGACACAGAAAGTATTTAACGGCGTGGTATTTTGCTGGTCTTTTGCTTGTCGGCTGTCATTGTGCCTTGGGCGATCAGTCCTGGTGATTCTGTTGAGAGTGTTCTGTGGTGAAGCAGCTGCGCGTATTACGTACTTTAACTTGTCATTGGAATTGGATTATTTGAGTGTGTTTTCGGTGATTTTGCACGATTTTGTGAACTTAACTTTGTTTGCTGTCGATTTTCGTGAATTAATTTGCAGCTAAATGATCTTTGTTCGCAAATGTGTCTTTTCTCGATTCTCTGCTCGCACTAAATAAATAAATTATTGTTTAATTAATTATACACTGTATGATTCAAGGTCGGTGTTTAGTTAAAAGTTCCGGGCTGAAGGCCCGTAGTCAATAAGTGAAACTATTTATTCCCTGACGTTTCGTTTCCAACTGTGGGAGGCATCTTCAGGGTTGTCATTCTACTTCTGAACATGCCTTCCTCAGTCGGAGACAAAACGTGAGGAAATAGTTTTATCTGTTGACCATTACCTCTCAAGGATGTTTCAACTAAAGTATTACTCCATTGTTTTTCATTTGAATCCATAATTTATGTGACGTCGCTATTCACACATGCGTAAATATTACTGAACAAATGTTTATTTGGTTAAACTAAAATCCTCTGGTTTTATGAACATTATTAATCCTATGAGATTTATCCAGTCGTTTCGTTTATTTATATACTATTCGCTAACTTGCCTACTTACTTGAAAGGCATAAGGATGAATTTTGTTATACATGTACGGACTTCAAGGCGCTGGTTATGATACCATAGCGAGTCAAACCAACAAATTAGGTCATGCATTTTTCACACCGAAAGGGGCCAATAAAACCGCGAGCGCGATCGTGCGGTGCTGAAATATCTCGCGAAATTCCGTGAAATTTGCTCCGGCCCAGGCAAACCGAAAATTCGACGATTGATAACGGCTACGGATAAAGCTACGTCAACCACTCTTCTGGCACCTTTCAATCAGTTTCGATAGCGTAATACACGCCGCATCTCGCAGGCAACAGAGGTCAGCCGCATAGTAATGAGAATTTGGACCATAAATAAATGACACCTTTACAAAATGTAAATGCTACAGGACGGTGCAGATCGCCGGGTTCAATTTGTAGAATGGGTGACACGCAAGTTAGACGAAACCGTCGTTTCCCCTATGACGTACTGTTTACATATGGAGCTGGAGAGGTAAATAAACAGAATCATAGATACTTATAAGCTGTATGTTAGTCTTCACTACATGGATCCACCGAAGATATTTGGCCCATCGAAAGAGATGGTTTTTGTTGTGGAATATTGAGTTATGTTTTTTGGGCCCCTCTTCATTCTGGGTTGACCAACAGCAGAGAGTGATCCGCAGTGGTAATACAAAGATGTGTTACAGTCGTTGCTGTCTGGAGATAGCACATCCCAACTTTCTATCAGCACGATGGTGCCCCACATCGTTATGGGCTAGCTGTCTGAGCATACCGGATTATCCAGTTCACACCAGGATAGGTCGTTAAGACGCGGTAGAGTTTCCCCAATTTCAGTCCATGTATATGCGGTGAAGATCAGAATCTTTGCACATTTCAGGCAACGTATTGTTGATGTTTGTAGTTTGATTCCGGCGTATGAGTTAGGTATACTCCGTGAGGAATGAGTTCACAACCTTAAAACATGCTGGACAGCACGTCGAACCCATCCCATAACCATCTTTTCTCACCAACAATTGCCTTGTTCTCTACAAAGTGCGACGTAACACTTCATGAATAAAGTTACGCTCAAATGAAAGACAACATGGTTTTCTTTGTGTAATTCTCTGTCTGTTCGATAAGTTATCCCTTTTCGATTTGAAAATTAAGAGTTGCATCCAAGAGGATTGGCTTCCGAAATGGCCGTTATGTTGGTAACATGGCGTCACAAGTTTTTTCCTCTCCCATTCCATTCGACTTAAAGTTCCTGTTTATCCACCATCCCGTTTTTTGCATTCCAAACTGTTCGAATTGTTTTCTGCCTAGTGACACTGGCTCCATTTGATATTCGTAGGCATCTGCACTGAGTCTGTTGTCATTTAATCACTGGATGTGCCTATGGCTTGGAATTCCTTTGCTTTTCTTTCACAGTAAAATAATTATACAGGGTGTTACAAAAAGGTACGGCCAAACTTTCAGGAAACATTCCTCACACACAAATAAAGAACAGATGTTATGTGGACATGTGTCCGGAAACGCTTAATTTCCATGTTAGAGCTCATTTTAGTTTCGTCAGTATGCACTGTACTTCCTCGATTCACTGCCATAATTTCATACGGGATACTCTACCTGTGCTGCTAGAAAATGTGCCTTTACAAGTACGACACAACACGTGGTTCATGAACGATGGAGCTCCTGCACATTTCAGTCGAAGTGTTCGTACGCTTCTCAACAACAGATTCGGTGATCGATGGATTGGTAGAGGCGGACCAATTCCATGGCCTCCACGCTCTCCTGACCTCAACCCTCTTGACTTTCATTTATGGGGGCATTTGAAAGCTCTTGTCTACGCAACCCCGGTACCAAATGTAGAGACTCTTCGTGCTCGTATTGTAGACGGCTGTGATACAATACGCCATTCTTCAGGGCTGCATCAGCGCATCAGGGATTCCATGCGACGGAGGGTGGATGCATGTATCCTCGCTAACGGAGGACATTTTGAACGTTTCCTGTAACAAACGCTGGTACGTTCTGTTGCTGTGTGTTTCCATTCCATGATTAATGTGATTTGAAGAGAAGTAAAAAAATGAGCTCTAACATGGAAAGTAAGCGTTTCCGGACACATGTCCACATAACATATTTTCTTTCTTTGTGTGTGAGGAATGTTTCCTGAAAGTTTGGCCGTACGTTTTTGTAACACCCTGTAGTTGTTGAATTATAAAAAATTGATGATAAGATTTCTCGGGTGATCTTTGCCTGAAGATCTGGGTATGAAAGTCATTGAAAACTGCGACAATACGACGTCACCACTAAGTTGATCACCCGAGAAGATTTTATCATTGGCATAAGCCGAGAAAGCCTGCAATCATTTATTAAAAATTTACGTTCTGTTTCTTGATAAGAATAAAAATTAGCAATGTGTACAGAGGAAGGGCACCAAACTTCATTCAAGCCCATGATATCGGATCAGAATTGAATAGAATATTCCAGAACTCGGATAAAAAGCGGGAAATACTACAGGCCAGATACCAGACTGAGATTTTCACACTGCAGCGAAGCGTGTGCTGATATGAAACTTCCTGGCTGATTGAAACTGTGTACCGGAACGAGATACGAGGTAGTGACCTCTGCCTTTCGCCCTCAAGGGCTCTACCAACTGAGCCACTCAAGCACGACTCACGACACCTGCTCATAGCTGTACTTCCACCAGTACTTCTGTGAGGTTCGAAAGATAGGAGACGAAGTGACGATGAAGAGGTCCTATACTCCGAGGAGCGTAGGGGGCGATGCGGGACCCGCACCGCCGACTAGGCAAGGTCCTAGCGGAGATGATTTGCCATTGTCTTCCTCTGACCGTAATGGGGATGAAAGATGATGATGAAGACGACACAACAACACCCAGTCATCTCGAGGCAGGGAAAATCCCTTGACCCCGCCGGGAGTCGAACCCGGGCGCAGGAAGCGAGAACGCTATCGCAAGACCACGAGCTGCGGACAGGAGAGGAGGTATTGGGGAAGTAAATCTGTGAGGATGGGGCGTGAGTCGTGCTTGGGTAGCTCAGTTGGTAGAGCCCGAGTCCGCGAAAGGGAAACTTCCCGAATTCGCGTCTCGGTACGGCACACAATTTTAATCTGCTAGTAAATTTCAAAGACCAGGTTGTATCTCACCAGGGTGCAGCATGAATGAGTCAACATTATTTACGTACAGATCAACAAGCGTACGTTCTCAAGAATTATACTACGCCCACTTGCAAATGAATATGTACGTCCCAGAGTTTTATTGTCTTCCATGCTGCTTAGCGGCACTTAAAATAATTATAGATAATATGAACTGACGCAGAAGTTCAGAGAATGTTGTGGCAGTAGTGATGTGGTAGCCACGTGTTTAAAGGCTGCGTCTCAGTTAATGTGTGTGACAGACACTAACTGTGTAAGTACGATGAAGTCTGTCTTTTCAGAATTCATTCATATACAAAAAAGGAAGTTAGATTCGGGTCATTAAAAACTGAGAAGATGCACGGATTCCGAGAAAGATACGCAAGGCAATTGGCAGTGTCCTTTACAAGTACACATCCCGGCATTTATCTTAAGAGAATTGGGGAAACCATGGAAACACTAAATTTGGAGGTAGAAACGGAAGTTCAGAACATTATCCAGCGACGCTATAGAAGATCCATGTAACGTGAGTGATCGTTCAGCAACTGCTGTGTTATCGCTGATCCACACAAAAAGCAACTATTTGTGAATGCGAAGGCAGGTATAGATGGGCGTTTTGAACCGTCTTTATATGGCTAAGAATCAACTTTTCGTTGATACATTGTTTCTGACATTTATTTATGAAGTGTTATTGAGGTTTACTTCTTGAGATGACAACCCTTCCCATCCTTCATTATCAAACTTATTTTACAGAAGGTTTCTAAATCTTTTTATTTCATATTGTAACAAATAAGCCCTCGGTCACAAATATTAAGTAAAAATTGACCTGGTTTCGACGCTACTATGAGCGTCGTCTTCAGAATTAGACTAACTGTACTAAATTATTAGGTATATAGTACATTAATAAAATTAAAGTTTGTACTGACTCGAAAAGATGCAGTACTTATAAGTCACATATTAAAAAAGATCTCAGCCGGAAAGGCGACGTCATGAACACTTGTGCAATGGCGAGCCGCTAAGGGCTGCTGGTACTGCGGACAATGGTTGCAACAAGACTGAGGTGCCCACTTTAGAAAGTGTGGGCAAATAAACATGGTGTTGCTACGAGCGCCATCTAGTAATGGTTCAAATGGCTCTGAGCACTGTGGGACTTAACATCTATGATAATCAGTCCCCTAGAACTTAGAACTACTTAAACCTAACTAACCTAAGGACATCACACAACACCCAGTCATCACGAGGCAGAGAAAATCTCTGACCCCGCCGGGAATCGAACCCGGGAACCCGGGCGTGGGAAGTGAGAACGCTACCGCACGACCACGAGCTGCGGACGCCATATAGTAGCCGCAGAAACAACTAGGCTACTGTACATTCAAAATTAGACACATGAAATTGTGATGCAGCTGATTCAGGCATAACGTAAGCATTAATAATAACAGGATGAAGTTACATATTTATCTGCTTTAAATAGAGATACATTTTGTAACGTAAAAACGTTAGTTATGACATACAAGAAAACAGCAAAGATGTGACAGGAAAACAACATTTCGGTAAACTGTATGAGGAAATCTGAATCAAAGATCAAGCAATGGCTTTATACAGTCAAAAAAGTTTTTATTTCGCAGCTGCAGCTGTTCGTTGAGAATGAGGTCATCATGACGAGTGAGATGTTTGAAAATCTCGAATTCCTCTAAGACATCTAACCTACGCCCCTTCTTTTCGGTATGCAGAATATTGTTATCGCCTATGGCTTTAGGCACGTGTCCAGTAATTAAGAGATGATCGGCAAAGAATGAATTTAGGGGACTGGTGCCGCTCTTTCTCAAAGATGTTCTTTATATCTGACGGTGAAAGCACGTCCGGTTTGCCCTTTATAATAGGAGGAGCAGGTATCGCAGATGATCTTATAAACGCCAGAACTTTCTGTAGGGGAGCGAATGGATTTCAAATTATGAATGAAATTTCTCTTTAGATTATTATTAGTAGAGAAGGCAACATTGTAGTTGTATTTGTTGCGAAGCATGCGCTGAATCTGATAGGAAATGGGTCCTATGAAAGGAATAGAAAAGCGTTTTTTTGGGTTAATTTCAGTGCATGAGGTGTTGAGCGTGGTAGTTCTTGCAGTTTTCTTTTTTAGGATATCGTCCACTATGTTAGACGTATATTCATTATTGACTGCTATGGTTTTAAGTAAATTAATCTCCTCATTAAACTTTTCTGTTGAAAGTGGTATGGAGGTGGCTCGGTGGACGGCAGAGTGAAAAAAGGCCATTTTTAGAGATTGTGGATGAAAAGAGGAAGCAGGCACGATTTGGTCAGTATACGTTTCTTTTCGAAAAATATTGAAAGTGATGTTATTGTCTTCTATTATAAGCGTCAAGCCCTAATGTCTTAGTACAGTTAGTCTAATCCTGAAGACGCTCATAGTAGCGTCGAAACCAGGTCAATTTTGACTTAATATTTGTGACCGAGGGCTTATTTGTTACAATATAATTCTGACACGGTCACTGAACCTTAGCAGCTATGTTCAAAGTTTTACTTTTTATTTCACTTCTGCCACTGCACTTACACTCTCCAACTTAATATAATCCGCCCCACACCCCTCCCCCAATCCCCACCAGCGAGTACAAGGATGACTAACGAGGCGTCGTGAAAACGAGTTAGGGCTCGTAGTGGATAGCAGTAGGGGGAAGGTTGAGCCAACGCAAATAAAAGAGCCCCCACCTTCAGGTCTAGTGACGGGCATGCAACACTTAGACCGAAACGGAAACAGAGATGGGAAATGAAAAAAAAAGAGTGAGTGAGAATTCAAAAAAGAAAAGCACAGAGGGCGGTTGGCAAATGGGGCTTCCCAGCTCATTCTTTCCACGCGCGCTTGCTCCCAAATAATTGGCCAGACAATGCAAATAATTAATATAAAAATTGTATGGAATTTAGTCCTACTTATATGAACCCTGAATGTTGTTAGTCGAAAAATGCATCGTTTCCAAGTTATGAGCAACAACCCTGAAGAACAATGATTTTTTCAGTATTTTTGTAATTATCGGGAATATTCGATGTAGAAAAGTTGAAATCCATAATCACCACCTCAAAAGAATAAAAGAGTAAATTTTCAGAACTTCTCCAAAACTTTTCATCGAGATCCTGTTCTGGTCACTGTAAGACTGGGCTATAATGCAAAATTTTTTACTCTTGAAAATAATTTTAGCCGGCCGGAGTGGCCGAGCGGTTAAAGGCGCTACAGTCTGGAACCGCACCACCGCTACGGTCGCAGGTTCGAATCCTGCCTCGGGCATGGATGTGTGTGATGTCCTTAGGTTAGTTAGGTTTAAGTAGTTCTAAGTTCTAGGGGACTTATGGCCACAGCAGTTGGGTCCCATAGTGCTCAGAGCCATTTTTTTTTTTTTGAAAATAATCTTAACTCAATAACTAACTCTTCAGCTAATTTTCTTTCGTCGTAAAATAATTATCAGAACAATATTAGTGATTTACCTACTTTAAATGACACAACACAAAACGAAATTAAATTATGAAACGTATATCACTAATGGCAAATGGGTGTCAGTGTTTGGACTGTATCACTAATACAAGCGTTAATGCAAGTGTTTTCGCAGAAAGCTTGAACTATGTCGTAACTGGCTAGCGAAGATATTTCCAGTTAATTACCTCCTGATTGTTGTTTCACCCCATTTTCATGTATTAATACATGAATTGCTATATTAATGAGCACAATGACAAAGAGAATACTAAATTCAGCATTCCTCATATTGTATTTTTGAGCAAATTTCTTAGTTAACTACACTAAAACATTCATATGTTTCGAGGTTATAGCACTTACAGAACAGTTAAGTATTTAACAACTGGGAGTCGGTGTGTTTTCTTCTCTTAGTCGAATTAGACTCGTATGTCAGTCTCTCAGAGTTCTAATTTACTGATATGAACAGCTGCACGAAGCATGTAGCAGAGATGCGGAGCGGTATACTTGCCTGTTATTGATAATGAGTAAAATGGTTCAAATGGCTCTGAGCACTATGGGACTCAACTTCTGAGGTCATTAGTCCCCTAGAACTTAGAACTAGTTAAACCTAACTAACCTAAGGACATCACAAACATCCACGCCCGAGGGAGGATTCGAACCTGCGACCGTAGCGGTCTTGCGGTTCCAGACTGCAGCGCCTTTAACCGCACGGCCACTTCGGCCGGCGATAATGAGTAAAATCTTCCTTTGTTTATAGTGTTTTAGAAAACAGGCGTGTCCTGTGAACATGTGTCGTCATTAGATCGAAAAGAAAAAGGCGTTGGCTGTAGATTTCTCTTCAATACCAGTTCCATTAGCGGTCACAGAATTCCACTAATGAATGGATAGAACGATTTCTCTGTGGCTTAATAAATCAAACGACGTTTCGATTAACGAAATTTCTGGAAAAAGCAGGTTGTGGAGCTCTTGTTAAAGAATAATGTGTAATGTCTCGGAGACATCAGACAAGAAAGGTGCTTTTTTTTTTTTTTTTTTTTTTTTAAAGGGTAGAACAAGCCTACCACAGAGAGATAGAGAAAGAATATGGACTCACTGAACAATGCCACCCAGGCAGACATACTCCTCAGCTATTGCAGAAGATAATAGACTGGACAGATTCCCATTCGTCTGTAGGTCAAGAAGATAAAAGTATGGAGAAGATGTAAAAAGGAACCTGACAATAATTATGAGTCAGCAGGACAAAGAATTTTGCAGACCTCAAAAAAACAAGCATTACGAAGACAACGCAGAAATGCTTTTAGAAATGGGAATTATTGGCGATAGTGTGTTTCTTTTAGAGTGCGATAAGAGAGCATTACAGAACAGCAACGAAAGTCGCTAATAAATAATATGATTAGTTGGAACAAGAATCCGAACTGACAAAAATAATGTGAGAATATGCAAAACAAATTTTATAGAACTCTAGGTGAGAGATCCTCTTGTGGGGACAACCCACAGTCAGTAGGAATGAGTAACATTAACGCCACACTTCGTGACGGAAGAACGCTCCCGGTTCACTGCCTACACGCTTATTGTGTGGAAATGCTGCCAACTCAATACTGCGCCACGAGTCTCACAGTATCTACTCACCACCACACATCATCTGATAACGACATACAAAGAAAGTGCTCCCGTCCGAGTACACCTATCAATGTTCCGTTTGTCTCAAAGTAATTTCTGGAAAGGGACCCTGCGATCATTATTATCGCAATAGGCATATTATTGTTGTTCCCTTTTGTATTGTCTTAATAGCAGATGAAATGATGATAATTGCTTCAGAATAGGATTTGTAAGGGGTAACTGGAGTCAGTTTAGGTGTGGTCCAGAATGAGAAACTTTGTTAAAATAGAAATGAATAAAATGTACTCTAACAGCACTACAACATCTGGAATATATAATCATTTTATTTGTTGATTGTAAATGCAACATTCAAGTGCAATTTTTTATAATTAATACATGTAATGAATATAATTTCCACAAAGTGAACATAGAATCTTGTACTACAGTAAATATGCTTAGGTTATCTAAATGATCACTAGAAAACCAAATCGATATAAATTAGAAATAATTGTTAAAATTAATTTTAATCACTACGATGATCAACTGAATACTGATTTCATGTCCGCATGATTGAAATGGCGCATGACATGGTAGTAATTTAACCCAAGCAGCTGATAGCATCCCACAAAGAGTATTTCTCCCAAAGTTCGCCAGCTGGCTATAATGCAATATTTACCTACAATATGGCTAGGAACGCTTGGGCAGGTGATTCTGTAGTCGAGGAATTCATTATACTGTTTATAGACTCCCTACCGGATATATATTTAGAATAGGTCATCAGAAAAGCAGTTTACATTGACAAATAATGGCGACAAGCCGATTCAGCTCTCAGTTTCCGTATATACCACCCCACTGTTGTGGCTTTGCATACTAATACATGCCGTTTTTGTTTGGATATGAGCTGTATACAACTGCTGACCAGTGTTTATAAGAAAATGCATAATAAACGCAGGTGCTGCAAGTAAGGTTTGGGAGTGATTTAGTTTGACTGGAGCTGACAAACACGTTAGGTTTCTCCCATGTAGCTACAACGACTCTGATCCCTTCAATAAGATGTCTCCCGTATACCTTGTAATATGGCTGAACAAGGTGAGGTGTGAAGATAGGGAAGAAAAACTCATCGAACCCTACAATTGCACCCCACACGAACAGCGCTATTATAGCTTTGAGAGGGATCTTGATCAATATTGTACAGTACTGGAGATCTTAGAATGAAATTTTCACTCTACAGCGGAATGTGCGCTGATATGAAACTTCATGGTAGATTAAAACTGTGTGCCGGACCGAGCCTCGAACTCGGGAACTTTGCCTTTCGCGGGCAAGTGCTCTACCAACTGAGCTACCCAAGCACGACTCACGCAGCGTCCTCACAGCTTTAATTCCGCTAGTACCTCGTCTCCTACCTTCCACACTTCACAGAAGCTCTCCTGCGAACCTTGCAGAACTAGCACTCCTGGAAGAAAGGATATTGCGGAGATATGGCTTAGCCACAGCCTGGGGGATGTTTCTAGATTGAAATTTCCACTCTACAGGGGAGTGTGCGCTGATATGAAACTTCCTGGCAGATTAAAACTGTGTGCCGGACCAAGACTTTGCCTTTCGCGGGCAAGTTCTCTACCAACTGAGCTACCCAAGCGCGACTCACGCCCCGTCCTCACAGCTAGGTAGGTAGGAGACGAGGTACTGGCGGAATTAAACCTTTGAGGACGGGGCGTGAGTCGTGCTTGGGTAGCTGAGTTGGTAGAGCACTTGCCCACGAAAGGCAAAGGTCCCGGGTTCGAGTCTCGGTCCGGCACACAGTTTTAATCTGCCAGGAAGTGTCACTGGAGCTCTTTCCAGTAGCCATAAAATTTTGTTTACCAATGAGACACGAAGTTATGTGAGATGCTGAGGAGGATTACAGTAAAATAGAGGGTTACTTTGAAATGCTTCTAGAGGGAACATTTTTTGCCAGTGTATGTTTTTATTGGGGGAAAAATGGAGCACTAAAACGAGAGCTACGAAAGTTTTTAACAAATAACTTAATCTGTTGGACGATAAATCTAATCTGGCCAGTCGAAAGTAGCGACACGATCATAGCGATTTTTAACAGAAGAGTAGAAAGGAGCCTTTAGTATAATGTATCTGAGAAAAATATAGCTTCTGCGTCTGATGTGAGACATTTAGAATTCTGTTAGAAGGTAGCTTTAGACTTACGTCATGAGCGAGTTCTGCGCCCAGGTCCTGGAGATCCAAGGGACGTCAAATCGCCGCCGTGTTATCCTCTGCAATTCGAGGTCATATGGATTCGCTAGCATTTTGTCCACTTTCCAGATCTTGGAGACACTACTTCTTATTCAAATAGGTGCTCAATTAACGTCACGAGACTGGGTGCACAGCGCACCATTCCTCCCTCACAGGAAAAATCCTTGATTTTACCGGGAGTCGAAGCCGGGTCCTCTACATGACATTGACCACGCAGCTGCGTAAGCGGACCACTTCAGTCACGAGCATACATGATGATCACCAGTTATTCATTGCTGTCAAACATATGGTCCAGACCGCACGTTACCCGTAAGAAACACACGCAGCCTATAGCCAACTCTGTCTGCTATACACAGCGTTAAATTCTCGTATCATCCAACACGGCCAACAAATCATTCGTCATCTGGAAATGAAGCCCAGTTACATATTTGGAGAAATTCGTTCGAAAATGTTCCATTTGTCTCAAAGTCATCAATAACTACCACACATGAAAGTGACCCTGATATTGTAATTAACAGAAAGGTGGTGTTATTGTTAAGACCATGTTTGATGATAGGAGGATGGCAGTTTTTGTGGTTAAAATAGATCAAAAATGTTCAAATGTTCAAAAGTGTATGAATCTTATGGGACTTAACTGCTAAGGTCATCAGTCCCTGAGCTTACACACTACTTAATCTAAATTATCCTAAGGACAAACACACACACCCATGCCCGAGGGAGGACTCGAACCTCCGCCGGGACCAGCCGTCAGTCCATGACTGCAGCGCCCCAGACCGCTCGGCTAATTCCGCGCGGCTAAAACAGATCAGATTAAGGTAATAATTATTTTTTGTTAAGGGTAAGTAGCATAAAATTAGCCGTCGTCCAAGCAGATAATTTTTGTAGAAATACACTGCTGAATGAAACAATTACGACGACATGCTGGTCAAGACATCAATGAGGATTCACCATCATGCTCCTCAAACCATTGTAGAATGTTTCTGGCCTTGTGGCACAGACAGTTATCCTGCTGGAAAATGCCATCGCCGTTGAGGAAGTCATCTAAGCACGAAGGCATCCGTGTAGTCCGCAATAATGTTCACTTAATCCACATGCGTCTTGGTGCCTTCGATTACTACCAAAAGTCCTATGGAATCCCAGGTGAATGTCTCCAATAAGGAAATACAGGGCGTATCTGAAAGAGCTTCACAACTTTGAAAACTGGTATTGATATATTCATTTAATCTACATACAAGGTTTTGATGTCATTTTGTAGCAAAAGATATCAAGTATTTTAAGATACACCTAAACAAATCAAAAGTGACTTCCATTAGTTATGTGGCACACATCCCATCTGAAGCCGATTTCTTGCAAACTCGATGTAGCATGTCAGATGTGACTTGTTCAACTGCGAGGTAGATTCTAGCTCTGAGCTCTGATATATAAGCTGGTAAGGGTGGAACGATTAAGGTACCCTTGATGATTCCCAAAAGGAAAACGTTAGCAGGCGTCAGGCCCAGTGAACGTGGGGGTCACGCAATTGGTACACCACGGTCTTTTCACTTACGTAGAAAGCAGACATATACGAAATCCCAGACGTATTAACAAACAGTTGAAACTTTAAATGTATTCGCAGTTGCGAATGTGAAAAGACCAGGTGTACACTACTGGCCATTAAAAATGCTACACCACGAAGATGACGTGCTAGAGACGCGAAATTTAACCGACAGGAAGAAGATTCTGTGATATGCAAATGATTAGTTTTTCAGAGCATTCACACAAGGTTGGCGCCGGTAGCGACACCTACAACGTGCTGACATGAGGAAAGTTCCCAACCGATTTCTCATACACAAACAGCAGTTGACCGGCGTTACCTGGTGAAACGCTGTTGTGATGCCTCGTGTAAGGAGGAGAAATGCGTACCATCACGTTTCCGACTTTGATAAAGGTCGGATTGTAGCCTTTCGCGACTGCGGTTTATCGTGTCACGACATTGCTGCTCGCGTTGGTCTAGATCCAATGACTGTTAGCAGAATATGGAATGTGTGGGTTCAGGAGGGTAATACAGAATGCCGTGCTGGATCCCAACGGTCGCGAATCACTAGCAGTCGAGATGACAGGCATCTTATCCGCATGGCTGTAACGGATAGTGCAGCCACGTCTCGATCCCTGAGTTAACAGATTGGGACGTCTGCAAGACCACAACCATCAGCACGAACAGTAGTTCGACGACGTTTGCAGCAGTATGGACTATCAGCTCGGAGACCATGGCTGCAGTTACCCTTGACGCTGCATCACAGACAGGAGCGCCTCGGATGGTGTACTCAATGACGAACCTGGGTGCACGAATTGGCAAAAGTCATTTTTTCGGATGAATCCAGGTTCTGTTTACAGCATCATGATGGTCGCATCCGTGTTTGGCGACAGCGCGGTGAACGCACATTGGAAGCGTGTATTCGTCATCGCCATACTGGCGTATTACCCGGCGTGATGGTATGGGCTGCCATTGGTTACACGTCTCGGTCACCTCTTGTTCGCATTGACGGCACTTTGAACAGTGGACGTAACATTTCAGATGTGTTACGACCCGTGGCTCTACCCTTCATTCGATCCCTGCGAAACCCTACATTTCAGCAGGATAATGCACGACCGCATGTTGCATGTCCTGTACGGGCCTTTCTGTATACAGAAAATGTTCGATTGCTTCCCCGGCCAGCAGATTCTCCAGATCTCTCACCAACTGAAAACGTCTGGTCAATGGGGGCTGAGCAACTGGCTCGTCACAATACGCCAGTCACTACTCTTGATGAATTGTGGTATCGTGTCGAAGCTGCATGGGCAGCTGTACCTGTACACGCCATCCAAGCTCTGTTTGACTCAATCCCCAAGCGTATGAAGGCCATTATTACGGCCAGAGGTGGTTGTTCTGGGTACTGATTTCTTAGGATCTATGCACCCAAATTGCGTGAAAAAGTTCTAGTATGTCAGTTCTAGTATAATACACTCCTGGAAATGGAAAAAAGAAACATTGACTCCGGTGTGTCAGACCCACCATACTTGCTCCGGACACTGCGAGAGGGCTGTACAAGCAATGATCACACGCACGGCACAGCGGACACACCAGGAACCGCGGTGTTGGCCGTCGAATGGCGCTAGCTGCGCAGCATTTGTTCACCGCCGCCGTCAGTGTCAGCCAGTTTGCCGTGGCATACGGAGCTCCATCGCAGTCTTTAACACTGGTAGCATGCCGCGACAGCGTGGACGTGAACCGTATGTGCAGTTGACGGACTTTGAGCGAGGGCGTATAGTGGGCATGCGGGAGGCCGGGTGGACGTACCGCCGAATTGCTCAACACGTGGGGCGTGAGGTCTCCACAGTACATCGATGTTGTCGCCAGTGGTCGGCGGAAGGTGCACGTGCCCGTCGACCTGGGACCGGACCGCAACGACGCACGGATGCACGCCAAGACATTAGGATCCTACGCAGTGCCATAGGGGACCGCACCGCCACTTCCCAGCAAATTAGGGACACTGTTGCTCCTGGGGTATCGGAGAGGACCATTCGCAACCGTCTCCATGAAGCTGGGCTACGGTCCCGCACACCGTTAGGCCGTCTTCCGCTCACGCCCCAACATCGTACAGCCCGCCTCCAGTGGTGTCGCGACAGGCGTGAATGGAGGGACGAATGGAGACGTGTCGTCTTCAGCGATGAGAGTCGCTTCTGCCTTGGTGCCAATGATGGTCGTATGCGTGTTTGGCGCCGTGCAGGTGAGCGCCACACTCAGGACTGCAAACGACCGAGGCACACAGGGCCAACACCCGGCATCATAGTGTGGGGAGCGATCTCCTACACTGGCCGTATACCACTGGTGATCGTCTAGGGGACACTGAATAGTGCACGGTACATCCAAACCGTCATCGAACCCATCGTTCTACCATTCCTAGACCGGCAAGGGAACTTGCTGTTCCAACAGGACAATGCACGTCCGCATGTATCCCGTGCCACCCAACGTGCTCTAGAAGGTGTAAGTCAACTACCCTGGCCAGCAAGATCTCCGGATCTGTCCCCCATAGAGCATGTTTGGGACTGGATGAAGCGTCGTCTCACGCGGTCTGCACGTCCAGCACGAACGCTGGTCCAACTGAGGCGCCAGGTGGAAATGGCATGGCAAGCCGTTCCACAGGACTACATCCAGCATCTCTACGATCGTCTCCATGGGAGAATAGCAGCCTGCATTGCTGCGAAAGGTGGATATACAGTGTACTAGTGCCGACATTGTGCATGCTCTGTTGCCTGTGTCTATGTGCTTGTGGTTTTGTCAGTGTGATCATGTGATGTATCTGACCCCAGGAATGTGTCAATAAAGTTTCCCCTTCCTGGGACAATGAATTCACGGTGTTCTTATTTCAATTTCCAGGAGTGTATATTTGTCCAATGAATACCCGCTTATCATCTGAATTTCTTCTTGGTGTAGCAATTTTAATGGCCAGTAGTGTGTAATGAAATGACAACAGTTAAAATTTGTGCCGCGCTGGAACTCGAACCCGGATTTCCCGCTAATTGCGAGCAATCACCTTACTATTAGGCTATTCAAGCACGCTTCACGGTCAGACCAAACTTCCATATATCGTCAACCATGAGTCTACAACCTGCACTCGTACACCCATTATGTATATTCCCGTACAGGGGAGGCATTTTAATTGAAAGTAGCTTGCCAGGTGTCTGCGAATAAATACGATATTGTAATGCCTGTGTTGTTCAGAAATACTTCTGAGCAATACAGGCATTGCAATATCGTAGTTAAAGCTTTATCTGTTTTCCTTCAAGATGACACCAAGACTAACTCCGTAAGTCGTATGAATAAATTTGTACGAATTTTCAGTGGTAAAGCTTTTTTTGATACACCCTACACTGACATCACCGACTAGTGTCCGTCGCGCGGTGCATATTCCGAACAGCCGTTTACCTAAATGAAGGCACATGCGGACGCGACCATCGATCTTCCTTTCGAAACAACTTGTTCTTGCACCAACAATGTACTCTGCCGTCAGCTCTACCACAAATCGCCGCCTGTCCGTTTTCACAGAGCGTGTGATGAGGCGTGAACGCCCAACTCCTTGTCGCCTACTGTCGTTTTACTGTCCTTCATACACTTTCCATGGATGCTCGCGACAGTGGCTCGCGAACAGCCGACAAGCGACGCTGTTTCCGAGATACTTGTTCTCAGGCTTCGGGGCGTAACGATTTACGCTCTATCAAACTCGCTTACGTCACTGGCTTTGCCCGTTTGCTAAAATTATTTTTCATTCCTTTCTGCTTCGGTTATATACTTTCCGTAACACACCACGTGGCCAAAACGCCACCAGGAGGCATTCTAGTGGTCATAATGTCATCACTGTAAGCGCAAGTACGTTAATCACATTCCTCTATCTGCGTACCTAATCCTTTGTTACTGATGACAAATGCAGCACTCACTCTGGTGGGTTGCTTCGTCTATCTGAGTGATATTTTCCGGACATGAGTGGATTGTAATCAGCAAAGCTAATTACCGGCCGGAGTGGCCAAGCGGTTCTAGGCGCTACAGTCTGGAACCGCGCGACCGCTACGGTAACAGGTTCGAATCCTGCCTCGAGCATGGATGTGTGTGATGTCCTTAGGTTAGTTAGGTTTAAGTAGTTCTAAGTTCTAGGGTACTGATGATCTCAGCAGTCAAGTCCCATAGTGCTAAGAAACATTTTTGAACAAAGCTAATTAACGTAAGTTAGCTCCCTAAGTTGGAGAGTATAACAAAAACCATCAATCACTTAAATGGCTGAAATGATAATGAAATCAAGACCCTAAGCTGCCAATAGTCGTTGATATACATCAATGGGGACAGTTGAAAATATGTGCACTGACCGGGACTCGAACTTGGGATCTCCTGCTTACATGGCAGACGCTCTATCCATTTGAGCCACCGAGGGCACAAAGGATAGTGCGACTGCAGGTATTTATCCCTTGCATGCTCCCCGTCAGACCCACATTCCCATCTCAATGTCCACGCACTACATTAGTAATGCCCCTGCCCATTACACTCATTACTCGTGGGAGACAATCTTACCGAGTCCCGTAAGAGTTCGGGCAATGCGTTAAGGCTAACCAGCCATTGACCTTCTTCTGTGCGATTACACACGCATTGCCCGAACTCTTACAGGACTCGGTAAGATTGTCTGCCGCGAGTAATGTGTGTAATGGGCAGGGGCAGTACGGACGTAGTGTGTGGACATTAAGTTGGGAATGTGGGTCTGACGGGGAGCGTGCAAGGGATAAATCCCTGCTGTCGCACTATCCTTTGTGCCCTCGGTGGCGCAGATGGATAGAGCGTCTGCCATGGTTCAAATGGCTCTGAGCACTATGGGACTCAACATCTTAGGTCATAAGTCCCCTAGAACTTAGAACTACTTAAACCTAACTAACCTAAGGACATCACACACACCCATGCCCGAGGCAGGAGTCGAACCTGCGACCGTAGCAGTCCCGCGGTTCCGGACTGCAGCGCCAGAACCGCTAGACCACCGCGGCCGGCCGTCTGCCATGTAAGCAGGAGATCCCGGTAGGGGCACACATTTTCAACTGTCCCCGTTAATGTATATAAACGCCTCGCGGCAGCTTAGGGTCTTGATTTAATTATCATTTCATTCTAGAGAGCTGCACAGTCACCGATGGTATCTGTTGTTTCGGACATGTTCGAAGGAACAGATACTATCTTCATATACTTAAATGGCTTTCCCAAGTATGCTAAAACATTTCTGCCATCTTTCTAGTGAGCCGAGTATCTGAAGTTACCGTCCTAGTGTCAGATTATTAAAATCTGTGAGCCATACCTCGTCGAATGCGGTCACAGATATCTCAGATGGATTTGCTAAGGAGCATAAAAGTGCATTATATCGACAGGTATATTGCTCAAATGTCAGCGGAAACATTGTAGGTTGAACGTAAAAAAACCAACAAGTTGTTGGGAACATATGAAGATTCACAGTAGCAGACATACCTATAAAGCAAGGACGACCACGACGTGCCAAACTTCGCACGGGCTGGGTGTGCGGGACAACGCTCGACCTGTCACGGCTTTTCTTCCCGGAAGTGCTCAGTACAGCCGAAATTTCATTTAGTATTGCGGTGTGGCATTTTTAGATCAGTACAACTCTCTTCACTTCGGTGGAATCGTGGTTTCAGCGCTGTTTGCCCTTCGCTTTTTGTTCACGGTATAAATGACGTTCACACGTCCAGAGGCTGTTCGCACAAAAAGAGGCAGTCTAGAGAGCTATCGTCACAAGCCTTTAAAAATGATTGGGAATGACAGAAGAGAGGGTTGACAATATTCAGTACATATTATGTAGTCGCATAAGCGACAGGTACTGCAGATTTGTTATGAAGCGAAATTGCAATTCATGCAGAGAGAATTTAAAGATATAGTTGACGATGAAAGAGTAAAAAATTACAACGATCGACAAACGAGATTTATTGTTCTGTACATGGAGCACTTTGTGCTAAATTTGCAGGCGTACTGCACGTGAAGAAATTGGTGGCACGAATAGTAAAATTTCTCAAGTCGTACGTATTATTCCACTGTAAGTTGCTACAGTTGTCGATGGAACTGAAAAGAATGTGGAGACTTTTTATATCACAGCATAATATGTTGGTTAATTCAAAGGGACGATTTTACCATTTAAAACTAGCTGTTGCTGAATTTATGAAGGAAAAAGAAGTGCAGGATCGAAAATTAGAACATTCGAAGTGGATTGCAGACCTCGCATATTAGGTGCACTTGACTACACACTGCCCACCGTAAGACAATGCAAGGTGAGAAACAACTTCTTTCTGATATCATGGGGATACTTTTAAAAAGATAGTCCCGTTACAGAAGGGACACAATCTGACAAACACAGACCAGTTCCCTATGCTCTTTGCTTTGAAAGAAAACGTGAGGTTTTAAGGATTCATTGCGACCTTGAAAGAATTACAAGGTTAAGCTTATCATTTAGGTATGTCAAAATGTTCAAATGTGTGTGAATTCCTAAGGAACCAAACTGTGGAGGTCTCTAGACTTACACACTACTTAAACTAACTTACGCTAAGAACAACACACACACCCATGCCCGAGGGAGGACTCGAACCTCCGACCGGAGGGTCGCGCAATCCGTGAAATGGCGCCTCAAACCGTACTGCCACTCAGCGCGGCAGGGATGTTAAAAAACCCGTGACTGTTTACTCAATGTAAATATATGAAACTGCGACCAGTCACTTTTTTGACATAATTATTTATTCCATGAACCAGTTCTCGAACGTTTTCAGGTTCATCTTCAGATTGTGTATAGCTATGTAACCCTCCCGTACACCATCTGAAGTTGAACCTGAAAAGGTTCGAAAACTGGTTCACAGAATAAACAAATATTTCAAAGAAGTGGCTGGTTACATTTTCATGTATTTACTTAGAATTACAAGGACAATTCCCTAAACGTTCCTGTCGGGAAGGTCTCAGTTCGTAGTAATAGACGGCAAATCATAGAGTAAAACTGAAGTGATATCAGGTGTTCCCCAGGGAAGCGTCCTGAGACCTCTGCTGTTCCTGATCTATATAAATGACCTGGGTGACAATCTGAGCAGTTCTCTTAGGTTGTTCGCAGATGATGTTGTAATTTACCGTCTAGTAAGGTCATCCGAAGACCAGTATCACTTGCAAAGCGATTTAAAAAAGATTTCTGTATGGTGTGGCAGGTGGCAGTTGACGCTAAATAACGAAAAGTGTGAGGTGATCCACATGAGTTGCAAAAGAAATCCGTTGGAATTCGATTACTCGATAAATAGTACAAATATCAAGACTGTCAATTCAACTAAGTACCTGGGTGTAAAAATTACGAACAACTTCAGTTGGAAAGACCACATAGATAATATTGTGGGGAAGGCGAGCCAAAGGTTGCGTTTCATTGGCAGGACACTTAGAAGATGCAACAAGTCCACTAAAGAGACAGCTTACACTACACTCGTTCGTCCTCTGTTAGAATATTGCTGCGCGATGTGGGATCCTTACCAGGAGGGATTGACGGAGGACATCGAAAGGGTGCAAAAAAGGGCAGCTCGTTTTGTATTATCACGTAATAGGGGAGAGAGTGTGGCAGATATGATACGCGAGTTGGGATGGAAGTCATTAAAACAAAGACGTTTTTCGTTGCTGCGAGATCTATTTACGAAATTTCAGTCACCAACTTTCTCTTCCGAATGCGAAAATATTTTGTTGAGCCCAACCTACATACGTAGGAATGATCATCAAAATAAAATAAGAGAAATCAGAGCTCGAACAGAAAGGTTTAGGTGTTCGTTTTTCCCGCGCGCTGTTCCGGAGTGGAATGGTAGGGAGATAGTATGATTGTGGTTCGATGATCCCTCTGCCAAGCACTTAAATGTGAATTGCAGAGTAATCATGTAGATGTAGACACTGCCAACCTTACATCTGTTTTCGAGACCATTTGCTGTTCCAGTTGAAAGCGCCCCTGAGCCTGTGTAGATGTAACTGATTGACGTACAAGGTAATTCCTGCTTTAACGATAAATCTTTTTACGTTGAAACGGGCCAGGATCTCTACATTAATTTCCTCAGCTACAGTTTCCACATCTCTATAATGCGGTTGCAGAGGTTCTGCAATATTTCGAGCGACATATTGGTGTGACAGACGTTTTTCGATTACGAAACTAAATAAATGACGATTACGTGGCAACTTGGGTGCGAAAACCTGTGAAATTGTCTGCGTCTGTCAATATGCCAACAGTTTGTACCAGATAAAAGTTATGTCTTCAGCACACTGAAAATAATTAAATAATACTGAAAATTTGCTATTTTGTGATCTATGTTATTGAGAAACGTGAAATATAAAACTAAGTCGTATGCAGTGTGACAGCACTGCCATTGAAATGTGCATATTCACAGTTTCTCCCACTTTCCCCTCCTAGCGTTCAGACAGCGTAGTGTGGCGGTGGGGGAAGTGTGCAGCGAGGCTGGATGCTCCAGCACGTGTGCTAAGCCACGGCTCATTAGCCGAATTCTTGGTCATCTCTGATATAAAGTTTGTAAAGAGAGAAAAATGAGTGGGTGCGAATAGTGAATAGCGGACGTGAGAATGCTTGTGGGTGACCGTCAAAGGTGAGAGAAGATTCTCTGTGGATCACAGATTATTCCTTGCTAGCCAGCGCCATCCTGAGGATAACGAAGTGAAAGGAAATGCCACCAGATGTTTATCATCACAAATAGAAATCTGTATGATAAGGGAAACAAAAAAATTTCTCATAGTTCGAAGCGTGTCATTATGACAGTGTTAATTATTGTGAAAAGTAGTGGAAACCACAAATCTGCACGTACACCTCATGACAATACTACTGCTCTTTCTACGTGTTTTTCTTATTTATTTCTCTCTCTGTGTTCTTCGTATTTCTTGCTTAGTGGTGTAAACTATCTTTGTCATGGTCCCTGGTTTTCTGAGATCGGACACATTACAAGCTGACACTGTGGATTTAGGTGACCAATCATGGTGAACATATAGTCATCTGTTACGGCTTGAAGTCAAGCGCCAGCACGCCAGTCGGGAACAAGGGAGCAGAGAGGGCTGTGAAGAAGACGTCAGCAAATCGCACGCTGACCGAACCCTCTCCAGGACGACAACGCGACGACAGCGGCCTCTGTGTGCAGAGAACATAGTGCCGCGCCCGACTGGCTGCGGCCAGTTCTACAGAAGCTTCAAGACCAGCTACCTGAATAGAAGTGTCAAAGCCCAGTACTTTGCTTGTACATTCTATGTAGCTGAAACTTGAAATTGTTGACTAGGCAGATTTGACGACTAGGCAGGATTTGACGACTAGGCAGGATTCAACATCATCAATAATTAGCGATGCCCCTTATTTGTAATAACCTTAAAAATTTCAAATTCTATATATTTATACAAAGTGTTGTAAATTTTGAAATCAATGGCATATTTTCTCATTTCAGGAGAAATTTTCCTGAAAACATAAAATTGCGGTTGCCTTACGTCTATACCGCTTTATTTGACTGGCTTGTTTCTCCTTGTGCCTTGTTTCTCCTTCAAGTACGAATACATCAGAACCATATTAATCTTAAATGCTTATTTTGAAAATGACTGCGAGAGTAATGAGACATGGCATCTTCATTGTAAATAATCATACTATAATAAATTATACTGGAATAATGAAGAAACTTAAGATGGCTAGGCCGATGGAGAATCAGATGAGAGTTATGTTATTTACAGCTTCACAACAGCGAAGACTTTCTAGAATCTACAGACTGGATGGAAAATTCTATGACTCACACAATACATATTACTTCGAGCTTGTAGACAATATGAGATTCTACTTCAGTTTTCACCATTGGCACACTCAGTCGATAAATGGTTCTTTATTTTGAGTTTTCCGACTCTATGAACTTCATTTGCCATTCCTCCAATAGCACAGTTGCACAGTGAATGGCCCAGTTTTCTTTCTCTCAAACGATGGAGACATGGCAGTATTATGGTTCAAATGGCTCTGAGCACTATGGGAAGTAACATCTGAAGTCATTAGTCCCCTTGACTTAGAACTACTTAAACCTAACTAACCTAAGGACATCACAAACATCCATGCCCGAGGCAGGATTCGAACCTGCGACCGTAGCAGTAGCGCGGTTCCAGACTGAAGCGCCTAGAATGCTCGGCCACAACGGCTGGCAGACAGTATTAGACCATAGATATGGCAGACCGTAGTCACCTACAACAATATAACATAGCTGAGAACCAAATAATTTCCTGGATTTAAGCACAGTAGAGTGTATTTATCCTTACTACCGCTTGCGTCAAGAATACCGCTAGTGATAAGGATAAAACGGCAGCGTTATATCATTGCCGAGCGCGATAGCTAATTGGATTCAGTATCTGGATAGAGACCGTATCGATTGCCGACGCAGGGTATAGGGTTGCGCTGGACTGTTCGTGAGAAGTGATAACGACTAGTGCGAATCTGTTCCGCAGACGGCAGCTTGCAAACTGCAAGTCGCACGACACTCAGTCTCTCCGGAATAACACGTTAACTTTCGGAACACGTTGCGCCCTTGTATTTACAAACAACAATCTTCCGAGATTATTGCCAGCCTATCCTCAGAAACGCGGCGATTTCCTCAGTAGTTTAAAGCCTGAAAATTAATTATTTTCTGTTAATGTAATGTTAAAAGTGTATTTCAATAATGCTGCCTACAAAACAAGCGAAACTCTGATAACCTCCTGGAGTGCTACAATAGTTGTTTTGTATGACGTGAAGGAAGTTTTAATGGTTGAACTCTCAATGGACGTCGAGATTATAATAAAAGGAAAACAAGTTCAGATTCCACAAAGCCCGGACAGGAAACCATCCGCGTTCTTTGGCAAAAAACCATTCCAGCATATCCCGAAGTGATTCTACGGACATTGCGGAAAACCTGAATTATTGTAGCCAGACGTAGATCTGAACTCCAAAACTCTTTACAACGAGTCCAATGTCTTAACCCTTGAGCAATTTATTCAGGTGTGTGTATAGTGAAGAATAAGGTAGCTGCAGGAACCCTGAGTATATCTTACGCTCAAATATGTTTCCTTGAGAGACAAAACATCCTGCCCATAAAGCAGCACTGATTTACACAGCAATGCTAGTACGATAACCTAGTACGATCTTGATAAAGGTGACGACCAGTTCTTCCGTTACCGCGAGTTTCGCTATACAGAAGGATCATATCGTTTTCTTCTGTAAACGTGTATTCAAAAATATTACTCTAACGCTTACAGACCCGTGAATGAGGCTCAAACCAGACCAAAGAGGTAAGGCAGACGTCAAATGACATCAGCCGACCCGACCTAAGCACCCCCTTCCCCTCCTCCCCCGCCCTCCATGACTACACTGTAGCATATTTACCTAGCAACAAGTTTTCTAACGGCTGTAGCATTGAAACTGTACGTTTCTGGACATGGATACCAATTCAAAATTTTGTCTACTCAGTCCCTCTGCAAGTTCTAGAAGTCTGCAAGGGGAAGTTTAGAGCATCCTGTAGATGAAGAATGGTGTACCATCTGCATGTAATTAAGATTGCGCCCGACCGGTTGGCCGTGCGGTCTAATGCACGGCTTTCCGGGCGGGAAGGAGCGTCTGGTCCCCGGCACGAATCCGCCCGGCGGACTTGTGTGGAGGTCTGGTGAGCCGGCCAGTCTGTGGATGCTTTTTAGGCGGTTTTCCATCTGCCACGGCGAATGCGGGCTGGTTCCCCTTATTCCGCCTCAGCTACACTATGTCGGCGATTGTTGCGCAAACAAGTTCTCCACGTATGCTTACATCTCCCTGGGAGGCGGGGGGAGGGGGGGTTCCACCGGGGGCCTAACCGCACAATAACCCTGGGTTCGGTGTGGGGCGGCGGAGGGGTGAAGTGAACAGCTGTAGTCGTCTTGGGGTTGGGGTCACTGCGGCTGTGACGGGGACGGAGCCTCTCCGTCGTTTCTAGGCCCCCAGTTAACATACGGTACATACAATGCAATTAAGATTGCAGACATATGTCGAAAAATGTTAGTGTTACGCTAAACTCGCAGAATGGGGAGCCGTCAGACGAGGTGAAAACGTAAGAGGTAAGAATCAGTCTGTCTTGTGGATGTCACAGAGTGCAGTTCCACCAGGACAGTGACTTCGAATGTGTCAGACTGCTCGGTATCTGCGAAACAGGTTTGTCATGCCGCCACATTTTTGCTCGTTCAGGTCAGACTGCTAACATGTGCGAGTGATGCGTGAATGCAACAAGTGTATGAAGTGTATATGACAGACACGCGCGCAAGCGACGATCGTGTACACGACCATGCAATGTGACTAGAGCACGGAAAGACAGCTGTTTGTCCGCATGGCCGTAACCGATCGTCCACAATACTGTTCCGACGATGAGGTATTGCTCTGGCCGTGGAGCTATCGACATCGATGGTCCGACTGCGTTTGGCCCTATGCATTTCATTACGTCGGCTCCCACGGTCCAGACAAACACAAAAAACTATTATGGACACGTGAAAGATGCTGCTGAAGGGTTGAGTGACAAAATGTGTTTCTTGATGAACCCCACTTTGACATGTCGTCTAGTCGTGGCCAAATGCGTATGTGACTGTACTTCGGCAGTCTCTATTATTGAGCGGCATAGAAAGCAGTAGCCACATATGACGGACTGGCGCAACATGGATATAACATGCCATTTGGACTTCTATACATTGAAGACGATCTTGGTCTGAACATCGGGGAAATTTAAGGGCCTGAAGTACAGCCTCATTTTCAGGCAATTCTTCGTGCCACATTTCAGCAGTGTACTATTGCGTCAAATGTTACGTGGATGTGTAAACTTTCATCGACTTGACGGGTTATACTGTTTCTCCTGTCAGCACGTTCGTCTAACATGTTATGTGTTCTATCGACAACTAGCTCCCCTCGTTCCTGCAGTACACAGTATTAATGATTTACAGACTCCCATACAAATAATGTCCTGGATGATTCCACAAATGGTTCAAATGGCTCTAAGCACTATGGGACTTAACATCTGAGGTCATCAGTCATCCAGACTTAGAACTACTTAAACCTAACTAACCTAACGACATCACACACATCCATGCCCGAGGCAGGATTCGAACCTGCTACCGTAACAGCCGCGTGGGTCCGGACTGAAGCGCCTAGAACCACTCGACCACAGCGGCCGGCTGGACGATTCCAAAACATAATACTCAGTCATTCTTGGATGCCATGTTATAGTGCTTTCGAGGTTTTAACTGTAGCATTTGGATCTTCTCTTACACTATATGATCAAAAGTATCCGGACACCCGGCTGAAAATGACTAATAAGTTCTTGGCGCCCTCCATCGGTAATGCTGAAATTCAATATGGTCCTGGCCCACTCTTAGCCTCGATGACAGCTTCCACTCTCGCAGGCATACGTTCAATCAGGTGCTGGAAGGTTTCTTGGGGAATGCTAGGCAATTTTTCACGGAGTGCTGCACTGACGAGAGGTATCGATGTCGGTCGTTGAGGCCTGTCACGAAGCCGGCATTTCAAAAGATCCCAAAGGTGTTCTGTACGTTTCTGGTCAGGACTCTGTGCAGGCTGGTCCATTACTGGTATGTTGCTGTCGTGTAACCACTCCGCCAAAGGCCGTGCATTATAAACATGTGCTCGATCGTGTTGAAAGATGCAGTCGCCATCCCCGAGTTGCTCTTCAACAGTGGGAAGCAAGAAGGTGCTTAAAACGTGAATGTAGGCCTGTGCTGTATAATTCCAGAAATGACTGAGGTCATACTTCACTAGGATTCGCTGTGAAGAACGTGTTTGTCCTTAACACATTCTTCAGGAAGAGAACAGAGAAAACTGACCTTCCAAAGACCAAATGGAAATGAAAATAAAACTAAGTATATTTTATCCAGCAATTAAGAACCTGTCAAGTTTTTCACAGTTCTCACCCACTTTGGTGTTTCTGTCTTAGAAAATCGTAAGATGCAGAGTAAAAACAGATACAAAACTAGAAAGAAATAAAGCCATAAGGCAGGAAGTCAGAAACGTAGATATTGAATATAATTACGGATAGCGAGCTATTCCAGATTAAATTACGAACAACTTCATAGTCTTAGATAATTTTATACAGGCATGAATAAGAGAGGTAATTATTTAATGAAGGTACTTACGCAAACAACCAAAACTATTGCGAATAGAAGAGAGTAAATGGACAAAAAATTCAAGTAGAGTGTGGCAACTATTAAATACAGGGTGAGAGTAGCATCCAGATGGTAACAGGAACATGATAGAAAGTGTCTAATTTGATAAAACTATTCCGAGATGCCCTCGAAAATATGTGAGAAGATACGATTAAAATAATGTTAGAGTAAACCAGAAAACAATGAAAGTGTGAAGAAGAAAAAAGTAAAACTTACGCTGTGTACGCACCAGATATCTCCTCTTTGGATGACAGACGGTACAGTTACTGACAAATAAGAGAAAATTCTACAATTCTACAAGTATTCAAATACTTCTTTAACAATTTGTATAGTTCGCGATATGAATCGGAAATACAGGTGGTTGATAATGAAAATAACGACATTCTGGAAGTAATGTGCAATGGGGTGAGCAAAGCTATTCGAAGTATTAAAACAGAAAAGGCGTCGGGAATTGGTATTTGAATAAAAATAGTTACAGCTGGAGGCAAAGTAATTAACAAGTCAATTGCAAAATTATTTATAAAACAGAGGAAATAAGTTTACCATAACCGAAATAATGGTGTAATTATTGTAATATATGAGAAATGGGTCAGAAAAAACACAAAACCCAGACATCTATCGGGCTCCTTCACTAAGGAAAAGACAATCATTAAAAAATTTCAAGAACTCTACGGAGAAACAATTGATTTTAATGGGGCAAAGGAACAAGTACCACTTTAGAAGAGCATGAAACATGATGTAGAGAATGAAGAAAGGAGAAACTTGAACAATGAGTATGAATTACCACTTCTTTGGTATACATAGATTTTGGCAAACCAACTGACTCTCTTTCCACTAAGTCTGTACTAACAGCATAAGCGTATGTGAGTACAATGAAAAATATGTGTCAAGGTACACTATTCATTAGCCTTCAGGACAGAGAGAAACTCTTAACAGAAAGGGACATCAGGCAACGAGAATCTATGTCACCAAAACTGCTCACAGTGGCCCTAGAGGAAGTTTTCATATGATTGAACTGGTGAACGAAGACGAAATACGTGAAGTGGAACGTAACTGAACTACCTAACTTTTACTAATGATATTTTAATGTTTGCCTCTTGTGAGGATAAACTTTAACAAAGAATGGAGGAACTTAATAGAGCAAGTTTTATAGAAGGTTTCAAAAATTGTATTTAACCAACGTTTCGAAAAGAATGAAGTCATACAAGCAATGATTAATTTTTTGTATTTATGGTAGTTGAAGTAAATAACTCGATGGACAGTAAAAGATATTAACAGATGAGAAAAAACGGATCGGAGTGCTTTTGAAAAACGAAATGTTTTAAAACTAAGCCTCCACAGTGTCTGATAAGAACAATTTACAATTAATTTGTGTTATCAGTTTTGGCTTATGGCTATAAGACTTGCTATTTTAAATACAAAAGCTGTTCAAAGACTGAAGGTTACTCAGCAAATAATGGACATATGCATTCGGGAATTACTAAGTTAGAAATGAATATAAACAAACCGATCAAGGAACAGGCTGAAGTAGGAAATATAACTGTAATTTTAATGTAAGCGGAATAGCTGCTATATGGACCAAGGAAGATTTTTAATGGGTTTCAAGAGATATGACCAACATGACGACCTGATGAAAAGTAGGCAGATGACGTTAGAAAACATGCAGGAACAACATTGATGCATATTGCTGAATACCGTGAAAAATAAAAGGCTAAAGGAGGCATTTATCCAGTAACGGCTGTCAAATGACTGCTGCTGATGTTATGACGATAATGATAAATATGATGATGTACACCTAAAGTTTTAATAGATTTACTTAATTAGGTGAACATGTATGATGGTTATGGTAGTTTGAAACATATGACTATTCAACTGCCCATCGCATACATATAAATAATTGACAGTTTGATTCCCTTTTCACTCACGCCAGTAGGTCACGGATCAGGACAATTACATTACTCGAAACAGACTCATGTAATACATACGATATACAAACACACGGGTAGCGTGACAGATTTTCAATACTGGTTTGAGGAGATATGATTTCCATAGCTATTTTTACATTCAGTTACTTGCGTGAAGACATACATAAAGTACCGTGCTGATTTCAAATTCAGAATTCCCGCTCAACCTCATATCACGTACGTGTGAGAAATGTTTTCGTAACGGCAACAGTTCGACAAACATTTTGCACGTAAAGGCAGATCAGTGTATGCATTCTTCCCTGAATATTTACCTGTTTACAGCGTCAATTAAGTGGCGTATGGCTTTATTGGTTAAAATATTACCTGTGTTGGGCATTTGTAGTTTCTGTGGAATCACTGCAACGTTGCACAACCAACCAGGTACAAGTGAGTTTTATCCTCTAGTTTCAGCTCCTTCACAATATGTATCCCATAATCAACCACAGACAGCCTCATAAATGACCACTCAAGTAAATTTATGGGATAGACGAGGAGTGATTTCAGATTATTACAAAATAAAACTTGGCGTTATTCGACACCCGCTTTTCGCAGGCTTGCCTCTGACTTCCGTACTCTACATTCCTCCATAAATGCTCATGTGTCTATTCTTATATTCTCTTTCCGTCTGGTGCTGCCTTCAGATATACGAGGGCGTGCTGAAAAGTAATGCCTCCAAATTTTTTATTTGAAAACTCTTAAAGCTTAGTACTTAAAACAAACGTTATTAACATTCTACATCTCTATTCTTCATGACTACATATTTATTTCTCAACATAGTCACCCTGGCGAGGAACACATTTCACCCAATGAGAGCCGGCCGAGGTGGGCGAGAGGTTCTAGGCGCTACAGTCTGGAACCGCGCGACCGCAACGGTCGCAGGTTCGAATCCTGCCTCGGGCATGGATGTGTGTGATGTCCTTAGGTTAGTTAGGTTTAAGTAGTTCTACGTTCTAAGGGACTGATGACCTCAGAAGTTAAGTCCCATAATGCTCAGAGCCATTTGAACCACCCAATGAGAGACTAGTTTGTTGATACTTTCACTGTAGAATGGTTGACTTCGTTGATAGAGCCACATCATCTCTGCTTCACCGCTTCATCACTATTAAAATGAAGCGCTCGAAGGTGTTCTTTAACTTTTCGAAACAGATGAAAATCAGATGGGACGAAGTCGGGACTGTATGAAGGATGATCAATGAGAGTAAATCCAAGGTGTCGGACTGTTACAACTGTCGCAGTGCACATGTGTTCTCTGGCATTGTCATGCTGAAGGAGATGTTGCTGCATGTGTGGACGAATTCGTCTATTTCGAAACCCCATTACGGTGCAGTACTACTCACGCATCGGCAGAGTTGCGTTACACATCACCATGCTTCGTGCTACAATTCGAAGCCGGCAGACGGCTGCATAATGTAGACACGAAGAGTAATAAAGATCTAGAATTTTAATAACATTTGTTTGATTTTAAAAGCTGTAACGGTTTTCACATAAAATATTCGGAGGCATTACTTTTCAGCAGGCCCTAGTATATGTTGAAATTCAGTTCGCACCATCTCTATACTAAAGCTATGGAAACCACCTACCATGATAACGTTTTTGCCTGAACCAGCTGAGTCAAGTGGTGGCCGACAAGATGCGAGAAACTTCTTGCGGAAATCTACAACATGGGTTGGTTCAAATGGTTCTGAGCACTATGGGACTCAACTGCTGAGGTCGTTAGTCCCCTAGAACTTAGAACTAGTTAAACCTAACTAACCTAAGGACATCACAAACATCCATGCCCGAGGCAGGATTCGAACCTGCGACCGTAGCGGTCTTGCGGTTCCAGACTGCAGCGCCTTTAACCGCACGGCCACTTCGGCCGGCCTACAACATGGGTTGCTATGAGATGAAACACATATACACACTAAAAGCAACAAGGCTCTGCAGAAGAGTCTATAACAACAGAATTAAAGGAGTTTGTACCTGAAAAGCAATGGATGTCTCACGCTATACCGTAATAACCTTATAAGAGAAAGAAAACCACAAGATGATCGAAAACTACCCCTGTTTACCCTCTGCATATAAAACGAAATACTACAGAGGTGAGGTAGAAGGTTCTGCCCTTATCCATCTTTATAAGAATAGAACAACTACTTGAGCACAGACTTCATCTACATCTATACTGCGGAAGCTACCTGATGGTGTGTGGCCGAGGGTACTTTGTATACCACTGCCTCTTCCGCCCTTTCGTGTTCCACTAGCGAACGGTCCGCGTGATGGACGATTGTTGGTAAGGACAATGTGAGCTCAGATCTCTAATTTTACCTTCATGGTCTTTTTGCGAGATGTGCATATTGGGAAGCAATATACAGACTGACTCCTCTATAAAGGTACATCCTCACAATCGTAATAACAAACAACACCGTGATGCAGAACGCCTCGCTTGTTCCGTCTGCCACTGGAGTTGGCTGGACATACCCGTGACGCTTTCGGGCGTACTAAACGAATCTGCAACGAAGCGCGCTGCTCTTCTTTGGCCGGCCGGTGAGGCCGTGCGGTTAAAGGCGCTTCAGTTTGGAACCGCGTGACCGCTACGGTCGCAGGTTCGAATCCTGCCTCGGGCATGGATGTGTGTGATGTCCTTAGGTTAGTTAGGTTTAATTAGTTCTAAGTTCTAGGCGACTGATGACCTCAGAAGTTAAGTCGCATAGTGCTCAGAGCCATTTGAGCCATTTGAGCTCTTCTTTGGATCTTCTCTGTAAACTCTATCAGTCCTTTCTAGTACATATCATAGACTGACGAGCAATCTCAAGGTAATTTTAGAACAGACGACTTTATATCCAGTCCAGATTACGATAGATCAAGGGGAACCAGAAATATCAGTATGAGATTGAAAGAAATGCTCCCTGCAGGTGGAAGTACACTACTGGCCATTAAAATTGCTACACCACGAAGATGTGCTACAGACGCGAAATTTAACCGACAGGAAGAAGATGCTGTGGTATGCAAATGATTAGCTTTTCAGAGCATTCACACAAGGTTGGCGTCGGTGGCGACACCTACAACGTGCTGACACAAGAAAAGTTTCCAATCGATTTCTCATACACAAACAGCAGTTGACCGGCGTTGCCGGGTGAAACGTTGTTGTGATGCCTCGTGTAAGGAGGAGGAATGCGTACCATCACGTTTCCGACTTTGATAAAGGTCGGATTGTAGCCTATCGCTATTGTGGTTTATCGTATCGCGACATTGCTGCTCGCGTTGGTCGAGATCCGACGACTGTTAGCAGAATATGGAATCGATGGGTTCAGGAAGGTAATACGGAACGCCGTGCTGGATCCCAACGGCCTCGTATCACTAGCAGTCGAGATGACAGGCATCTTATCCACATGGCTGTAACGGATCGTGCAGCCACGTCTCGATCCCTGAGTCAACAGATGGGGACGTTTGCAAGACAACAACCATCTGCACGAACAGTTCGACGACGTTTGCAGCAGCATGGACTATCAGCTCGGAGACCATGGCTGCGGTTACCTCTTGGCGCTGCATCACAGACAGGAGCGCCTGCGATGGCGTACTCAACGACGAACCTGGATGCACGAATGGCAAAACGTCATTTTTTCGGATAAATCCAGGTTCTGTTTACAGCATCATGATGGTCGCATCCGTGTTTGCCGACATCGCGGTAAACGCACAGTGGAAGCGTGTATTCGTCATCGTCATACTGGCGTATCACTCGGCGTGATGGTATGGGGTGCCATTGGTTACACGTCTCGGTCTCCTCTTGTTCGCATTGACGGCATTTTGAACAGTGGACGTTACATTTCAGATGTGTTACGACCCGTGGCTCTACCCTTCATTCGATCCCTGCGAAACCCTTCATTTCAGCAGGATAATGCACGACCGTATGTTGCAGGTCCTGTACGGGCCTTTCTGGGTACAGAAAACGTTCGACTGCTGCCCTGGCCAGCACAGTCTAACCAATTTAAAATGTCTGGTCAATGGTGGCCGAGCAACTCGCTCGTCACAATACGCCCGTCACTACTCTTGATGAACTGTGGTATCGTGTTGAAGCTTCATGGGCAGTTGTACCTGTACACGCCATCCAAGCTCTGTTTGACTCAATGTCCAGGCGTATGAAGGCCGTTATTACGGCCAGAGGTGGTTGTTCTGGGTACTGATTTCTCAGGATCTATGCACCCAAATTGCGTGAAAGTGTAATCACATGTCAGTTCTAGTATAATATATTTGTCCAATGAATACCCGTTCATCATCTGCATTTCTTCTTTGTGTAGCAATTTTAATGGCCAGTAGCGTATTAAAGTCCCAGTGATTAACAGCCCCTGCAATCGCAACAAAGTACCAGAGTTTGAAGCGCTCCTTAAAGAGCGTTGAGCTCACGTTGCACTCGGTACAGAAATCTAGTTAAAACCAGAAAGTGACAGCAGTGAGATATTAGGGATAAATTTAAGAATATAGCGAAAGGATAAGCTAATGGTAAAAAGGTCGAAAACTCTTTGAACTGTCGCATTTTCGGTTCACACTTGGTTCTACTTCATGACCACAAAAGATGGAATCTCTGAAAAATGACTGATGTTCGATCTTTATTCATATCACGTGTATATTAATGGAAAATTTGAATGAAATTAAGACTTTAATAATTTTGTCAATTTTCCGTGGTATTTTATAGTTTCCAGCGAGGAATTTCATTATATGTTAGATCTCAGTAAACTCTGGTGCAGTGGCGATGTTTCGTGGTTATTTCATCATCATGAGACCTAATGTCCCTTGCAGGCAACACAGGAAATCACGCAGGCAAAGGCCAAAAGTAAAATACTAATTTTCACTGCAGCTTTACAATTATTTAGAGTTCGTAAGACCGCTTACAGAAAGTCCATAACAGTACAGTTTAATTTACTGTGGTATATTAGCGGCAATATACGTAGCAGAACACGTCGTTCTATAAATAAACACTAGAGACACTTTGAAAGCAAACATGAGAATATCAGACAATACTGACCCGGATTACGGAACTCATATATCGCAGTCAAACGAAGCGTGGAAGCCTAGTACTCTACCTTGAGACAATCGCCTGCTTTATCTTCGCGACACGAATAAGCTCCGGCCTAACTTTCCCTCATGGCCTAGAAAGATTTCGTCACAACAATATTTCAGAACACCTCATTTTCTTAAGAAAATTTCATCCTGACCGTGAGAGCGTGTATTCCTACGCCTACTGAAGACGTACTTCAAGGAACATTACCATGTATACGTCAGTACAATGCTGTTGTAAATTTTTGTGGAAAAATGTATCACTCACCAGCTCTGTATGAGCAACATGAAAAAACATGCCACTAAAATGATCAACAATCACTCGTCATTAATGCCCGAGAACTAGCTTAAGACGAATGAATAAGGGGCCATAAAATTCTTCCCTGCTGCAGGGCGCGTCATATTGTTAAACGGACTGATGCTTCCATCATTTTTGGACGTATATTTATGTTTATTTATTGCAATGCCTGTGTTATTCTGATTACAATGCAAAGTTCCTTTGGACATGCACGCATAATTGACTACATTTGGAGGTTTGGATGTGGCCGTGAGTCGTGCACGGATAGCCAAATGGTAAGGCGAGCGCTCGCGTTAATCAGGAAATCCGGGTTCGAGTCCCGGACCGGCACAAATTTTCACTGTCGATATTCCATTTTACAACTGATGGTTGTCCTTGTTCACAAATGCGAATTCATTTAACTTATTTTTGGAAGTGGCTGAAATGTTGGTTCGTTTTATATTATGGCATTTCTGAAACCGAAAACAGTTTTATAGAAACTGTCTTAGGTTGCGAAAATTAACGTAAATACATGTGTGGAGTGGGAGTGTGTATTTCTGTTTCCGTGTACGTGTTTCTGTGGGTGGTGCAATCTTCAACGCAACCTCCACCAATTGCGAGAAACGAATGGATGTGCTATTTATTGAGTAGTCTTTAAATCTGCCAGTAACAAAGAAATTTAGATCGACCTCGCGTTTTCGCTAGAAAGTATTCTGTTATTGTTGCTGACTATCGAATTACCCCAACAATGGTTGAAAATACAATTTATGACTGCTTCCTATTCTATTTGCTTTTTATATAATAAATCGAATGAAGAGAGAGTATTTTCACTAAGCTACAATAATTCTGATAAAATGGTAAAATGTTATTCTTTCTCAGTTTCCGTAGTTTTTGGCCGTCTTCGTCTTATGATCAGCTGCTTCTAATCCTCTGTACACTCCCAGCATGCCAGCCCTGGCACTACGCCTGCCCTTTTAATGCCAGTGTTACACAACGAACGATTGAATGGTCACCTACAATGGAGCTATGTATTATAATTATCCAGTAGGTACGTAGAGTATCAGAAGGGATAGACTCTGTTTTAGCCAGTTCACATGCCAGATATGCAATTCAGCTGCATCCTAAGCAGTCGTTCACAACTCCGTAAATGTGTTTTTTTGCACCTCGCTCATATCTGTAGTGGTGCTATCGTGTTACCATGTGTTACTTCCGTTTCAATTGAAGTGTCTGGGCAAGAATAACCATTAGTTTTACAGAAAGAATCATCTTTAAACTATTATGAATAAACTATCGGCAAAAACAGTAAAGTGTTCTAATAATTTTCCGCTAAGTTCTACTTGTGTGAAGGTTTTTTGGATTTTAATGCCACATGGCCATAGAGGATTTTATCCGCTGTAGCTAAGGCGTATGTGATAAATGGAGTAATATTTAATTGTACGAATAAGAACAGTCAACATATAAACCATTTTACACGTATCTACGAATAGTTGAATGTAAACATTCATTGACTTCCAGAAGAGCCGGTTGCATAGTAAATACACTTTCTGAAATTCAAATGCTGTTTGCGTTAGAGTTATATGTGCTCATTCGCTGCTAAATATTTAGTGGTTGTCAAGAGATGTCCTGTTTATTTCGTTTTCGTGGATCAGAGACCTGTCGCCAAAATTCTAATTTCCAATAACTATGCAATGTAATTTCTACGAAATACGCACAGTTGGTCTTTAAAAAAGTATAGTAAAAGATAAGAATCATTGAATTCAAGTTAGTCACACAGTGCATTCGGTGTAGAAATGTGAAATACTTACATTTACTGTTTAGCCGAATTTCTCAACCCATCTGAAATCGTCTGCAAGTAAGATGGGGCTGGACGTTTTAGCTCTTAGTGACATTCGGGTAAGGGGTGAGAAAGAAGAGGAAGTGGGAGAATACAAGGTCTACCTGTCAGGAGTCAAAGCAGGAATAGCACAATGGGGTGTAGGGCTTTACATCAGGAAAGAAATGGAACCCAGCGTAGTTGCAATAAGGTATGTAAACGAACGACTGATGTGGATAGATTTGACAGTGTCTAGCAAGAAAATTAGGATTGTGTCAGTATATTCGCATTGTGAAGGGACAGATCAAGATAAGATGGATAGTTTTTATGAGGCACTCAGTGATGTAATTGTTAGAGTAAAGGACAAGGACAGTGTTCTGCTCATGGGTGATTTTAACGCCAGGATTGGAAATCGAACAGAAGGGTATGAAAAGGTTATGGGTAAATTTGCAGAGGATATGGAGGCCAACAGGAACGGGAAACAACTCTTGGATTTCTGTGCCAGTATGGGCTTAGTAATCACAAACTCCTTTTTTAAACATAAGAACATTCACCGGTATACTTGGGAAGGCAGGGGAACCAGATCTGTCATTGACTATATAATAACAGATCCGGAATTCAGGAAGGCTGTGAGGGACACACGTGTATTCAGGGGATTCTTTGATGACACTGATCATTATTTAATCTGCAGTGAAATTGGGATTGTGAGGCCGAAAGTGCAGGAGGTCAGGTCCATATGTAGGAGGATAAGAGTGGAGAAACTTCAGGATAAGGAAATCAGGCTCAAGTACATAACAGCGATCTCAGAAAGGTACCAGTTAGTTGAATGTAGTCAATTACAGTCATTGGAAAAGGAATGGACAAGGTACAGGGACACAGTACTAGAAGTCGATACTATATTGCTTCACACCGTACACGATGTTTGAAACCCCAACTGCGGAGCTGTGCAACGAGCTGCAAAATTTCCTGACCTAAAGCTGTTCGTATTTGTGAAGGTTTCAGTGAAAGTTGCGAGGAACCTGCTGCAGTGTTACCGGTGTACGTTTCCAGGTCGTGTGGTCTAATCCTCCAATCCTTCTTACTGCAGTCGGATTACCACAGAGCATATAAATTTGGCGTAGGAGTTGTGACTTTTAACATTGTCTCGCGAGTCAAAGCAAGGCTGGTGACCACTATAGGGAGTGTTTTGCAAGTGTAACAATATCAAGAAGTGATCTAGATTCACCGATAAGCGTTTCCATGACTAATCAGCTCTGAAATACGTCACTTAATTTTACTCGTATGCCGCAAATCTCCAGAGAACATAAATGCGGGTTCGTGACAGGTGTGATGTAGAGGTCACAGAAGGTTAGTGTATACGACTGGCGTAGTACACCAACCACCATCAGCATCTTCAGCTTCATTACAGTATCTGTTCTATCGGACATGCAACGGGGTGCTTCATGAAAAGGCTTCAGCGTGGATGCACAACCAATGTCCGAACTCCTATGGGGATAAGAAATCTGCTAGCAGAGCGTTAATGGGCGGGGTAGATGCGGTGCGGCAAGCGGGAAGTTGGGGATTTGGGTCCGATGGAAAGCGTCTCCGCGAGGCTGTTAAGGCAACCGTTTTAGAGAAGCGGAGCATCCGGACTCGAGTCCCGACCTGCCACAAATTTTCAACAGTCGCCGATGCATTGCTGCAATGCCCTGTGCGGCTGGAAGTTATTTCCTTCCTATCTCTTTCCCACCCCATTTCCTTTCCATACCTTTCACCCCAGTTATCCATTTTCTGCTTCATATTCTGGACATAACTGACGATCCGGCACCGAGTGTAATTAGAAATATTCCCAGACTTCGTTTCTTTCATACCTTTCCAAAATCATTTAACTTCTTTGCTAGCACTGCAACTCATACAAATAAAAAAGGTAAATAGCAAAATAGTCAGGCCATCATATTTGTTCCTAATATTATACTTTTGCCCACCTTCATTTCTGCTGTTTTTTCTTCATCATATAACTACATTCGATTTCGGTCTTATACAGTCCTATGATTTTCATGGTTCAGAAACATACAACGAGGGGCAAATTCATCTTCCTGGCAAAGAAATGGTATTGATATCAATGAAACTTTGCCTTTACAATGTTGTTACTTGATGCGTATTATGATATATCGAGTGGCAGATTTCAACGGAAGAGTTTTGCTTCAACAAACTCTTAAAGTTGTCGTATCGTGTATATATCGTTCAAGTCTACAAATGAAAATACTTTATCGTCATAAAATTCCTTGTCTTCACTGTTATTGAGAGTCTGTGTATAGTCTGCTACTTCGTTTTCAATAGCTGTAAAATGGGAGACTGAATCCAAAATGTGACTGTTATTCACTGGAAGACCTGAAGGACGTCCTCATACACCATCTACAGATGGAATCATCGATAAAGTGCACAATGTGGTATTTGATGACCTGTGACTTAAATTGAATGAAATAGCTGACACAATAGCAATATCATAAGAAATATTATGGAACATTTTACAGGAAGAACTGACTACCCCAAGCTTATCCACGATCTTTGTCGGATTATTTCAATGGCAGCGAAATCAAATGGACAACGAATCTCTCAGCAGTACTTGGAACGTTTTAGAAAGAAACCAAAAAATTCTGCGAGCAGATACGTTACAGTTCAAAAATGGTTCAAATGGTTCTGAGCACTATGGGACTTAACTTCTGAGGTGATCAGTCCCCTAGAACTTAGAATTACTTAAACCTAACTAACCTAAGGACATCACACACATCCATGCCAGAGGCAGGATTCGAACCTGCGACCGTAGCGGTCGCGCGGTGCCAGACTGTAGCGCCTAGAACCTCTCGGCCACCCCGGCCGGCATACGTTACAGTGGTTATGCCGTGTGTCCACGAAGCACACCAGAAAACAAACAATAATCGAAGCAGTGGTAGAAGCCGCTGGCAATGAAAAAATTAATGAACTTAAAGTAAAAGTTCTTAGAACATCCATACCATTCCTAATACGCTTGTTGAAGATGTCGCAGCGCTCCTGTGTGGTCTGACATTGTCATGCAGAAGAAGAGGGTGCTCCACATGTGAAAGAACTCTTCGAATTCGTCCTTTCAGTCTTCTGAGGGTCTCGCAGTACTTTGGAGAGTTTATGGTGGTGGCTTTAGGCATGAATTCCAAGTGCAATACACCTTGAACAGTCCAGAACACTGTGAGCATGACTTTGCTTGCTGATGGCGTGGTCATGAGCTTTTTTGATTTCGGCGATCCTTTGTGGCGGAACTCCAATAATGCTCTCTTGTTTTCGGTGTCAAAATGGTGAACTCAATTTAATTACATCTCACAATGTTGGTAAGAAACCTGTCAACCTCACGCTCTAAGCGCAAAAGAAATTGTTTACAGATGTCCAGTCTATTGTGTTTCATGTCAGGAGTGGACATCCTAGGCACACAGCGTGTACACAGTCCTCCCTACCGCAGTTCTGCAATGGTGGCCTGTGCATGCTCTCGTGGCATGCCACTCTTATCTGACAGATGTGTCTGCGTTATCCGACAATTTTCTCTGAGTTCGTCAACCTCATTCCGATGAGTCTCGTCGCATTCCGTATGCGGTAGTCCACTCCGAGGTCTATCACACACGTTGAGTTAATGCCGGCCGCTGTGGTCGAGCGGTTCTAGGCACTTCAGTCCGCAACCACGCGGCTTCTACGGTCGCAGGTTCTAATCCTGCCTCGGGCATGGATGTGTGTGATGTCCATAGGTTAGTTAGGTTTAAGTAGTTCTAAGTCTAAAATGTCTCAAGCACAGCCTTCCGAATTTGCACAGAAAATCTCTGCAGCCGAAGTTGTTTCAGCCCTAGATACTCTGAAATCTGGTAAAGCGGCTGGTTGTGATGGAATATACCCGGAGTTCCTTAAACATGCTGGCCAAGGTGCAGTGCAGTGGCTAACTGCACTGCTTAATGAAATTCTCGCAACAGGGAGACTGCCAATTTTTTTTTAAGAAAACTAAAGTAATTGCCATCCTGAAACCGTCAAAATCTGGTAACAATCCTGAAGATCCATTGCACTTCTAAGTGTCTGCTATAAACTGCTGGAGAGAGTACTCTATAATAGAATTGCACCAACTATCCTGAAACGCATTCCTGTAGAACAGGCAGGCTTCAGACGAGACCGCAGTTGTAGCGATCAAGTGCTAGCGTTGGCAACGTACATAGAGAAGGGCTTCGAAGACCTGAAGAAAACAATGGCCGTGTTTATTGACCTAACATCAGCATATAATACAGTGTGGCGGAAAGGCATGCTTCTTAAGTTCCTAAGAATAATTCCATGTAAAAGAATTGCACAACTACTCAATAACATGCTGTCCAACAGGAAATTCCAAGTTCACCTAAAAGGTCAAGTAAGCAAGATATACAATTTAAATGACGAACTACCACAAGGATCAGTATTGCCCCCCCCCCCCTACTTTTAAATTTATATGTCGCTGACTTGCCAGAAACGAAAGCAAGAACATTTATCTATGCTGATGACATAGCCTTGGTGATGCAGGCTAACGATTTTACAACTTCAGAAATGACTACCACTCAGGATCTGCGAATTCTAGATGAATTTTTTAATGAATGGCGACTCAAAGTAGACAGAAATAAAACTGAATCCTCCACCTTCCATATGAGTAATAGGCATGCTCGCTATAAACCGCAAATTTCCTTTAGAAATCAGTTGCTGTTATATAACCCATTCCCAAAATATCTCGGCGTGACCTTGGATCGTTCGCTAACGTATAGAAAACACCTAACTGAAACAGCTTTAAAAATGAGAACCAGAAACAATATATTACAAAAACTCTCAGAAACAAGTTGGGGAGCTACGGCATCAGTACTCAAAACCACTGCCCTCTCACTTGTATACTCTATTGGGGAATATTGCAGCCCAGTATGGCTGAACAGCGCTCATACAGCCATGGTAGACACGCAGCTGAATGTAGCCATGAGAAGCGTATCCGGGACAATAAAATCCACACCCACAGAATGGCTACCTGTTCTGTCTAATATTGCACCACCGAAGTTACGACGTCAAGCAGCGTTGAAAAGGGAATGGGAGAAATGCTCCAAGAACCCCGAGTTACCGCTACACCAGGACTGTGATGCCACTCAAAGGCAACGTCTTAAGTCCAGGAAACCCCCCTGGAGAGTTGCAAAAAGGCTTACTGCTGAAGGATTCCAACCAGAAACAGCATGGCGGGAAGAATGGTTCGCAGCCAATCCCGATTCTGCAGGTCTCATTGCTGATCCTACACGAGTCCTTCCTGGATTCCACTTACCTAGGAGGTCGTGGACCACCCTAAATCGCATACGCATCAAGCACGGAAGATGCCAGGACTTGAAGCATAAGTGGGGAGTCGCTGAAAGTGCCAAGTATGACTGCGGACACCAACGACAAACAATACACCACATAGTCACAGAGTGTCCCCTACGGAAATATGCTGGAACTCTGACCAGCATACATGAGGTCTCTGAGGAAGCAATCTCCTGGCTGGATACTTTAGATATTAACCTATAGTTCTTATTACAACTTGAAGCTCTGTTTGTCAGTATTACTGTTTATAAAAACCACATTTTCTCTTTTACATGTAACTCATCCTAGTGTTTTTATCCATATGTATCTAATCTATTTTATTTGTAGCATATGCATATTGTGTTACCAGTAACATCATTGCTGTTCAATTCAAGTAATGTATCCTTGATGCCAAACGAAATAATAAAAAAAAGTCTAGGGGACTGATGACCTCAGATGTTAAGTCCCATTGTGCTTGGAGCCATTTGAATCGTTGAGTTAACCACCGTTTCCTTCATTACTAGCACGAACAACCCAACGTCACACGTTCTACATCTGCATCTACATCCATACTCCGCAAGCCACCTGACGGTGTGTGGCGGAGGGTACCTTGGGTACCTCTATCGGTTCTCCCTTCTATTCCAGTCTCGTATTGTTCGTGGAAAGAAAGATTGTCGGTATGCCTCTGTGTGGGCTCTAATCTCTCTGATTTTATCCTCATGGTCTCTTCGCGAGATATACGTAGGAGGGAGCAATATACTGATTGACTCCTCGGTGAAGGTATGTTCTCGAAACTTCAACAAAAGCCCGTACCGAGCTACTGAGTGTCTCTCTTGCAGTCTTCCACTGGAGTTCATCTATCATCTCCGTAACGCTTTCGCGATTACTAAATGATCCTGTAACGAAACGGGCTGCTCTCCGTTGAATATTCTCCATCTCTTCTATGCACCCTATCTGGTACGGATCCCATTACTAATGTTGATACAATCACCACCATACACAGCTTTCACTCTTCTATGGGTGTCAATTAGAGGCTCATTTTCTGCGGTTACAAATTCGATCCCAGCACGCTGTTTCTCGCGCACCCCGATATAGTTAGTTACACACCGCCATGTTACACGTTACAATTCGGTGTCCTCTTGCAGCAGAGGATTGCAACTTGTGTCAGCGAAGCGGGATATTCGATCGAGTAATATGCATGAAACGTAGTACCTCAAATGATATTGAGAATAGAATGAAAAACTCTGAGGCATTACATTTAAGCACGCCCTCGCAAAATGCATACTGGAAATAGCAAGAAATACGTTTTTGAAAAAGAAGAATTTGTCGACACCCTGTATAAATTTAAGTGACAGGAAGTTTTTTCTGTAGGTATTTATCTGGAGTATAAGTCTGTATTGAAGTGAAACATTGACGATAGCCAATTCAGAAGAGAAGAAGATGGAAGATTTTCAGATGTGATGTTATAGGATCATTCTGAAAATTGGAAGGGTACATCGAATAACAAATGAGGAGATACTGAATCTAATTGGGGAGAAAAGAAACTTATCGCAAAACTTAACCAGAAGAAGGGATGGGTTGATAATGATGCAGACTGAGGCGTCGTGGAAATTTCAATTTGGTAATGGAAGGAAGTGTGGGGTATAAATATTGTAGAGGAAGACCAAGGCTTGAATACAGCACACGGTTTCAATAGGATGTAACTTGCGACAGAGATGAAGAGGCTTGCGTGGAGAGTAGCGTGGAGAGCTGAATCAACCCAGTATTCGAACTGAAGACTACAACAACAACAATCAGTGGTCTGGAAGCGCCACGCCACACAATGTGTGTGTGAGATATTATGTGACTTAACTGCTAAGGTCATCAGTCCCTAAGCTTACACACTACTTAACCTAAATTATCCTATGGACAGACACACACACCCATGCCGGAGGGAGGACTCGAACCTCCGCCGGGACCAGCCGCACAGCCCACACAATATAATATATACAGAATACAGCCGCCTGCACATATTATCTACGCCTTAACAGGAAATCTGAACGAGTTTGTCTTGAAGACGGAGGTACGAGGGCGGGTAAGAGTGTACCCTGCCGCGAAAAGAGAATGATGGAAGCAAGTTCTGTGTGAAGGCCAGCGGAGCAGTAAATACGGTGAAATAAAGGCTCTCCGCGATATCTGGGCTACCTTCCCTGACAGCACGAGCGTTGCTGCTCGCCAAGGCGAGTGCCACGCGACACGCACTGCTGACGTTGACAGAAGCAGGCAGCCCTGAGCGAGCGTTTACACAGCTGCATCCGCTGTCAGCAGCCGTCGCTAGTGTGCGCCAAACCACCTCCGTGCCACTGGAAAGGCAATGGAAACACAATGAAACTGGAAGTTTTGCATTGAGCTACAAGGGTTAAAGTTTAACATGAAATCGGTATCGATGTTGTTAGACACGGAACTCCAGATCGTACTTCTTTTTGTTTTGGCTATCTGAAGACGACATTGACTCGGTTCATCTTCGTTTCTTCTGGCCTTTATCCTTGTCCAATGATCTTTCATTTTCATCCTCTGCAACCTTTTTTGTCCTTCTATCCACTATATTATTTACGGAATTCCAACATTGTGTGGTATCAAGATCAGCAACTCAATATATTTTTAATATATCAGTTAAGATTTACGTCAAAATTGTAAATAATATTTTTATTAGTGGTTAGTTTCGAACATTTTCGTTCATTCTCAAACCATTATCCACAAAAGGAGGTACAATGCTATTAAAAAAAATATGAAATACATTTTCAAACGTTTTGTGTGAACAGATTACAGCATGTATGTATTCGAAACGATAAACAGTTAAAATTCTCTGTGTTACTAGTAGAACACATTCTCCAAAAATTATTATCAAGACAATCGTAACACAGTCACACTTGTTATTTTTACCTGATGTAAAAATAAATGTATTGTGTACAGTGAAACATTAAAAATGCAGGTATGTCATAAAATATTTATTGAACTGCTGTAATATGTATACGCAAAGTGTTTGAAATTGCTGTATTTTGTGTTTCATTGCTAACATTACATCGTCCAATGTAAGTAATGGTTTGAGAATGAACGAAAATGTTCGAAGCTAGTCACCAATAAACATATTATTTGCAACTCTGACAGGAACCTTGATTGATATATTACATTATATTATTATCACGGGTCTTATTCTACCCTGGTATCCAGTGACAGTCTTAATTTTGAGTCTGAAACTCATCCTGCTGTAAATCTATGTTTCTGTAGTCCCATATGTTCCAGATCCTTTGTACCATCTGGACGCAGCGTACTTTGTATTTCGTGTCCGCGAGAAACTACATTATATGATGCGTCAACGTCCCCTGGTCCATTCTAAGAATATGTTCGAAGAACATAGTCCTCTTCCTGACTGTATACGAGATCGTATCTACCTGGGTCTACAGCTCTTGGTTCACTTTGTGAGTTAACAAGCGTTGCGCTCTCATTTAAATATATGGCCGAAAGAGTCAGCCTATAGGAATTGTGAAATGAACCCTGTCGTCGAGGACCGTGTGCCACAAAGGGCACAGATTCCCCACGAGATGGGGAAATTCACAGGCGTCTATTGTCTATTGAGGCCTAAGCTATGCAGTGTGCGAGTGATCAGACGAGAACCTACGTCATAGGGAAACCCAGTGGAAGGCTTTTGTGGCTAAGGAGACGTAGCAGTGTTAAATATGGCGGACCTAAGATCGGCCATAAAGGGAAACATTTATGAAAACTATTTAATTCTGTAGTAATGCAGGGAATCAAGCCACAGTAACTTTAATCGGACAGCCTCCAAAAATTTTCATGGTGATTCGAATAAAACTCGAATACTGATCGCATCTATAATAGTTCAGAATTTACTGTTAAAGTGAAATTAACAAGTTTTGTAACGAAGACCTGAATGCTAAAATCTCAACGCTTTAGCCGATCTTAACGATTGATATTTCATACAGAAGCGCATCATTAAAATGACAAATGTTGTGAATATCAACTCTTTAACTTCATTTGTTTAAAAGATTAGTAAACTTTTAATTATTAATATTTTCAGTTAAGCATCAGATCATCATTTCCTCCACACAAAACACATTGAACGATGACGGCATGACACATTATTAAATCATTAAGTAATAGAATATTTGTTGTAAAGTTTAGTGCATAATAGTTACTTTTGTTCTTTATTTATATATCAGAAAGCACATTGGTGATAGGCTACTGGCCGTGACATTCAAAATTAAGAAGGAAATTGTACAGGTTTTATGTAAAACAATTTAACGTTTGTTATGTAATGGATATTAATGTTACTTTATTTAGAATGTGAAAGTGGTCAAGCTTTGATTATTTACGTATGTTAAAATGTAAAGTCATGCAGAATAAGCTGTAGCCAATCAATGGACGGCTTCAGGAATGGGAACTGCCCTAGTCAGTTAGTTGAGCGAGGATATTCGGCACGCGGGAAACGCGGCCAGGGACGGGCAGAGATAGTGCTTGTGCAGACGCGAAAGCGGGCAGTTCGGATGGAGACACTAAAGGGTACAATTCGGATGCAGACGCGAAAGCTACGGTCGTTCTATAGGTAGCTAGGAAGTAAATGACTTAGAAAATTTCGCGTTGTGTAGTATCGCGGGACTTGTCAAATGGATATGCGCTCGAGTGTAATAGTGATTCTAAGTGCGACCACTTTCGCTATTAGTTTGCTTTCTGAATAAACGTAATTCTAACCAAATCGCAACTGTGTGGCCTACATCATTTATGGGTCGTTAATTTAGTTCCCGATATTATTATTACTGTTATTCTATTTTATATTAACTTTGTATTTCGCAAACTTGCCATCAGCCAGACAATTTAACTAAAGAGTCACAAGTGGAGGAGGTGGAGATTAGTGTTTAACGTCCCGACGACAACGAGGTCATGAGAGACGGAGCGCAAGCTCGGGTGAGGGAAGGATGGGGAAGGAAATCGGCCGTGCCCTTTCAAAGGAATCATCCCGGCATTTGCCTGAAGCGATTTAGGGAAATCACGGAAAACCTAAATCAGGATGGCCGGAGACGGGATTGAACCGTCGTCCTCCCGAATGCGAGTCCAGTGTGCTAACCACTGCGCCACCTCGCTCGGTAGAGTCACAAGTGTCTAATTTAGGGCGTGTAATGGGACACGTGCGCTTCAACCGCCAGACGAGTTGGAGCCAAGGCATTTCGATGAAGGGGAACCGCATGTGAGCCCGAACATCTTTGGGATGTTAGCTCGCAACTTGACTTCTATATTAACCGTCTCTTGTTCTTCAAGGTATCAATATCTCGAGAATTATTCGTTCCAAAATTTCTAGCTAAGTAATCACGTTCTTAAAAGATCCAGACTCTCTGCTGCATATAACAATTTAGAACAAATCGCTGTCTGGCTCTGAGCACTATGGAACTTAACATCTGAGGTCATCAGTCCCCTAGACTTAGAACTACTTAAACCTAACTAACCTAAGGACATCACACACACACCCATGGCCGAGGCAGGATTCGAACCTGCGATCGTAGCGGTCGCGCGGTTCCAGACTGAAGCGCCTAGAACCCCTCGGCCTCAACGGCTGGCAAATCGCTGTCTGATACTGTCTTAATTCTGCATTGTTCGAAAGATTCTTCTTACTTTAAATCTTCGTAGTCAGTTTTTGTAGGCTAAATTTATCTTGTTTATTTGTGATCTTTTTTCCGTGAGGCCAATTTCCTTCCATTCTCGGAGGTATTTAAATCTCTCTACCTTTGGATTTTCTCCTCTTCTAACGTCATCCATTTTGGGGCTGTCTTGATGTATGTCAATATTAAATCTTCTCAATCTGTAAAGCTACTTTTGCTGCTTGTCTTCGGAGTTGAATTATTTGATTCCGACGACATCAAGATCGTATTGAACAAGAATCGGTCGAAGCCTTGCTGAATGGGGCTTCCCAACATTCATCGGCAGTGATTTAGGGAAACTAAGCGAAAACTAAATTAGGAGGGCCGCATGAAGGTTCTAAACTTGTACGTGCTAAACACGAGTGCTGCGTTGTAACCACTGCACCACATCGTTCGTTGCCTATTATTTGGGGATCACATAGATCTCTTTGGGTTTGCGCACTCATCGGTAGAAGAAGCGAAATTAATAGAGGTGAAAATTTCCATCGGCGTAATTTAAAACGACTGTTTGAAAAGCGTGAAACGGGAAAAAAGTCCAAACTGAAGCGGTAAGTTTGGCCTACGCTGTTTGAGTGAAAATAAAGTTTCATCATAACTGCGAAAAAATAATATCAGCGTTCGGTTGCCGATACTCTTTTATAATTCAACTTGGAGCCATGTCCTAGATGAATAGCAAAACACTAATTGGTAGTTTTTCCTTGTTCATCTACATTTTTACGGTACAGCTGATTCAAAATTGTTAGTCTTCAGTATCCTTTTATCCTTTTGCTTCTTGTGCTGTCTCCATAATTTCAAGAACGTTTTGAGGTGGGTCTTCAGGTCGGAATGCCTTGAAGAGATTAGCATCCTAATCTCTTACACCCATGATTTCGTTGTGCAATCAGATTCCTGAAGGCACCCTTCCCCCCCTCCCCCCTCCCTCCCCCCCCCCCCCCCCGCCGCAATTTCGATAAAAACAAAACAGGGTAGTCAGAAACAGTGTGAAAAGGTTGTAAGGTTGTTGTAGGATACGTTGTGCTGAGAAATAATTGTTCAGAAAAAAATCCAATACGTTGCGTTGTTTCCGAGTTAATTAGCATTGAAATTAGTCAACCAGGCCGTTGCGCGTGCAAATCCAAGTGGCCCGCCAGAGACGGTGTCGCCAAACGTTTGGTTTCCTAAAACCGAACGTGGGACAGTAGTAAGGATCGAACCCGAGACTAAGTTGAGCAGTCTCGTACGTTATCATCTCTGCTGTGTTAAACACTGTATTTGGTGGGTCGCTAGAATTTGCCTGAGCAACAGCCCCAGTGGCTAAGTTCTGTGATAATTAACTCTGAAATGGCCCAACGTATCCAGTTTTTTCTTAACAGTTATTTCTCAGCATAACTTACCCTGCAACATCCTGAAAAACTTCTCAGACTGTTTCTAATCACCCTGTGCAGGTATCATTCCCTACCTGATTGGGTGTCCGATTGCATAAGCTCTGAAGAATCTGTTCTGGAAGTAACAGAATTTTAACCGCTTTTATTTTCGAAGACATAAGCATCTTATCACCAAATACTTTATTCTCCCGTAAATTTGCTTATTTTGTTATAGATTCTCTTGTCTTTTCAATCAGTCGCTGTACTATCTGTATAGACTGTCCTTTGGTTACAGCGGTGTAAATGATTGCGAACACCATGTTACGGGGATCTATTTTCTTTTTTAATAGCAGCAAACAGAACCCTTTCGTGTAACAGCAGCTACTTTCTTCATATGAAGTATATTTCGTAGGTACGCGGCACGATTCAAAATTCAAGTAAAGTTTTTGTCTCACAGAATGCATCGAAGTCTCAACTGATGTAGTACGCAGACATTCCAAGCCAATGACTGAACAAACTGTCTGAAAGGGATTTGTAGCGACTGATAAGAACTGTGCTTTCTTTTATTTTCAGTAATTTTTATACACTTGTATAAACTGTTGTTGGTCTGCTGACCGATGCGGTTTCACTTCTGTTCTATACTAGCCAAGGAGGTCAACAGTGCTACCAAAACTTTTGAAGGATGCCACTAAGAGTTGACTGGCAAGTTCTTTCAGTGTGGAGATGTGGTACAGATAACTCAGCAAAGAGATTCTGAGCAAAGCTCTCACCATTCAGTTGAGCGAAGTTGTTAACGCTTAACTGAGTGACAAGATATTAGTGTGGTCTACCGACACACAAGTAGCGTTTGCTGGGAAAAAAGTTTTAGATTTGTAATTTTATGGCATTAATATCACAGAACAGGTAAGTTCCGACTTAAGACAATGTGAGTGTCATTCTAATTTATGACTTTAATCGTACAAGTCCGCAGTGAAATACTGGTTGTTAAGAGTTAATGACATAGTTAACGCACTGAAGAGGCGTCAGAAAGTTCTCATACTTTGATTTGTGTTCCACTTCAACCTTAGCCTTAACTTTAAAACATTCAGACACTTGCGAAGAGGCCGAAACTTGACATGAACGATTCATCGTACTTTCTACATACGTTATGAGTGTTTTGAACGCCTATATGGAATATGTGAAAACGGAAACTTTCTGTTGTCGTAGACGACAGAAAGAATTACATCATCGCTTTCAGCATGGCTTGCTTTGATTTCTGCCAGGTCTCCTTGAATATCTACGCATGTTAAAGATACGGTGCTTAAAGATACGACAAAAAAATCAATATCTTAGAGAATGGTTGTATTCCTCTGACTAAATGGCTATCAGTTGAATGCATTAAATTGGTTGGAATTTTATCGAAAGGTTGTTTCGTAATAGTCGTATTCTTCAGATTGCTGTATCAGCTTGAATCAGGATGAACTACATAAAATTCAAATAGTACTTTAATTACTGAAAATTTTCTGTATTATCTGAAACTTGTATAAAAAATGAAAGAAGATTACGATTTAATGTTCCCGTTGACCATTGACAGCATAGTCATAGCAGATGGAACACAAGTTTGAAGTGAGCAAGGATGGGGCAGTGGCAGTGACCTGTTGAGAAGGAAACATCCCAGTACCGCCTTAAGAGATTTAGGGAAAGCACGTAAAATCTAAATCCAGATAGAGGACGCAGATTTGATTCCTACTCTTCCCGACACGTGTTCAGTGACTTTTCCACTTCGTGACATCAGTCGGTAGTTAATAACGAATGCAAGAAACGGAAGTGAATAGAATGTTCGTAGAGTGAAGCAATCTGCTCATAGAAGAACTAGCTGCACCCCACGGCGTTACCCGCGATTAAACGGTCGTATATATATATATATATATAAAAATGCTCAGGTTTGTATTTGTTCCAGTCTTAAATTCGTCCATTCCTCCTTCCCCCTCTCCGTTCATCTCCTCTCCCCTCTCATTGCTCCGCCTTCCCCCCCCTGTCCATCTCTTCCTCCCCCATAAAAGAAGAAAAGAAGAAGATTGGGTTTAACGTCCCGTCGGCATCGAGGTCATTAGAGACGGATCACAATCTCTGGCTGTGTCAAGGACGGTGAAGGAAATTGGCCGTGCCCTTTCAAAGGAACCACCCCGTCATTTCCCTGCAGCGACTTCGGGAAATCACGGAAGTCTTAATCCAGAAGGCTGGACGCGGGTTTGAAACGTCGTCCTCCCGAATGCGAGTTCAGAGTGCTAACCGCTGTGCCACCTCGCGCGGCCTCTCCCCCGGTATCTGTGTCCATCTCCTTCTACCCCTACTCTGGTTATCCATCCTCATTTACTCTTCCTCTCTCCTTGGTTCAAAATGGCTCTGAGCACTATAGGACTCAACTGCTGAGGTCATTAGTCCCCTAGAACTTAGAACTAGTTAAACCTAACTAACCTAAGGACATCACAAACATCCATGCCCGAGGCAGGATTCGAACCTGCGACCGTAGCGGCCTTGCGGTTCCAGCTCTCTCCTTGTTATCACACCTACCCCTATAGGAGGCCGGTGGTTCTTCCCCACATTATTTCTTTCCAGATCGTCGCTAACATTTGTACCAAATTTGCTTGAAATCGTTAGAGGGATGTAGGATGAGCCTTATACTCATATATTTGCCCACGTACGCACATGTAAAATACACTACTGGCCATTAAAATTGCTACACCAAGATACGCCTGGGCATTGAGTCAAACAGAGTTTGGATGGCGTGTACAGGTACAGCTGCCCATGCAGCTTCAACACGATACCACAGTTCATCAAGAGTAGTGACTGGCGTATTGCGACAACCCAGCTGCTTGGCCACCATTTACTAGGCGTTTTCAATTGGTTAGAGATCTGGAGAATGTGCTGGCCAGGGCAGCAGTCGAACATTTTCTGTATCCAGTAAGGCCCGTACAGGACCTGCAACATGCAGTCGTGCATTATCCTGCTGAAATGTAGGGTTTCGCAGGGATCGAATAAAGGGTAGAGCCACGGGTCGTAACACATTTGAAATGTAACGTCCACTGTTCAAAGTGCCGTCCATGCGAACAAGAGGTGACCGAGATGTGTAACCAATGGCACCCCATACCATCACGCCGGGTGATACGCCAGCATGGCGATGACGAATACACGCTTCCAATGTGCGTTCACCGCGATGTCGCCAAACACGGACGCGACCATCAGGATGCTGTACACAGAACCTGGATTCACCCGAAAAAATGACGTTTTGCCATTCGTGCACACAGGATCGTCGTTGAGTACACCATCGCAAGCGCTCCTGTCTGTGATGCAGCATCAAGGGTATCCGCAGCCATGGTCTCCGAGCTGATAGTCCATGCTGCTGCAAACGTCGTCGAAGTGTTCATGCAGATGGTTGTTGTCTTGCAAACGTCCCCATCTGTTGACTCAGGGATCGAGACGTGGCTGCACGATCCGTTACAGCGATGCGGATAAGATTCCTGTCATCTCGACTGCTAGTGATACGAGGCCGTTGGGATCCAGCACGGCGTTCCGTATTACCCTCCTGAACCCACCGATTCCATATTATGCTAACAGTCATTGGATCTCGACCAACGAGAACAGCAATGTCGTGATACGATAAACCGTAATCGCGATAGGCCACAATCCGACCTTTATCAAAGTCGGAAACGTGATGGTACGCGTTTCTCCCCCTTACACGAGGCATCACAACAACGTTTCACCAGGCAACACCGGTCAACTGCTGTTTGTGTATGAGAAATCGGTTGGAAACTTTCCTCATGTCGGCACGATGTAGGTGTCGCCACCGGCGCCAACTTTGTGTAAACGCTCTGAAAAGCTAATCGTTTGTATATCACCGCATCTTCTTCCTGTCGGTTAAATTTCGCGTCTGTAGCACGTCATCTTCGTGGTGTAGTAATTTTAATGGCCAGTAGTCTAGATGTCACACTACCATTTTCAGGTAAATGGTTGAAGAGGTTGATAAATAACTGCCGATACGATTGACATCTATTGGAATATCTTGCCACGTACACCGTACAAGAACGAACTGCATTCTTCCTAGACTCTCCATGCACCAGAAGCACATCGGCTTTTTCTGCGTTGGTAAAGCCGGCCGTGGTCGCAGGTTCGAATCCTGCCTTGTGCATGAATGCGTGTGATGTCTTTAGGTTAGTTAGGTTTAAGTAGTTCTAAGTTCTAGGGGACTGATGACCTCAGATGTTAAGTCCCATAGTGCTCAGTAGCCGGCACGGTAGCTCAGCGTGTTCGGTCAGAGAGCTGCTCGCCCTCTGTAATAAAAAAAAGCTGACGAAATGAATCAACGATCAACTTGAACGGGTGTCTTGTGATATCCGCCTAGACCAAACGCAACGAACAATACCGAACAAAATGAAAAAAAGAGCCATTTGAACCATTTTTTGCGTTGGTAAATTCCATCGCCCACTCACCACCTACTGCTTGGACTGTCACACACTGACAAGCAATTTGAAATGTGCTCTCTGAAACGACTCGCACTAGAATCCTGCAACAGACATCCTAATTTAGCCTGCTTCTTATTTGTTAATGTCAATAGGCATTGTTCCATTTAAAAAAGTGTATGTTTGCACAACAAATACAATATCTGGTATTGTTACAATCTATTTATTGGCTGACTGCTAACGCATTCTGTGAAAGCCGCACACCAATAGTACTTTCCATTTCCGCAATATTTGTGGTACAAATTTCAAGTGATTCTTCCTGAATAAAAATATCACACGAGATAACGTTTCCCGGTAACTTGCCCCATTAGGGCTAACGCGAGTAGCTGGATTTCAACTTCGCTCGCTTATGCGGAGGGTTGGATTGTTAATCTCCTCGTCGACAGGCCATACACGCAGGATTTGCAAAAATAATAATGCTTTTAAACAATTAGATATAAATTTTGCTAAGTCTAATCGTAGACCTTTTCCCATTGCTATATTATTTGTCTGGTATTAGTCAGATTCTTGTGTTACCCAAATAAGCCTCTACGTTTGGATGCAGCCCATCAGAGCAGATGTATTTATACTTATATTCCTTTAAAGTGTTAAGGTAGAGTGAAAAATCTGTGCTGCGTTTTAAATCCATATTACAGTACATTCTAGAGCAGACTAAATTTTATATCTGGTGTTGGAATAAAGTAGCGTATAGAATATCATTTTTAGTTGTAGCCGGAGGACTGGATCATCTGCTGCACGAACTGATCCGCACACTTAAAGTATTCTTTATCTTAAACGACGTCTAAACGTCTGATGGAGTTAGCACTATTATCATGGTTTTCTACCTTCGTATTTTATTGTAAGGAAAGTAACTGGCAGTCTTGCTAACCCATTCTTATCACTAAAAATATCAATTGCTGACGTCTTTCAAGCATTTATGATGATCTAGCGTAGTCTCACTTCTAATTTTTTCATTATCCCCTTGTTAACTGAAATAATCTTTTACTTCATTTTGTTATGAACTATAATATTTTCTTTTCTTGCACTAAACGCTTTATATACCGCTGTTTTCGTGCTCATCAGTGTAACGACTGCCTCTAAGCCAAAAATCTGCAAGTGATCGTAAGGTTTCGTTCAGATTCCGCAATCATTAAGGTGTCTTCCTGCTCCATTTACGGATAGTTTATGCGTAAAATAACTGTTTTGACTACGCCATACATGCTCCTATCAGCCTAAATTCTACCTCAAAGCCCATACCGGGGCGGCAATGCAGAGGCCTGTAAAAATTTCTAGATTACACACTAAATACTTGTCTATAAACGTTACTAAATAGATTTTCATGAGAATTTAAGCGTCTTCATCCGCTTCCTTGGCAGCGCAAATGATTGTAGACTTGGATGACCTATTCCATATTCAGTTAAATTCCGCTAACTGTGTAATCATGTGGTACATGAAAACCGACGTTTCGGCTATTGCTTCAGATTCCATCATCATGGTAGCTATCGTCCCTCACTGCAACTTCGGGTGTATTGCTCGGTCCTGTGATGATTGGAACTCAGCATCAGGAAGGAGGGATACCGTATTGTGTCCCATCACGAAACTAAACAGATGTGTCACATTCTTGTGTCTATTTCTATTTACTTTTCTCTATTTCTATTCCGCTATAACCCGTACATATTATACACTGTCTAGTCACGTTAATGTGACCACCTGTCAAAAGCCTAAATAACTACCTGTTTCAACGAACACCGTTCTGAGGCATGCAGTGACGCCCTGCCAGGTACTGACAGCTATGTGGATCCGTCCCGACTCCAGTGCCGTGGTCAGCCGCGCAAGGTTTCTCAGTTGAGGGCACATTGCGTGCACAGCCCGATCGAGATAGTCCCACAGACTCTCATGTGTGCAACCAGGATAGGCACAACACCTTCAGCATGTTTATGATGTAAAGCCTTACTGTAGACTTGATCACGTTTAGTTTGCATTGGATTGCGCCACATGCCGTAATAAGTACACCGTACATCTTTGGCAAGGGACATTTACCTGCTGCGATATTTTTTGCGCCTTATCCCATGTGCACATCGTTACCAAATATCAGCCAGTCCGAAGATGCCTAAATAAAGGTGAAACGCGTCATTGGGAAATAATAAAAATTTTAACACTGCAGCCAAGACTGCTTGTTTCCTCGTATAATACAAAGTGATAGCTGTACCAACCTCGTTATGAACTGGAAAAAGTTTTAAGATGGGAAAATCATTCCTTGATGCTACGTTGCCGTTTAAGGGGGGTAGGACGTCAAACGGGCCGACTTGGAGCAGGAGAGGCACCACAGGACATTTTAATTTCCACTGTCTATACTTTTACAAATAAATTCATAAAATTTTGAAAGCTTGATCAAGAAGGATTCAGGATTCATACTCATAGCAGTGGAAGCTCAAAAACGTAACAAACTACATTTTTTAACATGTGAAATTTCATCATTTTTTCACTTACTACTGGCTGCATTTGTTGCTACAGGTACACTTTTCTTCCTAAGTAAGAGAGATTCTTCCATGAATTTTGCACAGCATACAAACTATAGTTACATGTGTATGAAACTCTAGAGTTTATTTAATTTATGAAAAAATGAATGAACTGTTACATTTTAAACTTCATGTTTAGAAAAAACTCAAATTTTATAGTTAATTGTCTCAATTTTTACCACAGTTTTTAATAGATTTGGAAAATTCTAGAGTTTCATACACCTGTAAGTATTGCTTGTATGCTGTGCAAAATTCATCGAAGAATCTCTCTTACTTAGGAAGAAAAGTGTACCTACAGAAACAAATGCAGCCAGTAGTAAGTGGAAAAATGATGAAATTTGACATGTAAAAAAAAGGTATTTTGCTACGTTTTTGAACTTCCACTGTTATGAATGTGAGTCCTCAATGCTTCCTGGTCATGCTGACAAAGTTTTATGAATTTATTTGTGAAAGTATAGACAGTAGAAATTAAAATATCCTGTGGTGCCTCTCCTGCTCCAAGTCGGCCCGTTTGACGTCCTACCCCCATTAATTGAAGACATGCCCGTTTTTCCGCGCATATCGTCAGTTGAACTTGATGATAGCAAACCTCTCGACTCAAGGAGCACATGATTACGTATCCATGAGAAACTGCACGTGCAGATTACATTTGCTCTTGATTTTTACTAAAGAATTTTTCCTGAAAATAAGATACTAAGTACCAAAACCTCATCGTAGATCATCATTCAGCGATCAACGACGTGGTGTACACAAGCAGCTTTGTCTATATCCTCGCCACAGATTGATCTTCAGAAAGAAATAGCCGGTGTAAATAACGATGACTGAGAATTCGAAAAATGTGGAAAACAATATGAACAATTTGTTCAGTGAACTGCGTCTGAACCAGTAACTAACATATTCCATTTCTATTCTAGGTTACGGCACAAACTTTACACTACAGGATGTCGTATATGGGCGATTCTGTGGTACTTATAGCATTTCACGTCTTCATAAATGCTACCATCATAAAAATAATGTGCAGTATCATGATGACGCTATTCATCTTCTTATCCTTTTGAAGAGAAACAACTAATGTTACGTTTCAGACTCTGGCCGTTGTAGCACGTGCGGGGTGTTTCACGACACAAAGCAGCAATCAGAGCGTGATCTGGATGACAAGCAATGTAATCGTAAGCAAAACCACACTGTTAACTTCATTCATGCTGTCAATCGTCATGAAAGCGAATATTCGGGGTCGGACAGCGGTAATTACATTAGAAACACAAAACACGGTCGATTGCACGGCTGTCCGTGTATAGGCAGATGATACGGTACTTTACAAACAATTTGCACCTATGTAACACGCACAAACGTCAATATAGAACAATGTATTTGTGTGGATGGTAATCAACGCCCGTAGCATGACACTGACATTGAGTCGTGTCCGGTAGTCTGCTTCACGGTTATAAAGAAGCTTCACTTGTACAAAAGGGGAAAATTTGGGTGCGCGTGTGTGTGTGTTAATACGTTTGTTACTCATTCACGCTGAAGCGGCTAGAGAGATTTGGATGAAATTTGAATTGGGGATAGCTTATACCATAATTAACACATAGGCTCCCTTATATTAGCCCACGATGCGCGAATATCCGTACTTCGTTCATCCATCATTTGCGAATGAGTCCCCTTAATGACTTGCAACAAACTTTACAGGTAATGTCAAACCTTTACGCGACTTTTCTCGCTGAAATCCTGCACGAAATGATGAAAGGAAAAAAGTTTATCGCTTACTACATTTTTGCTCTCCATGCAGTAAAATTCCATTGAAATTTTAATTTATTTCTTCTTTACTACAAACTGTATTCGAGACACATTTTGCGGGCAATGTTCATACAGACCACTGAATATACCAGCAAAATTACGTCATAGTTCCGGAGATACGATGCCATAAACACAAGGATTAGAGAAAAACCGCCGCGTCATGTATGGAGTTTAAATATTTTCCTTATTTGATACTACCTCCATGCGCAACACATTTCACAGACAGTATACACGTATGCCGCTGAAAGTATCTACAAAATATATCATTGTAGGATAAATAGTTCAGGGGAGATATGAAGTCAAATACTGTCGCATAATGCATGAAGTTTTCATTTTTATTCACAACAAATTTAGCAGACACTAGCAACATATATCACTGTATGTACCTGCAAAACTGTATCATTCTACGACGCAAAGGTCAGGAGACAAGAGGTCATAAACATTATACTGCGTGAAAATGAAACTGAAGGGCGAAATTCGCTATAGATACAGGTGAAATATGTTTACAAATAAGAGTGAGTATTTTAAATACACGTCAAATATACACTACTGTCCATTAAAATTGCTGCACCACGAAGATGACGTGCTACAGACGCGAAATTTAACCGACAGGAAGAAGATACTGTGATATGCAAATGATTAGCTTTTCAGAGCATTCACAAGCAGAATATGGAATCGGTGGGTTCAGGTGGGGAATATGGAACGCCGTGCTGGATCCCAACGGCCTCGTATCACTAGCAGTCGAGATGACAGGCATCTTATCCGCGTGGCTGTAACGGATCGTGCAGCCACGTCTCGATCCCCGAGTCAACAGATGGGGACGTTTGCATGACAACAACCACCTGCACGAACAGTTAGACGTCATTTGCAGCAACATGGACTATCAACTCGGAGACCACGGCTGCGGTTACCCTTGACGCTGCATCACAGACAAAAAAAAGAAATGGTTCAAATGGCTCTGAGCACAATGGGACTTAACATCTGAGGTCATCAGTCCCCTAGAACTTAGAACTACTTAAACCTAACTAACCTAACGCCATCACACACATCCATGCCCGAGGCAGGATTCGAACCTGCGACCGTAGCGGTCGCGCGGTTCCAGACTGAAGCGCCTAGAACCGCTCGGCCACTCCAGCCGGCCATCACAGACAGGAGCACCTGCGATGGTGTACTCAACGGCGAACCTGGGTGCACGAATGGCAAAACGTCATTTTTTCGGATGAATCCAGGTCCTGTTTACAGCATCATGATGGTCGCATCTGTGTTTGGCGACATCGCGGTGAACGCACATTGGAAGCTTGTATTCGTCATCGCCATACTGGCGTATCACCTGGCGTGATGTTATGGGGTGCCATTGGTTACACGTCTCGGTCACCTCTTGTTCGCATTGACGGCACTTTGAACGGTGGACGTTACATTTCAAATGTGTTACGACCCGTGGTTGTACCCTTCATTCGATCCCTGCGAAACCCTACATTTCAGCAGGATAATGCACGACTGAATGTTTCAGGTCCTGTACGGGCCTTTCTGGATACAAAAAATGTTTGACTGCTCCCTTGGCCAGCACATTCTCCAGATCCCTCACCAATTGAAAACGTCTGGTCAACAGTGGCCGAGCAACTGGCTCGTCACAATACGCCAGTCACTACTCTTGATGAACTGTGGTATCGTGTTGAAGCTGCATGGGCAGCTGTAGCTGTACACGCCATCGAAGCTCTGTTTGACTCAATGCCCAGGCATATCAAGGCCGTTATTACGGCCAGAGGTGGTTGTTCTGGGTACTGATTTCTCAGGATCTATGCACCCAAATTGCGTGAAAATGTAATCACATGTCAGTTCTAGTATAATATATTTGTCCAATGAATACCCGTTTATCATCTGCATTTCTTCTTGGTGTAGCAATTTTAATGGCCAGTAGTGTACATATCGTAACAGAAGGAAATAAGTGACGAAAGAAGGGTAAGGGGGGGGGGGGGAATTAATGTTCATGTTGCTGTTGCAGTTGATCCACACGTTAGCTTCCGCGTAATCGGACGAGCAAAGTGGTATGAATCCAGCAAGCCTCCTACGCATTCTCCATCGACATAGATTCCATCCCTATCACATCCCTCTCCGTCAAGAGCTTCGTGAAAACGATTATGAGAATCGTGTTAACTTCTGTACAAGGGCATTAATACAGGATACTACAGATGAATCATGTATATTGTTTAGTGATGAAGGTACATTTACCAATTGTGGTCAGACCACCGAAACATAAACTATTGGTCTGTTGACAGTTCCCGTTGGCTTCGTCAGATGGAACGTCAGCGTCCATGGAGTGTAAATGTGTGATGTGGGTTAGTGAACTATCAGCTCACAGACCATTTTTCACAGACGAAACACTGAACTCTCACAAGTATCGCAGCCTCCTAGCAGACCATCTTCCACGGGTGTAGAAGACGTTCCTCTGCAGAGTAGGAGGAAACTGTAATGCCAACACGATGACTGTCCAGCCAACAGTACACAAAGTACTACTGTATGTCTTCACGAAACAGTTGTTGGACTGGACGCAGAGGAGATGTGTCTTGGCCAGCCCATTCCTCGTATTTGACCCTTGTAGACCTTTTTCTGTGAGGGAAGCTGTAATACGCTGTCTACAAAGACATACCAGCTACACTCGGTGATATGTAACGACGTATTACTGCAGCCTGCTCGGACATCTCCGCTGAAATGCTAGCACGTGTGCAGCAGTCGCTCCATACCAGACTGGAAGTGCGTAAAGTCGTTGCCGGTGGTCATTCTGAACACAAACTGTGACGGTCGAATGTCTCGTTAATGGTCAGAAGCCACATAACTAGTGTATGCATTTGTGTTGTTCTTTAGTGTGCGCTACCACAGGTATATTCTACAAGTGTCAGTGTGCGACGTTCTTCAAATACGATGTCTAGTAAACAAGTCGCACTAAATTCGTACAACAAACACCACTGTCATTCTAATTTACCCTATTTTTGGTTAATTTATGGCAATAGGCATTTTTCTATTTAAAAAGTGCTTGTTTGCACAAAAATACATTTTCTAAGTATTATTACAATCTGTTTATTGACTACAAACGACCCCGTGACTACCAACCCATTCTGTGAAAACCGCACATCAATAGCACTTTCCATTTCCGCAATATTTGCGGTGCAATTTTTAGGTGATTCACCCTGTATGATATAATAATGGTTCCATGTTCGTAATCGTATCTCATAGAGTCTCAAAAATGTTAGCTGTCGGTTCATTCTACAGTACTGTGTAATACAATATACTACCTCGTATACATGTCAATCTCAAAGGATGTTATCCGATGGGGGTAAGTCTTACCTTGCGTAACTTGTGATGGTAGTTGCGGAGTAAAAGAAATTATGACGAGCGTGTCTGTTCTGTGAGAAAAGTCTGGAGTGTTTTGAGCCAATGAAAGACTGTTAATGTTGATTTGGGATCTACTGGTCTACCTAAAATCATTTCAGCCCTTTGTTGTTACTATTTCAATAGCAAGGATACTGAGAAGACCGGCAACGCGTATCTGCAGTTCCAGAGACACGCTTCAGACTCTCTGGAACGCAGTCTAATCTCTTCCACCGTAAGTCGACAATGAAGCTGCAATGATTGTTACATTCGTAAAATTTTATACGAGATCAGATACTACCAACTTGTGACATGATCTTTTTTCCGTCGCCCATCGCCTCTCTTTTCCAGTCAATAGTGATTCTCAATCCATCGCATACGTCAGTCCTAAAGTAACTGACTTTTGGCACCAGTAGTCAGCAAATTTTTACATCAGTTCCCGTGAACTGCGAGAGCACCTGAGAGAAGCTCCAGAATTCTGTGTGATCTGCGTACGAGAAATGCACTTTTTCTACCCCTTCTTCGTCATTCCCACATCTAATACAGGTCGGTACATAGAGTACCGTTGTGGTTCCAAGTGTAACAGGAAACGATCGGCACTCTGCTTAATTATCTTGGCTGTTACCTGTTATGGGTGAGCCCGAAGGTGTCCGTTGTTATCCGGTCGTGAATGTACTGCTTTCGCCAACTTCGTGCGAAACAAATTTCGGCCACTAAACTGACAGTAAACCACGTAATCACAACTAAGATATTCAGATTTCCTGTCGACAGTACCAGCAATTTTCAAAATGCAGTCGTTACTAACCACAGGTAAACTACACGTGTCGCCCATAACGGAGAATGCAGGCCGCGGTGGCCGTGCGGTTCTAGGCGCTGCTGCCCGGAACCGCGGGACTGCTACGGTCGCAGGTTCGAATCCTGCCTCGGGCATGGATGTGTGTGATATCCTTAGGTTAGTTAGGTTTAAGTAGTTCTAAGTTCTAGGGGACTGATGACCTAAGATGTTAAGTCCCATAGTTATCAGAGCCATTTGAACCATAACGGAGAATGAAGAAACTTGACGGCCCAGTATCGAAGACGGTCTGTAATTACCTAGGCGTCGACGGGATATCAAACCGACTCCAGGATGATATCGGAAACCATAAGCGAAGAAGCCAATGAATGCACCTTGAGGTAAATGGCGAAACTGGTCTATCGACTGATAACCAGTAGCCGTGGTGGAACGGAAACTGCACGAACTGCGAAGGGGACACTCACATGTCAAAAGTGGCAGGAATATTATGTATGCATTGCATGAGTAGATTTGGCGTAGCAGAACTGCTGTTTACAACAAAACAAATATTTATGGTTCAAATGGCTCTGAGCACTATGGGACTTAACTTCTGAGGTCATCAGTCCCCTAGAACTTAGAGCTACTTAAACCTAACTAACCTAAGGACATCACACACATCCATGCCCGAGGCAGGATTCGAACCTGCGACCGTTGCGGTCGCGCGGTTCCAGACTGCAGCGCCTAGAACCGCATGGCCACTCCGGCCGGCACAAATATTTACAGCAAAATCTAAGGCTTTATGTATTGTTCAGTTAGAATGATTGTCACCAAGTAATATGTTAACGTTAGTGACTTACAAGCTTAGGCTATGTACACTGATGCACTGCCTGACACAAAAAGTAACGCAGCCAGAAGACAAGGTCACATGTCTGTGTAACTTCGTTCACGTACACACCATCGGCGGATATGTAATTCTCTGGGACGGTAGAACAGCCGCCATAGTGCATTAGTGTTGTCTGTATTTAGTGTTGTTACCAGAGTTGGTAAGATATGTAAGGGTCTTGAACAACGTTGCATGTTGAGCGTGAAGGACACGGAGATGCCACGAGCTTGTGTGAGACAGCCTCATCGTTTGAAAGGGTACTTTCTGTGGACTGCGTCTGGTTGAGCTGTGCAGTATCCAGATTTGTGGGGCAGTCGAATGTGACGATGCCGTGGTAACGTGTGGGAAGCCAAACACGTCACCAATGCTCTGGTCGGCCATGTCTGAGCATCACAGGGGGAGATCGTCGTAATGTGCACGAAGCACATCGTAACCCCTTCATATCTGCGCTTGCCATCCGAAAACAAGCAATGCGGTCCCTGAAACATTCTGTACCATCCCTCACCATTGGTCAGAGTCTAGTAGCAGTCTTACTGCGGAATTACCATCCCACGCGTAGTTTGCAGTTACCACCTTAACACACACGGCTGCATTTGGAGTGGTGCCTTGACCGGGAATTATGGAATGCTGATAAATGACGTTGCATTGTGTTTAGCGGTGAATCGCGGTTATGAACTACCCTGGACGACGAGTATGATGGTGACCGGTGGATAGATCCTATTTCCAGCGTTATCGACAAGCACACTGATGTTACTCCTGAAGTCATGGTGTGTAGAGCCATCGAATATGACTTCAGGTCATGGCCTGTAGTGCCTGAGGGAGCTCTGACTGTCCATCAGTACATCAGGGGCATCTTGCTTCCTCATGTGTTATCTCACATACGACAATATAGCGATGTCATTTTCAACATGAAAATGCCCGTCCACACATGTCACGAGCGTCCATTAACTGTGTCCTGTGGCTAACAGGTTCCTTAGATACGACGTGCATTCAAGTTCTAAGGCCTCCGATTTTTTTTCTAATTAACTACTCACCCGAAATCGATGAAACTGGCGTTACTTCTCGACGTAATTGCCCTGCAGACGTACACATTTTTCACAACGCTGACGCCATGATTTCATGGCAGCGGCGAAGGCTTCTTTAGGAGTCTGTTTTGACCACTGGAAAATCGCTGAGGCAATAGCAGCACGGCTGGTGAATGTGCGGCCACGGAGAGTGACTTTCATTGTTGGAAAAAGCCAAAAGTCACTAGGAGCCAGGTCGGGTGAGTAGGGAGCATGAGGAATCACTTCAAAGTTGTTATCACGAAGGAACTGTTGCGTAACGTTAGCTCGATGTGCGGGTGCGTTGTCTTGGTGAAACAGCAGACGCGCAGCCCTTCCCGGACGTTTTTGTTGCAGTGCAGGAAGGAATTTGTTCTTCAAAACATTTTCGTAGGATGCACCTGTTACCGTAGTGCCCTTTGAAACGCAATGGGTAAGGATTACGCCCTCGCTGTCCCAGAACATGGACATCATCATTTTTTCAGCACTGGCGGTTACCCAAAATTTTTTTGGTGGCGGTGAATCTGTGTGCTTCCATTGAGCTGACTGGCGCTTTGTTTCTGGATTGAAAAATGGCATCCACGTCTCATCCATTGTCACAACCGACGAAAAGAAAGTTCCATTCATGCTGTCGTTGCGCGTCAACAATGCTTGGCAACATGCCACACGGGCAGCCATGTGGTCGTCTGTCAGCATTCGTGGCACCCACCTGGATGACACTTTTCGCATTTTCAGGTCGTCATGCAGGATTGTGTGCACAGAACCCACAGAAATGCCAACTCTGGAGGCGATCTGTTCAACAGTCATTCGGCGATTCCCCCAAACAATTCACTCCACTTTCTCGATCATGTCGTCAGACCGGCTTGTGCGAGCCCGAGGTTGTTTCGGTTTGTTGTCAAACGATGTTCTGCCTTCATTAAACTGTCGCACCCACGAACGCACTTTCGACACATCTATAACTCCATCACCACATGTCTCCTTCAACTGTCGATGAATTTCAATTGGTTTCACACGACGCAAATTCACAAAACGAATGATTGCACACTGTTCAAGTAAGGAAAACGTCGCCATTTTAAGTATTTAAAACAGTTCTCATTCTCGCCACTGGCGGTAAAATTCCATCTGCCGTACGGTGCTGCCATCTCTGAGACGTATTGACAATGAACGCGGCCTCATTTTAAAACAATGCACATGTTTCTATCTCTTTCCAGTCCGGAGAAAAAAAATCGGAGGCCTTAGAACTTGAATGCACCTTGTATGTCCCCGACAGACTATTTGTGGGACCAGCCCGGACATAAACTCCATCCCAGCGCTATTATCCGCGAAGTAGGGTAACAGTTATCACAGTTGGGGCACGTTTGCCTCAGGAGAGGATGCAACGGCTTTATGACACCCTTCCCAACCGAATCAGTGCATGCATCCTCACCAGAGGAGGTTCAATGACATACTGATAAGTCGGCTCATGTTGCCAAGTTCTTTGTAAATTTGACTTGATTTTGTAATCACTGAAATAAAACCACATACGCTCTCTGCCTTTGAAGTCTCATTTCGTTATTTCTCTCTAGGTGCATTCCTTTTTTTTTGTCAGGCCGTGTATTCAGCCAGTATCAACAACGTTTCTAGATTACTTTCATTCAGATGTCCACGTCAAATTCTGTTAATGAATGCACTACCCTGCGCCAAAGACGATGCCAGGCAGTAGTGTTTTGACCGCGAAAACACTTGGGGCCGATGTGAACGTCCGACACGTGACGCAGCAGCAATGCGGCCGATCGTAGATGCAAGCAGCGTGACGGCACTGTTATTCTGTGGAGCAGCTAATACACTGTCCAGTCATATTAATGTGACCACCTGTCAAAAGGCTGAATAACCATATTTTGCAGCGTGGACCTCTGAGAGACCTGCAGGAAGAGAATGAGGTTCTGAAAGGTACCGAATACAGAACCGTGGCCAGCTGCGCTAGGTTTCTAGGTTGAGGATCCATGGCGAAAACAGCCCGGTAGAGGTGGTCCCACGTATTCTCGACTGGTTTTAAATCCGGGGAGTTTGTCCTGGTGCTCTTCGCACAACGCAGGTACACTGTGAGCTGTATGACACGATGCATTGTCCTGCTGGTAGATGTCATCGTGACGAGGAAAATCGAACTTCATACTTGTGCTGATCTATTGAGAATGAGGAGATCAACCAGGGAATGCCGCAAAATCATTTCCTTGATCTTAACGCTTTCTCCTCCGGCCTGGACTCTTCCGATGATTGTTGCAGCGCGTTTGCTTTCAGAAGTTTCACGCTCTACACGACAACGTCTATATGTCCGATGGAGCATAAAACGTGATGCATCTGACAAGGCCACCTGTCGCCAATCAGTGGACATACAGTTATGGTACTGGCATGCAAATTCCAATCCTCGTCGCCGATGATCAGCAGGCCAGCATGAGTGCATGAACCAGACGCGTATTTTTGAGGTTCATATGCAACAACGTTCGCTGAATCGTCGTATAGACGACACTGATGGTAACCTCTTGGTCCGTTTGGGCGGTCAGTTGCTCAAATGTTGCACATATATTCACCCTTACACATCTCCGCAGCCGTCTTTCACCTTGTTGTATATGGCCTGTTGTGCACAACAGTTGCCTGGCGCCGTTGTTGGGTAGCGCATAGTATACTTTAACCACGGCGGTACGCGAACAATTAAAAAACTTAGCCGTTTCGGAAATGCGCCCACCCTGTGCTCGAAGCCAATAATCATGCATTTTGGACGTGACATTAATCGCTCCGTTTTCGCATTACGAAAACGACTGCACTGTTTTCCTCTCCCCCCTCCTCCTGCCCCAGCAACCTGTGAGTGGTTGTTGCCCGTTCACGTCGAAAATAGGCGGAGGTCACATTAATGTGGGAGGACCGTGTAAAACTCTACGGTTGCTTCAGACTGATATCATAACGACACAGCAATAGTAAACATTGCGACAAATATACGAAGTAGCCAGCATACTATTGAATTTTGGAACACGTATTATGTTCGAGTATAATGACTTTTCTGGAGACTAGAAATCTACTCTGTAGCAATCAGTATGGGTATCGAAAAAGACGATCGTGTGAAACCCAGCTCGCGCTATTCGTCCACGAGACTCAGAGGTCCATAAACACGGGTTCCCAGGTGGATGCCGTGTTTCTTGACTTCCGCAAGGGGTTTCATACAGTCTCCCCCAGTCGTTTAATGAACAAATTAAGAGCATATGGACTATCAGACTAATTGTGTGATTGGATTGAAGAGTTCCTGGATAACAGAACGCAGCAGTCATTCTCAATGGAGAGAAGTCTTCCCAAGTAAGAGTGATTTCAGGTGTGCTGTAGGGGAGTGTCGTAGGACTGTTGCTATTCACAGTGTATATAAATGACCTTGTGGGTAACATCGGAAGTTCACTGAGGCTTTTTGCAGATGATGCTGTAGTATATCGAGAGGTTGTAACAATGGGAAATTATACTGAAATGCAGGAGGATCTGCAACGAATTGACGCATGGTGCAGGGAATGGCAATTGAATCTCAATGTGGACAAGTGTAATGTGCTGCGAATACATAGAAAGAAAGATCCTTTATCATTTAGCTTCAATATAGCATGTCAGCAACTGGAAGCAGTTGATTCCACAAATTATCTGGGAGTAGGCATTAGGAGCGATTTAAAATGGAATGGCCATATGAAATTAATCGTCGGTAAAGCAGATGCCAGACTGAGATTCATTGGAAGGATCCTAAGGAAATGCAATCCGAAAACAAAGCAAGTAGGTTACAGTACACTTGTTCGCACACTGCGTGAATACTGCTCACCGGTGTGGGATTCGTACCAGACAGGGTTGATAGAAGAGATAGAGCAGATCCAACGGAGAGCAGCGCGCTTCGTTACATGATCATTTAGTAATTGCGAAAGCGTTACGGAGATGACAGATAAACTTCAGTAGAAGACTCTGCAAGAGAGACGCTCAGTAGCTCGGTACGGGCTTTTGTTGAAGGTTCGAGAACATACCTTCACCGAGGAGTCAAGCAGTATATTGCTCCCTCCTACGTACATCTCGCGAAGAGAACATGAGGATAAAATCAGAGAGATTAGAGCCCACACAGAAGGATATCGACACTGTTTCTTTCCACAAACAATACGAGACTGGAATAGAAGGGAGAACTGATAGAGGTACTCAAGGTACCCTCCGCCACACACCGTCAGGTGGCTTGCGGAGTATGGGTGTAGATGTAAATGTACTATGCCTCGTGAAACGTCAAATGTGCGGATACAAGAATTACTTGTTTCTACAGTGTGGTTCTTATTAACGTTTAAACGCCTAGACAAGTACTTTGGTGTAAGACACTTGGAGCCACAAATGTCGAGAAATACCCCAAAAATGGATGACAAATATTGAACTTATGAGTCACCAGATGGCGGACCTACCCTCACATGCAGCGGGTGAGCCTATCGGCCTGTCGCACCTAAGTGTGGCTCCGGGCCTACGTGCGCGGCTTTAGCTAGTTTGGTTCAGGATTCGAGTCATGCATCTCGCAGGCGGTTTTTTTTATCGTGTTAGACAATTACGTGTTTAACTGAGGGAAGATTTATTGCACTACTTGAAAACTGCTAAGGAACAGAGACATTTTTCGGCAGGAATAATCACAGGCAATGGTGGACGTCATGAAACACAGTACATACGTAATAGAGGCGGAGTGGTATATTTACAACGAGAAATGGTACAGATTTCACCAATGCTAAAGCAGGATACAGACGTAAATAACATTCATTTTTGACACAGGTCAGACTCCCAATATAACGATCTATATGTTATTCAGGAAGGAATATGCACTCCTCAGTCACTAATGCACATTTTGCAACTGGAATTCCTGCTCGCTACCAAACCGGTGAGGAGTCGTTGAGGGGTATTGTCCCACTCTTCCCTCAAGGCGGTTTTCAGTTCTTGCACGGTTCGGTGAGAGGGTGTTCGTTGAGATCGACGTCTGCCAAGAGCATCCCAGGCAAGCTCTATAGGGTTTAGGTTCTGGGACTACGCAGGCCATTCCTTACGTTCAATATCTTCACTTTCCAGTGTATCCGACAACTCTGCGGTCTTATATGGGTGGGAATTGTCGTTCAAAAGCCCCAAGTCGGGACCTACCGCATCCCTAAACAGACGGAAATAAACCAGAATAATCACCTTGCATTACCACCGTGCTATAACCGTACCTCGCGCAAAGACACGCAGCGGTGTTCGGTCAATGTGCATAATGCCTTCCCACACCATAACGCTTAGGCTATATCGATGACGTTCATGAATTCTGTGATGTGCAACGTGACCTCCTCACTCTCCACATTAACTGTTGGCAAGAATAACTTGCCACAGTGAAGCGGAATTCGTTGACGAACATCACTCTGGACCACTGTTGCTGAACCCAACCAACATTAGTACAAATGAGGCTAAAATACGAATATGAGAATGTGCTAGAAACACCCTTGTGATATTACTATAAATGAGGATAATATACTAATTTTAGGATCTGCTAGCAACCATATAAAAATAATAGTAAATCTGCAAAAGCTTCTATGAGGGCTTAGAAGTAAAATACAAGACCACTGATGATGAACATGTGCTGCATACCGCTCTGGTAAATTACGAAATATAAAAAGCGAGTTGCCTTGTCTTTGTATACAAATAAATATGTCGCTTATGAACTATCTGAAGGCTGCAAGACACCTTGAATACAAAACATTTTCAGCTTTTTCTTGTAAAATGTATATAATCTCTGTGGTTGTTAACAAGTATTACCATCATCATCATAGAGTACTGTCATGGGTAATGGTGTCTATAACAACAACAAAAGCCTAACAACAAAGTAATATCAAAGTCGCGCTTGGCAGTGTAATCGGGTACTGGTACTACTGTAGAACACCTTCAAACAATCAGATTCCCTTTTGAAAATTTTCCCTCACTGAAGGTCGTATCAGCCGATGTGGAATTTGATGAGAGGTTTTTTCCATGTCCCGAAAACCTAAATTTACAGACTTCTCCTTTTCCTCAATTGTTTATCCTTGATCTGCCGAACTGCATAAATACCATCCGTGGACTAACAAGTAAAGAATGTGGAGCGTGGAGTCAGAAATACTGCGCAACTCGGTATTTTTAAGATACGTAAAACAATCAGACAAGTGAAAGGCAATTTCGTACCTCAGTCTAAATATCGAGACTAGAATGATTAGCCCTATTGTATGACACTTTCCCTTCATTTTTCAATCGTGTATTTCAAATTCTATAGAATTCTTTCAAAATAATGTACAAATATGACAGTCTGTACCCAAAGTTGCAAAATATCTCAACGCGGCTGAAAAAGTCCAGAAAAATTACGATTCACAAAGCGTTGCAAAAGTGGAACGCAGACAACGACACTCACTGAGTTACAAATACGCGACACACTACGAAAACAAAGAAATCAGGCCACAAAAATACATGCTGTGAGACAAATCTAAAACACAAGACGTGGCATATATCTGAAATGTAGATCATAATTCAGTCAGGAACTCGAATATCCGTCCAGAATAACAGCGTTAGCCGGCGCAGAGAGTGCTTCCTACTTATCGCTTGAGTAGGTATGGGCAAGATTTACCGCTCGCAGGGAGAAATTTGAGCAGTGGAACGAGAAGAGAACCTATTACGTGGCACGAAGTATTGGCCGTGCTCTCTGCCATTTACTTAACAGAGTTTTGCAGTGTACGGATATAGATGTAGAAGAATCGCTTTCACTCGGTGCTCGAAAGGAGTAAATACAACCAAACTTAATTGCCAAGAAACTGCGGGACGACAATGTTTGACGATATCTGTTGTGGTGCAGGATTATCAATCAGCACGTACAGAGCATTCGATTGCGCAGCCACCACTGGCGTCAGAGTGTTAGTCCTGGTTATAAAATAGGTAACGCGAAAATAAAAAAAAAGGATTCGAGCACTGTAGAAAAGGCAAGAACAAAAGAAAACAAATAATACTGATGCTGGCATCTTTTGTTTGAAAATGGTGGCTACTGAGTGACGTACCATGTATGTGTGGACAAATATCCGTAATATAACTTCACGGAATGCCAAATTACTAACAGTGAGAAAGAAGTAGAAATTATACGAATTAACAAAATTACATGATGGCCAGATATAGCACACTAATTTCAAAATTTCTTTCGGAATTGGGAACGTTTTGTTGTGTATTTTTGGAGAACCCGCCAATAAAAATGGAATTTGTGCTGTGGCAAAGCGTCACAATTTCAGAATTTTTCGAACTGCTAGCTGCAAATTGATTGGTGCCCCGTTTGGATTCCTGAAAAATCTAAGCCGAAAAATGTCTGTTGTACATGAATTGGTTTACCCTTTTTACCATCATTCGGTCATTTTGAAATCTGTATTATTTATAATATCAACAATTCATCCGAACGCTCTTTTGACATCACGTTTGACGCATATACCAACAGTACTACGTTCGTAGGAGGACAAGGGCACGGCCCCCCAAAGTACCGTCATCCAAGATGGCGGCGATGACATCATCCAAGACGGCTGCCGTGACGTCATCTGAAGACGTCAACCAAGATGATGGCTTTTGGCGAGAAGTTTGAATTTTGGTGGGAAGATAGGTCAATTGGGGTACCTCCACTAACCTAACACCCCCTATCGTACCCTTCCCCAGAAAATGGCTGAAAGTTCAAATTCCATCAGGACAATGCAACACACCATGGCTACCTCTACTAACCCAAGAAAATGGCGGGAAAATAGGTCAATTGGACTACCTCCACTAACCTAAGTCATCCGACCGCCACCTCTTTCTAGGAATTGAAGGGAAATTTGAATTTTGACAGTAAAGAAATACCATTTGGGCTATCTCTACTAACCTATGAAAATGGCGGGAAAGAAAGGGCACTCGGGCTACCTCCAATAACCTAAGTCATCCGACTGCAACCTCTTCCTAGGAAACGGTGTGAAGAGGACTTGACCTGAACCGAGTGAGGTGGCGCAGTGGCTAGCACAGTGGACATGCATTCGGGAGGACAACGGATCAATCCCGCATCCAGCCATCCTGATTTATGTCTTCTGTGATTTCCCTAAATCGCTGCAGGCAAATGTCGGGATGGCTCCTATGAAAGGGCATGGCCGACTTCCTTCCCAGTCCTTCCCTTATCCTATGAGACTGATGACCTCACTGACTGGTCTTCTCCAAACAACCCAACCCCCAACTTGATATGAGCCTGACATAAGTCTTTATCTTGCATGCACTATTTTTTCACTATTTATCAATTAGAGGCAGTACCACCATCAAGTGTAGTCGTCATGCGGTCCAGAGTCCGACTGACCTAATACACAGTACCACCACCAGAGGGCGCTGTTATCTGTTCCATGATATAATCCAAGATGGCGGACTGGGGTGGGGGAAAATGGCGGGAAACAGTGTGGTTGCCATGGTGTCTGGAGTCCAACTGACCTAGTACACAGTACTGCCACCAGAAGCTGCTGTTGTCCGATCTGTGATGTAATCCAAGATGGTGGTCTGCATGAGGGCTTGTAGAGAAATAATTTCCAGCCTATATTTATTACACTGATGCAAAACACTCGTACTTTTGTGCTTGGGGGCACAATACACAGTCTGCAAACCTACAATAATACTCATAAATAATTCACTACACTGATGTACAGAGATGCAATTCACTCATCAATTACTCAAATAACGCATGTAAAATGCTCAGCAGACACACTCATTACTCGTAAACTGTCCAAATAACGCATAGCACAGCCTACAGACCTGCTCGCAAAATAATGCAACAGTCACGCAAACAACCCACGCAGGCACTGCGTGCCGCCCCTGTCCTCTGGACCACACAGGATGCTACCACACACACTCCCAGAAGTCAGGATGCACCAGCAGCCACTGCGAAGTGATGCACAGGTGCCCATTCAGGTCCTGCAAGCAAGAGGCAGTGACATCCCTTTCATACTTGGTACCTGAGAAATTCCTCTCGAAATACGTCAGTATAACACTTGAAGAACTTTCACATGCTGTCAGCAGCAGATTGAGAGTAAAGGCTTGCCCTGGCTTGCATCTGGTGGTGGCTCGTGGTGGCCGTGACATGCTGTGTGAATAGGTTTTCGTGTTCCGTCCTGTCACGTCAGCAACGGTGCCTAGGTGAACACATCTTTCAAGAGAAATTTTTCAGGTAGCATGTATGAAAGGGATGTCACCGCCTCACGCTTGCAGAACCTGAACGGGCACCTGTGCATCACTTGGCGGGGGCTTCCGGTGCATCCCGACTTCTGGGAGCATGTGCGGTAGCGGGCTGTGCGATCCAGTGTACAGGGAGTGGCAGGTGGTGCCTGAACGCATTGTTTGCGTGTCTGTTGCATTATTTTGCAAGCAGGTCTGTAGGCTGTCCTGTGCATTATTTGGACAGTTTATGAGTAGTGAGTGTGTCTGCTGAGCGTTTTACATGTGGTATTTGGGTAATTTACGAGTTGTTTGCATGTCTGTACATCAGTGTAGTGAATTATTTACAAGTAGTTTGAAGGTCTGCAGACTCTGTATTGCGACCCCAAGCAAGAAAGGTCGCCATTTTGCCCCACCCCCCCATCTTGGATTATGTCATGAAAGGGATGGCAACACTGTCTGGTGGCAGTACTGTGTACTAGGTCAGTTGGACTCCAGATCTCATGGTAACTACACTTTTTCCCACCATTTTCCCCCATCTTAGATTACGTCATGGAACAGATGCCAGCATCCTCTGGTGGCGGAATTGTGTACTAGGTCAGTTGGACTCCGGACCCCATCTCGACTACACTTGATGGTGGTACTGCCTCTAATTGCTTAAATAAATAGTGCATGCAAAATAAAGACTTATGTCCAGCTCAGGTCGAATCCTCTTCCCACCATTTCCTAGGAAGAGGTGGCGGTCGGATGACATAGGTTAGAGGAGGTAGCCCAAGTGCCCTTTCCTTCCCGCCATTTTCTTAGGTTAGCAGAGATAGTCCAAGTGGTCTTTTTTTACCGCCAAAATTCAAATCCCCCTCCAATCCCAAGGAAGAGGTGGCGGTTGGATGAGTTAGGTTAGTGAAGTTAGTCCAGTTGACCTATTTTCCCGCCATTTTCTTAGGTTAGTAGAGGTAGCTGTGGTGTATTGCATTGTCCTAATGGAATTTGACAATGGGGTAGGGGAGGGGAGGGGAGGGGAGGGGGGGTTAGTTTAGTAGAGGTAGTCCAATTGACCTATCTTCCAGCCAAAATTCAAACCTCCCACCAAAAGCCACCATTTTGGATGACTTCATCAGATGACATCATGGCCGCCATCTTGAATGACGTCATCGCCACCATCTTGGATAGCGGTACTTTGGGGTGACACCCCCGTTGTCTCCCTACTTACGTAGTTCGGGAAAGCCTAATATCTTCTGTTGGGGAAGGAAAATACCTGTAAAAAAGTAATGTAATAGATGTGCAAATGTCAAGCTAACAAGCTCTGCCCATACCCTAACAGAGAGGATACATTTAACATTCATCACACTAAGTTGAAGTTTTGAACGGTTTTCCAATTGCGAGGACAGCAAGTGAGAGGAATAATATATACACTGTGTAACACTCACTAGTATGGCCGAATTATGGTCTCATTGTGAAACTTATATGAGCAGAAAATGAATTTTGTGTGCGTAAGAGGAACGCGAGGTTCTTCCTGCAGTGGAAACATTATGTCAAAAATAAGGCAGCATAACAGAAATGCAGTAGGCTCTAGTGTATACGTGTACCAAAAAAATCAAATCTGTGTGAAATCTTGTGGGATTTAACTGCTAAGGTCATTAGTCCCTAAGCTTACATACTACTTAACCTAAATTATCCTAAGGACAAACACACACACCCATGCCCGAGGGAGGACTCGAACCTAAGCCGGAATCAGCCGTACAGATACGTGTACCCTCTTAGGAAATTGCATTTATGACAATCCATCGATGAGGAATAATGGGACTGTATAGCACTACTGTGATAGGCAAGTATGCTGATGGTAATGAAAACGAGAAATATTTCAGGCGACAATTGAAAAGAGAGAAAAGTGGGTCACGTAATACTCAGGATTTCCGTGCTTTGTAGACAGGAATGGTTTTATCTACTTTGAAAAAAACTAGCCTTGACCTGAAACAGTAAAGCTGTTACCGAGGGTGGTGATGACGGGCAGCAGATATTGTAATGAAATAAAAATTCACCTACCTGTAGAAGCTATGGTCCCCGACGGCTCTGCTGCGTAAATGGGAAACGTTTCCTTCCTTACTCGCACCTCAAAGAGCATCTTTCATTTGTGAACCCTGGGCGTTATGTTCTAAGGGTAATTGGTTCAAATGGTTCAAATGGCTCTGAGCACTATGGGACTCAACAATTTAGGTCATAAGTCCCCTAGAACTTAGAACTACTTAAACCTAACTAACCTAAGGACATCACACACACCCATGCCCGAGGCAGGATTCGAACCTGCGACCGGAGCAGTCCCGCGGTTCCGGACTGCAGCGCCAGAACCGCTAGACCACCGCGGCCGGCGGGTAATTGCTTAATGTGCGAGGAAGTACTGAAAAGTAGTGCCTCCGAATTTCTTACGTGAACACTCTTAAAATTTTTTAAATAATACAAACTTTATTAACATTCTAAATATTTATTCTTTATATCTACATATTTACATGTCAACATAGTCACCCTGGCGACGAACACATTTCTCCCATAGAGAGACCAGTTAGTTGCTACCGACACGTCTGTAGGATATTTGACTTTGTTGACGGGCTCGCAACCTCACATCTGCTTGCATCGCTTCATTACTATCACGCTGAAGTTCTTGAAAGTGTTGCTGAAGTTTTGAAAAAGGTGATAATCGGATGGGGGCAAGTCGGGACTGTGTGGAGTGATCGATGACTGCGAACACCAGGCGTCGGATTTTCCTGATATCGCAGCGCTCGTATGTAGTCTGGCATTGTCATGCTCCATGTGTGGACCAACTCTTCGAATTCGAGCTTTCGTTTTCTGAGCGATCTGAGCGATTACAGCACGCTGTTCCTCACACACCGACGTAGTTATGCTACACACCGACATGTTACACGCTACAAATTGGAGCCCTCTAGCGGCAGAGGACTGTAAATATGTAGACACGAAGAGCAAAGATGCAGAATGTTAATAAAGATGGTTTTATTTAAACGGTTTCGAGAGTTTTCACATAAAAAATGTCGAAGGCATTGCTTTTCAGTAAGCCCTCGAAGATTACAACTATCGATATGTATCGCACGTAGTATTGTGTTTGTGATGTTGATGACAGACGTAAGGGAGAAGCTACAATCTGTAGGCGGTACATAGTCTACTCTCACATAGTATACCAAGAAGGCAATAAATACCGACGACCGTGTTGTTACCATGGTCCTTGACTTCTGCAGTGTTTCAAATGGTTCAAATGGCTCTGAACATTATGGGACTTAACATCTGAGGTCATCAGTCCCCAACAACTTAGAACTACTTAAACCTAACTAACCTAAGAACATCACACACATCCGTGCCCGAGTCAGGATTCGAACCTGCGGCGATAGCAGTCGCGCGGTTCCGGACTGAAGCGCCTAGAACCGCTCGGCCACCGCGGCCAGCTCTGCAATGTTTCAATACAGATCAGTACTTTAACAAAATGAACCAAATGCGAGCATACGGAACGTCAGATCAGCTTGTGATTGGACTGAAAAGTTCCTCGCAAATAAAATATTGCATCTCATTCTAACAGAGCGAAGTCTTCAGTCGTAAAAGTAGCTTCAGGTGCATCCTTTTAGAGTGTTATTAAACACTGATGTTCATATTACATACAAACGACCCTAGTCGTTAATGATGGTAGATCGATGAGACTTTCCGCGGATGATTCTGTTACATACACCACTGGCCATTAAAACTGCTACACCAAGAAGAAATGCAGATGATACACTGGTATTCATTGGACAATTATATAATACTAGAACTGGCATGTGATTACATTTTCACGCAATTTGGGACATAGATCCTGAGAAATCAGTACCCAGAACAACCACCTCTGGCCGTAATAACGGCCTTACTACTCTTGGGGATTGAGTCAAACAGATCTTGGATGGCGTGTACAGGTACAGCTGCCCATGCAGCTTCAACACGATACCACAGTTCATCAAGAGTAGTGCCTCGCGTATTGTGACGAGTTAGTTGCTCGGCCACCATTGACAAGACGTTTTCAGTTGGTGAGAGATCTGGAGAATGTGCTGGCCAGGGCGGCAGTCGAACATTTTCTGTATACAGAAAGGCCCGTACAGGACCTGCAATATGCGATCGTGCATTATCCTGCTGAAATGTAGGGATTCGCAGGGATCGAATGAAGGGTAGAGCCACGGGTCGTAACACATCTGAAATGTAACGTCCACTGTTCAAAGTGCCGTCAATGCGAACAAGAGGTGACCGAGACGTGTAACCAATGGCAGCCCATACCATCACGCCGGGTAATACGCCAGTATGGCGATGACGAATACACGCTTCCAATGTACGTTCACCGCGATGTCGCCAGACATGGATGCGACCATCATGATGCTGTAAACAGAACCTGGATTCATCCGAAAAAAGGACGTTTCGCCATTAGAGCACCCAGGTTCGTCGTTGAGTACACTATCGCAGGCGCTCCTGTCTGCGATGCAGCTTCAAGGGTAACCGCAGCCGTGGTCTCCGAGTTGATAGTCCATGCTGCTGGAAACGTCGTCGAACTGTTCGTGCAGATGGTTGTTGTCTTGCAAACGTCCCCATCTGTTGACTCAGGGATCGAGACGTGGCTGCACGATGCGTTACAGCCATGCGGATAAGATGCTTGTCATCTCGACTGCTAGTGATACGAGGCCGTTAGGATCCAGCACGGCGTTCCGTGTTACCCTACTGAACCAATCGATTCCATATTCTGCTAACAGTCATTGGATCTCGACCAACGCGAGCAGCAATGTCGCGATACGATAAGCCGCAATCGCGATATGCTACAATCCGACCTTTATCAAAGTTGGAAACGTGATGGTACACATTTCTCCTCCTTACACGAGACATCACAACAACGTTTCACCAGGCAATGCCGGTCAACTGCTGTTTGTGTATGAGAAATCAGTTGGAAACTTTCCTCATGTCGGTACGTTGTAGGTGTCGCCACCGGCGCCCCAATCTTGTGTGAATGCTCTGAAAAGCTAATCATTTGCATATCACAGCATCTTCTTCATGTCGGTTAAATTTCGCGTCTGTAGCACGTCATCTTCGTTGTGTAGCAATTTTAATGGCCAGTAGTGTACCCTCCACAATGCTTAGCGGTCACTGTCCGTCAGTACATGAGGTTTGCCTCATCTCTGTTTAGCTGTGGTTGTTGCTTCACGTTTACACTTTACATCCATAACGCTGACAGGTGTATTACGTAAGAGCAAAATTTACAGTTAGCTCTAATTTGTGCCACGCCTTTTTTCGCTATTATTAATTTTCATGCCACCAATATGCTATTCGCTGATTCTCTTAAAAATTACGTGTTTAATTTTTTGCGAATTATGCCGTCTTCTTTCTTTAACGTATCTACTTTATTATGAAGGTCCTCCTATTCTCATTAACTGCTCGGTAATGAAGCTCAGACTAACAAAAGAATAATAACCGTTATTCGTACATTACCAGTCGACGATAATGAAAATTCATGCAGCCAAACTTAGAACGCGTAAAACAAAGTTGAGTGTCAGTTGCAATGAAACCTATAGCTCAAACGGGTTGTCAACTGCCATCTTGGTCCAAAACTTGATTTAATCTTAAGTGCTATCCCAGACGTCGTTCTAGTGGGGTATTTGTTGCTTTCCCATTCCCCCCTACCGCCACCTTAGTTTCTGTTCCTGTTTGGCATCAGATAGTAAGGCTTATCAGCGCGTATTGTTGCTTGTCCGTGCAACTGGCCTTTGTGAGGCGCCGCGTGCGGCATCTGAAGCCATCAGGTGCATGTGGGCTGGTCAATACAGCGTCTGCACCTCCCACGTGCCCCTGTGCAGGGGCTTACATCGAACATTTCGAGGAATCACGCAAGGCTAACACTTTATGAAAGGTCAAGTATATTGTGAAATGATTTGTCTAAAAGTAAGAAATAAAATAGACTAGAGAAATATTTGATGCGCCTTAGAATGACGCTCGAAATCATTTACAGCAAATTATGTGTCGATTAAAAATTTAAAGTTCGGCGTCTAACTCAGAATTTTAAAGAGTACTACATGACATTTGTCTGGTGGATTATGCAGACAGTGCAGCCTGCTGCTGTGTGGCGTTGAGATACTACTGCTAGGTGAACTCAAGCGGTAAAATATTTTACAACTTGAGACACTACTGCTATCGAAAGTCAAGTAGTTAAATATTTTACCGACAGAGCTACTATTGCTGTGCACATCATTAATCATAGTAGCTGAGATGCTCATTAGTTAGTGACGTGAGGAGACCAGGTTTTTTTTTCATATCTATTGCAACATTCAAAGACGCGTCAAATGTTTCTCTAATGTATTTTATTTCTTACTTTTAGACAAATCATTTCACAAAACAATTGATTGTCTTTTCAATTTCTTTATCTTCAAGTTTTTTTTCAGAAAGCGTGAAATATAATATATTTTAACATCACACTAATGCAATTTTTTGTACTCCTTCAATTGAATTTTCTGACACCTCGTTTGCATAGACAGCAGCAGCAATTCGGGGAATATTTCAATGTTCCGTCAAATCACTTAGTTTATCTTAATTAGCCTGATTACTTCGAAGCAAGTAAATCTTTTTTTGCAAAATTAGACGTCGCGCTGGTAAGTTTGATACCCTGTTTATAGCTTACCCACTGTTCGTTTGGTGATGAGAATTCGGACAAAATCCACTGTGTAATTTCTAGGAAGTCTTGTTTCTCGCGAAATGCGTTTCCTTTGATGCGCAATTACTTGTGTATGACTCTTGGAACTGACTTTATCTAGGTGTGGAAAGCCAATCTGTTCCAACCAAGCTGGGTATTCTCACCAGACTATAAAGATGACATTTAGATCTATACTCCGCGAGCCACGTTACGAATGTGTGGTACTGGGTACTTTTAATACGACTACAATTTCCCCCCCCCCCCCTACGTGTTCCATTCGCGAATATTGCGTGGGAAGAACTAGTGCCGGTAAGCCTCGGTACGAGCCCACAGTTCTCTGATTTTCTTGATGGGGTCATTTCGCGAGACGGATGTGGGAGGAGGTATGTTGCCTGACTCTTCTTCGAACATATGCTCTCTAAATTTCTACACTAAGCCTCTCCGTAACGCACAACACCTCTTCCGCAGCGTCTACCAGGGGAGTTTGTTGGATCTCCGTAACTCTCTCACACTCGCTAAACGAATACGTAACGAAAAGCATCGCTTGTCGTGGAATCTTTATCTCTTCTGTGAATTCAATCTGATAAGGGTCCCAGACCGAAGTGCAATACTGAAACAGACAATTTATAAATGCGTGTATAATTTCGGCTGCGGCTGCAGCCTTGCCGCAGGGGATACACCGGTTCCCGTGACATCACCGAAGTTAAGCGCTACCGCGCGTGGTCGGCACTTGGATGGGTGACCATCCAGGCCGCCATGCGCTATTGCCATTTTTCGGGGTGCACTTACCCTCGTGATGCCAATTGAGGAGTTACTCGACCGAATAGTAGCGGCTTCGGTCAAGAATACCATCATAACGATCGGGAGAGCGGTGTGCTGACCCCGCGCCCCTCCTATCCGCATCCTCCACTGAGGATGACACGGCGGTCGGATGGTCCCGATGGGCCACTTGTGGCCTGTAGACGGAGTGGTTTTTTATAGTTTCGGCTATACACCCTACTGTTGCTCTCAAACATACAAAACAAATAATATTTGTTTATGTCGGAGATTGAACTCTAAAATAGAAAAAGGAAAAAAAAAAGCTGATCGTGCCTCGATGTCCACGACCCACAAATGTCACGGTATTTATCAAATAACATGACTAGCATTATATTGGTGCGTTTGTATTGCTTAGCTGTACCTACTAAAATAAAAAATGCCCTCGTTGTTTTTATCTTGTTATTGCAAAAAAAAAAAAAATGGCTCTGAGCACTATGGGACTTAACATCTATGGTCATCAGTCCCCTAGAACTTAGAACTACTTAAACCTAACTAACCTAAGGACATCACACACATCTATGCCCGAGGCAGGATTCGAACCTACGACCGTAGCGTAGACTGAAGTGCCTAGAACCACTCGGCGACACCGGTCGGCCTTCTGAGTGAAATTGTCGAACCATGAAGATGAACTTATGGTTTTAATTTTGAAAACCGACATAATCGATCTGGAGAGTTATGTTGTTCCAATACTGCATGCCCTGTCTCTGACGATCTTGTCGTTTATGGCAGGCTAAATTCTAATATGTCTTGCATTACTGTGGCCCATTGTCTTCCAGTTTCGCTCCCACTGCTGCTGATTTCCAATTTTTTACCTTTCCCTAAGCCACAGAGCGGGCGCTAATGACCGTAGCAGTTTTGCGCCCTAAACCATAACAAAAAAAGTCAAGACAGCTTAGGCAAACGATGACTCCATTTTCTTTTAATTCTTAAAAGCTTCAAAGTGGTGTCGTAGTGTAGACGCGTGGATTATGAAGATCGTCTCATCTCTCCACCGGCACGCTGTTGGGGATGCTCTGCACGCTTTTTGGTTACAAATACTTTTGATCGAGCTTTAACTCTGTTACCAGCCTGGTGCTGTTTCCTGGACTAGCATGTAACTCCTCAGTCGAACCTGAAGTCATGTGCCAATGTTTCGCCAAGCAGAGATTTGAAAATAATTCAAAATCTGGTATCAACGATCAGACAATTTGTCCACTTCAACTGGCGAGGAACATGAAGGGTATTCGCAAAATATAAAATGTGTAAGCTAATAGTCTGAAACAGGATTGTCTGTCGTACACAAGCGTTGAAGCTTAATAGCTCGATATCTCACATTTTAATTCTCTGTTTATGTGATACTGCAATAAGGTAGATATTTCGCTGCTAACAGTTTAGAAATGGGCCACTAGTTCACCTGAAAAATGATTTACGGAAGAATTGGCCACATCTGTTTGCAGAAGCAGCCCGGCGTGCACTAATGTGCAAAACTTAAGGGCGAAAGTAATTTCCGCTTCATGTGTCACTGCCAAATAACGTGGCTCGATGAAACTTGGACCAGACACAGAAAGAACTACTGCAGTGTGGTACAGAAAGTAGCCGAAAGAAATACGCAATGAGACGACAGAAATGACACTTTTGTTCGACGGAAATAACTACACAGAAGACACCACGATTCATGACTGTCCTCTGGACATTACAAGAGGCGAAACGTGGTTGTTAACAGGACGTGTGATCACCATGGATCGCAGTGCATGCTCTGTAATATGCTCCCATGCTGGCTGCAAGACTGGTAAGGATTTCTTCTAGTGGGGCGTTCCATTCCGCTACCACGCGTGGTGCACGTATACGTCCTGCGGTATGTCTCCCCAACGCATCCCATACGTGCTCGATGGAATTTAAGTCGGGAGGATGAGAAAGCTTATCCATTGGCTGAATATTTTCTCGTTCCAATAGCTCCTCCATCTGCGCTGTTCGATGCGATCGTGCATTATAGTCAGGCCCGAATTCACCTCTGAAAAGAAGCACATAGGAAAGGAGTACAGCCGCCCGCGGTGGCCGAGCGGTTCTAGGCGCTCCAGTCCGGAGCCGCGCTGCTGCTACGGTCGCAGGTTCGAATCCTGCCTCGGGCATGGGTGTGTGTGATGTCCTTAGGTTAGTTAGGTTTAAGTAGTTCTAAGTTCTATGGGACTGATGACCACAGCAGTTAAGTCCCATAGTGCTCAGAGCCATTTGAACCAGCCATTTTTGAAGGAGTACATTGCCATAGTAACATTGAACGGTGAATCTACCGTGTTCAAAGATCTGGAGGTCAGTACGCTCAAGTAACATTATGCCTCCACACACCATAATACCTGGACCACAAAAACTATCATATTCGACTTTGAAACTTCCTGGCAGATTAAAACTGTGTGCCCGACCGAGACTCGAACTCGGGACCTTTGCCTTTCGCGGGCAAGTGCTCTACCATTTGAGCTACCGAAGCACGACTCACGCCCGGTACTCACAGCTTTACTTCTGCCTGTATCTCGTCTCCTACCTTCCAAACCGCGAAAGGCAAAGGTCCCGAGTTCGAGTCTGGGTCGGGCACACAGTTTTAATCTGCCAGGAAGTTTCATATCAGCGCACACTCCGCTGCAGAGTGAAAATCTCATTCTGGATATTCGACTTTATTTCTGGGTGTGTTACGTGCTCACACATCTCGTCATATGATGGTACGTAATGCACCCAGGAACAATGCCGAACATAATCGTTTTGGTGGTCCAGGTTATATTGTGGGGAGCCATAATGCTGCATGGGCGTACTGACTTATAAATTTTTGAATACGGCACATTGACCGATCAACGTTATTGTGACACTGTACCCCTTCTAAATATCCTTCTTTTCATGGGTGAATTCGGCAGTGTCTTCATTTTTATGTGTGACAATGTGCGAGGGCATCGATCAGCGCACTTGGAGAAGCTCTTGGAATGAGAAGATATTCTGCAAATGAACTGGCCTGTCCGTTCCTCCGATTTTCGTCCCATGGACCACGTGCAGAATGCATTGGGGAGACGTCATGCAGCACGTCTGCATGCACTAATGACCATACAGCAGTTCATAACCGCGCCAGTGGATGACTATAACCGCGCTAGTGGAAGACCGTAACGCCCTACCACAAGAACTCCTTAGCAAGCTTGTGGTCGGCATCGTTGCAGAACATGCATCGCCATCCTTGGTGATCACACACAGTATTAATAACAATTTCCCACCTTTTTTAACGTCCAGGAGATCATTATAGATCACGGTGACTTCAGTGTAATTACTGTCTTTGACTAAAAGAGTCATTCCTGTTCGTTACATTGCGTACATTTGTACAGAAACCAGATGGCAGTTATAAGAGTCGAGGGGCACGAAAGGGAAGCAGTGGTTGAGGAGGGAGTGAGACAGGGTTGTAGCCTATCCCCGATGTTATTCAGTCTGTATAATGAGCAAGCAGTAAAGGAAACAAAAGAAAAATTCGGAGTTGGAATTAAAATCCATGGAGAAGAAATAAAAACTTTACCGATGGCATTGTAATTTTGGCAGAGACAGCACAGGACCTGGAAGAGCAGCTCAACGGAATGGACAGTGTCTTGTAAGGAGGATATAAGATGAACATCAACAAAAGCGAAACGAGAATAATGGAATGTAGTCGAATTAAATCGGGGGGTGCTGCGGGAATTAGATTAGGAAATGAGACGCTTAAAGTAGTAAATGAGTTTTGCTACTTCGGGAGCAAAATAACTGATGATGGTCGAAGTAGAGAGGATATAAAATGTAGACTGGCAATGGCAAGGAAAGCGTTTCTGAAGAAGAGAAATTTGTTAACATTGAGTATAAATTTAAGTGTCAGGAAGTCGTTTCTGAAAGTATTTGTATGGAGTGTAGCCATGTATGGAAGTGAAACATGGACGATTAATAGTTTAGAGAAGAAGAGAATAGAAGCTTTCGAAATGTGGTGCTACAGAAGAATGCTGAAGATTAGACGGGTACATCACGTAACTAATGAGGAGGTGTTTAGTAGAATTGGGGAGAAGAAGAATTTGTGGCACAACTTGACTAGAAGAAGAGATCGTTTGGTAGGACATATACTGAGGCATCAAGGGATCACCAGTTTAGTATTGGAGTGCAGCGTGGAGGGTAAAAATCGTAGACGTTGAGGGAGACCAACAGATGAATACACTAAACAGATTCAGAAGGATGTAGGTTGCAGTAGGTACTGGGAGATGAAGAAGCTTGCACAGGATAGAGTAGCATGGAGAGCTGCAGCAAACCAGTCTCTGGACTGAAGACCATAACAATCTCTCAGTTACCATCTGTACTGCACTGTAGCAGTTCCTTCTATGTGTGATCCAAAATTCATCGAGCTATGATACTTGGCAGCGACAGTGCATGCAAAAGTTACTTTCGGCCGTAAGTGCTGCACACCACTGCTGATCTACATCTCCAACGTATACCAGGCTAAATGGTCAATATTCAGGGGTATGACAGGAAATATCATTCGAAGAAAAAAAGTCTAGTAAACATGGGCTGCAATATGCGTATACCTTAAGATCTTTGAGCACTTCTTCATCTTCCATACTGCGAAATAAATCTCTTCTACTACAAGCTCTTTGCTTTCCATATTCTGAAAGATGGAGGTGTGAACCAAAACAAGAAAAAATGTCCATTAAACATGGACTCTAACACCTTAAGAACTAAGAGCAATTCATCTTTGCTACTGCGAAAACACTTTTTCTACTGAACAAGTACTCATAGTGCTTTCAGAGTCCATGTTTATTAGACAGTTTTTCTTGTTTCGGTCCATACTAACTTCTCGCAAAATATGGAAAGCAAAGAGATTGCAGTAGAAGAGATTTGTTTCCAAGGTCGAAGATGAAGAAGTGCTCATAGGCCTTAAGGTATGCATTTTAGAGCCCACGTTCACTAAACTCTTTGCTTCGAATGGTCGTTCTTGACGTATCCCTGAGTTCTGACCATTCCTCCTGGGAAACACTGTATATTTTGCAAACCACTGTAAAGTTAATGGCTTTGATTGCTTCAAATTGCAGCATGTATTAAAGTTTATTCTCCTTCCACTAGTGTATGGAGTGCTGGAAGAATGATTGCTTTAATGACTCTCCACACAGCAGGTAATTAGTGTTTTGTTTTAGCGATTCCTATAGTGGAAATAGATAGGAGTTGTTGTACATTACTCAGTCAATACTGTTTCCTAAAACTGTGTAAGTAGGCTTCCAAGGGATAATTTGCGTCTGTCAGTTCAAATTTTTCAGCGACTCCATCGCATAGCTCAAAAAATCTGTGGCCATTCGTGCTGATCTTCTTTGTGAACGTTCAGTATCCCCTGGTAGTCCTATTTGGTATGGGTACCACACACTTTACAGTATTCTAGGATCGATCGCGCGAGTGTTTTGTATTATTCTCATTTGTTGACGCATTGCATTTTTCCAGTAGCATGGGATCATTCCATTTCATGTCCCTAATAAATTCTTACATCCAAGTATTTTTATGAATTGACTGATTCCAAATGTGACCCATTAATATTGTAGACATACGATATGACGTTTCTACGCGTTGTGAAGTGCACTATTTACATTTCTGAACATTTAAAGCATATATACTATCTTTGTACCACTCTGAAACAATATCGATATCTCAGTGAACATTTGCGCAGCTTTTTCTAGACAGTACTTTGTCATAGATAACTTGCAAAATTCTGAGTTTCCTACTAATATTATTTGTCTAGTCATTAACATGCAACCTGAACAATAAAAGCCCTCGCACAATTCTCTGTGGTACGTTTGACGTTTCTTCTTAATGTGCCCATGACTCTCCATCCAAGATAACATACTGCGTCCTCCCTACCAACAAATGCTTAATCCTGTAACGACAAATTTGTTTTGATACGCCAAGTAATGTGCTTTCATTAATAGGCGTTGATGTGATGCTGATTCAAATACTTTTCGAAAGTCAACAAATATTACACTTACCTGACTGTCTTGACCCATGACTTTAAGGCTGTCATATGGGAAAAGCGCGAGTAGAGTTTCTCATGACTGATGTTTGCGGAATTCGTGATGTTTGATGGCATGGCGATTCAGTTCGGTAGAAACAATGTAGAACGCACATGTAACTTAAATTAGAATGAAGAAATATTCGGAGAGAAGAAAACGTAAAATGCAGATGTTTAATTTCATAAGACTATATCTTCTACGGGAATGAAGATGCGATTTCGGGGTGAAATTTAAGTTACACAAATGACTATAAAGATTTTATTTTCATAACAACTATCCAATTTTATAAGAATATATATTTTACTTGATACACGCGCAACCGTACAGTACTTTTTAAAATTACGATTAGGGGTCAAACTTGTCAGTTAGCTTTTTAGAAATGTCCAAGGTGCCCTACACCGGTTGGAGTCTCTCAAAACCTCCACTTCATCACTTTCCAAAATGCTTCAAATGGCTCTAAGCACTATGGGACTTAACATCTGTGGTCAGCAGGCCCCTAGAACTTAGAACTACTTAAAACTAACTAACCTAAGGACATCACACACATCCATGCCCGAGGCAGGATTCGAACCTGTGACCGTAGCAGCAGCGCGGTTCTGGACTGAAGCGCCTAGAACCGCTCGGCCACAGCGGCCGGCACCACTTTCCAAAAAAGATCATGTTCCGAGAGATCAGAAAACCGTGGATTCCAACGGTACAATGAGAGATACAGGGTGACAGTTCTTGAACTATATCAAATAAAAGCGTCATAATTTCTGAACGCTTTGCGTTAGGATATTGAAACTATACGGCTGAACGCGGGGCATGATGGGAACTAGTACGCGCATGCGCACGCACCTTGTTATCGGCCATTTGCCTGTGAAAATGTCACGGTACAGCATGCCTGAGCACACTGCACTTATGAAAGCCTACTATGCGAACAATAACAGCCCAGCTGTGACTCAGAGGAAGTTTGCGACCGAGATCAATCTGAAGACAACCGGTCCAAGTGTTGGTTCTGAGCTCTATGGGACTTAACTTCTGAGGTCGTCAGTCCCCTAGAACTTAGAACTACTTAAACCTAACTAATCTAAGAAAATCACACACATCCATGCCCGAGGCAGGATTCGAACCTGCTACCGTAGCGGTCGCGCGGTTCCCGACTGTAGCGCCTAGAACCGCTCGGTCACTCCGGCCGGCAAGCAAGAATTTGGTTCGCAAGTTTGAGAGAACGGGTAGTGTTGGTGATGACAGTGTTGGCATGTCGTTCGCCCAAAAACGGTGAAAGCGGCTCAAAACAACGAGAAGACATGCACTGTGTTTCAAATCAGCCCCAGGAAATCGATCAGACGAACTGCACGACAGGTGGGAATTAACTGCGAGACACTGCGACAAATTGTTGTTGAAGACCTGCATCTCTTCTCATGCAAAATTTAAACCCATCAGCCATTAAATCCCAGGGCCATGGAACAGCGGTTGTGTTTCGCCAACACTATTGTCCACAGAACTGATGAACAGGACTTTGATATGGATATGGTTTGGTTTAACGACGAAACCTATTTTCATTAGGATGGGTTCGTCAATAAGCAAAATTGACGCATTTGGGACACTGAGAATCCGATTTTCGCGATCTAGAAGTCTCTTCACCTACAGCGGGTGTCTGTGTGGTGTGGAACGTCGGGTCACGGAATAATTGGTGCGCTATTTCTTGAAGGCATGGTGACTACTGAACGGTACGTGAAGGTTTTGGAAGATATTCTCCGGATCTGAACACATGTGACTCCTTTATGGAGGGCGATATCAGAGACAAGGTGTACAGAAATAACCCGAAAACCACTGCTGAGCTGAAAACCAGCCATTCAAGAGGTCATCGACAGCGTCGATGTTCCAACATTTCAGCGGGTCATGCAGAATTTCGTCATGCGTCTGCTCCACATCATCGACAATAATGGCAGGCATATGGAAAATGTCATAAGCTAAATCCAAATATTTGTAGTGACCAGAATGAGATTTTCACTCTGCAGCGGAGTGTGCGCTGATATGAAACTTCCTGTCAGATTAAAACTGTGTGCCCGATCGAGATTCGAACTCGGGACCTTTGCCTTTCGTGGGCAAGTGCTCTACCATCTGAGCTACCGAAGCACGACTCACGCCCAGTACTCACAGCTTTACTTCTGCCAGTACCTCGTCTCCTACCTTCCAAACTTTACAGAAGCTCTCCTGCGAACCTTGCAGAACTAGCACTCCTGAAAGAAAGGATATTGCGGAGACATGGCTTAGCCACAGCCTGCGGAATGTTTCCAGAATGAGATTTTCACTCTGCAGCGCAGTGTGCGCTGATATGAAACTTCCTGTCAGATTAAAACTCTGTGCCCGACCGAGACTCGAACTCGGGACCTTTGCCTTTCGCGGGCAAGTGCTCTACCATCTGAGCTACCGAAGCACGACTCACACCCGGTACTCACAGCTTTACTTCTGGCAGGTTCGCAGAAGAGCTTCTGTAAAGTTTGGAAGGTAGGAGACGAGGTACTGGCAAGTGGTTATTTGTGGAAAAAAACAAGTTTATTTACGTATTTGGTCTCGCACACTTTTTCCGCCGCACTGTTTACAGCAAAGCAAAAGAAAATACATTTTCATTTCACCCTTATAATTTGATTGAGAACTTAAAAACTGCAAAAAAGTCGGTCTTTAGGGTAGGAAGGGGCGGAATTTAGAGTAAAGGCAGGTCCACTAGGTGACGCACACAGTTCTGTACAATTACATTTTGGAAGTGTGTCTGCGAACGTCGTACGGTAGTTACTGTGATAATGCCTCTTATAAAGCCTCTATAGGGTGACGAGCAAGCAAATATTAAGGTATACAAAGAAATGGGCCTGTCTAATCATTAGAGTGCTACGAAATTAGGGTGTGCCAGATGTGTGCATAAGGTGGCTCGTTTGAAGGTTGCGGAAGAACATATGTCGTGGACCGTAGAATGGAACAAAGTAATTTTCAGTGATGAGGAAGCCGCGCGGAGTGGCCGCGCGGTTTAGGGCGTCCTGTCACGGACTGCGCAGCCCTACCCTCCGGAGGTTCGAGCACTCCCTCGGGCATGGATGTGTGTGTTGTTCTTAGCATAAGTTAGTTTACGTAGTGTGTAAATCTATGGACCCATGATCTTAGCAGCTTGGTCCCTTAGGAATTCACACCCATTTAAACATTTTTTCAGTGATGAGAAGAAGTTTAATTTGGTGAGACCACATGGTTTTCAGTATTACTCAAAAATGTGTGTGAAATCTTATGGGACTTAACTGCTAAGTTCACCAGTCCCTAAGCTTACACACTACTTAACCTAAATTATCGTAAGGACAAACACGCACACCCATGCCCGAGGGAGGACTCGAACTTCCGCCGGGATCAGCCGCACAGTCCATGGCTGCAGCGCCTTAGAGCGCTCATTCAGTATTACTGGTACGATATCCGTACAGAAGAACAAGTTCTGATGAGTAGGAACTTGACGGCGGGAGAGTTATGTCCTGGGGGAGCATTTTGTGCTGTAGGCACGTCCAACATACCATGCTTGCACTGCAAAATGAAGTCTGATGATTATAAAGTAATGCTGGAAATTGAACTGGTTCGTATGTATCAGGAATTTGTCTATGATAATTTACTATTCCAACACGATAACGCTGGGATTCACAGGTGTGTAAAGACAAAGTCGGGGTTTCAATGTAAAGGAATTGCACTTACGAGTTGCCCATCGAGACGTCCGGATTTAAATCGAATGGAGAATCTATGAGGGATCCTAGCACGACGTGTTTATCGCAATGGACGACATTCTGAGACTGCGGCAGAGCTGAAAACAGCAATTCGAATGGAGAGGACCTCGATCTCGCTATTCACAATATACATAAATTACCTTGTGGATGACATCGGAAGTTCACAGAGGCTTTTTGCGGATGATGCTGTGGTATATCGAGAGGTTGTAACAATGGAAAATTGTACTGAAATGCAGGAGGATCTGCAGCGAATTGACGCATGGTGCAGGGAATGGCAATTGAATCTCAATGTAGACAAGTGTAATGTGCTGCGAATACATAGAAAGATAGATCCCTTATCATTTAGCTACAAAATAGCAGGTCAGCAACTGGAAGCAGTTAATTCCATAAATTATGTGGGAGTACGCATTAGGAGTGATTTAAAATGGAATGATCATATAAAGTTGATCGTCGGTAAAGCAGATGCCAGACTGAGATTCATTCGAAGAATCCTAAGGAAATGCAATCCGAAAACAAAGGAAGTAGGTTACAGTACGCTTGTTCGCCAACTGCTTGAATACTGCTCAGCAGTGTGGGATCCGTACCAGACAGGGTTGATAGATGAGATAGAGAAGATCCAACGGAGAGCAGCGCGCTTCGTTACAGGATTATTTAGTAATCGCGAAAGCGTTACGGAGATGATAGAAAAACTCCAGTGGAAGACTCTGCAGGAGAGACGCTCAGTAGCTCGGTATGGGCTTTTGTTGAAGTTTCGAGAACATACCTTCACCGAGGAGTCAAGCAGTATATTGCTCCCTCCTACGTATATCTCGCGAAGAGACCATGAGGATAAAATCAGAGAGATTAGAGCCCACACAGAGGCATACCGGCAATCCTTCTTTCCACGAACAATACGAGACTGGAATAGAAGGGAGAACCGATAGAGGTGCTCAAGGTACCCTCCGCCACACACCGTCAGGTGGCTTGCGGAGTATGGATGTAGATGTAGAAGAGACCACTGCCCATATACAATCAATGCTGAAGAGGATTTTCACAGTTATTAAGAAAAATGGAGGTTCGTCTAAATACTAGGTCGTAGTTGTGATCTATTTCCTGTATATGGTAGGTTATTCTGACTACAATTCATAATTGCCTTCATATAAAATTTCCACACCCAAACAGCGCTGGGTAGCCGTGCGGTCTGAGACGCTTCGATGCTCGAGTTAAAATTTCATCACATGTTTCAGTCTTGATTCATGTAGAAGATGTAGTAATATGAAATCGGATGAATCTTTCCGAAACGTCACGCGTTATGAATTTAGCGAATCGTTCTGAATTTGAAATTTGAGAGAACAAAGATGATTTATTGCTAGTATGGGAAAACGTGCAAAATGAGCGCGTCGTGTTGGCGACATACCTGGTCTGCAGGAGCTCCTTGATGGCGCTTTGGCCGACGCCGGCCACGAGGTGCGGCCAGGCGTGCGAATGTCGACGCTCGGCAGCCGCGCCGGCCGGCCGCCTGCCTACCGGCGAGTCCTCTGCAGAACCCTCCTCGTCCGACTGGAGGAAGTGGCGGAAACCCCACTCGAAATCCTCCACCGTGACGCGTCCGTCGCCGTCGTGGTCTAGGTCGCTGAAGATGGTGTCGGCATCTTCCGCGGTGATGTCGAAGCCAGCGCACAGGTCGCGCAACTCCTGCTGGCCGATGTAGCCGCGGCCTTTGCGGTCGCAGGAGCGGAAGAGCTGCCGCAGCTGGGAGCTGTGGTCCGCCTCCATTGCTGTCGCGCGGCCTAATGACGGGACGCGCGCCGCGCACACCACTGCTCCGCGCACCTGGCGCCGCCGGTGGCCAATCACTGAAACACTGCGCCGCCACTAATTGCCACGGCTTCTTCGTATACGCTCCGAGTATCCTCTTCACGTGTGTGTGCCACGGAGCATAAACATCCGTGGAGTAAGCATTCGGATGTGCGGAACGAGAATTCTGTCCACAATATCTCCTGCAGCTCAAGTCACGTGATTTTGGGACGATACATTTTAGCCCGTATAGCGCTTAGCGTATTTTGAGTGCTATTACTTCGCTGCTACAGACGTATCACCTTCAGAAGTGCCGTGAAAATTTGTATACGCGTTTTACTGGATCTTCTAATTAATTACATTGCAATGATACTGTAGACGGCACCAAAGTGTCACGAAGAAACAAGGCATTTGGAATTACGAAATTGTTACAGTAAATACCATACTCAATTTGTGCCACCTGTTAGTCCATTATTTCTTTCAATTTTTCTTTATTTACGCTTCTGTTTTTTATATAGAAGTAAAATACCTATAACACCATTTTAAACATGACTGACAGCAGCAACCGTAAATAAATTTTCAATATGTAAAGTATACAGCCAACCAGTTTTTACATTAAACTTATGTAACCGTTTGCCTGTATACTATATATACTGAATATATACAGGGTGAGTCACCTAACATTACCGGTGGATATATTTCGTAAACCACATCAAATACTGACGAATCGATTACACAGACCGAACGTGAGGAGAGGGGCTAGTGTAACTGGTTAATACAAACTATAAAAAAAAATGCACGGAAGTATGTTTCTTAACACAAACCTACGTTTTTTTTAAATGGAACCCCGTTAGTTTTGTTAGCACATCTGAACATATAGACAAATACGTTATCAGTGTCGTTTGTTGCATTGTAAAATGTTAATTACATCCGGAGATATTGTAACCTAAAGTTGACGCTTGAGCACCACTCCTCCGCTGTTCGATCGTGTGTATCGGAGAGCACCGAATTACGTTGGGATCCAAAGGGAACGGTGATGGACCTTAGGTACAGACGAGACTGGAACAGCACATTACGTCCACATGCTAACTCTTTTTATTGGTTTTTTTCACTGACGCACATGTACATTACCGTGAGGGGTGAGGTACACGTACACAAGTGGTTTCCGTTTTCAATTACGGAGTGGAATAGAGTGTGTCCCGACATGTCAGGCCAATAGATGTTCAATGTGGTGGCCATCATTTGCTGCACACAATTGCAATCTCTGGCGTAATGAATGTCGTACACGCCGCAGTACATCTGGTGTAATGTCGCCGCAGGCTACCTCAATACGTTGTTTCATATCCTCTGAGGTTGTAGGCACATCACGGTACACATTCTCCTTTAACGTACCCCACAGAAAGAAGTCCAGAGGTGTAAGATCAGGAGAACGGGCTGACCAATTTATGCGTCCTCCACGTCCTATGAAACGCCCGTCGAACATCCTGTCAAGGGTCAGCCTAGTGTTAATTGCGGAATGTGCAGATGCATCATCATGCTGATACTACATACGTCGACGCGTTTCCAGTGGGACACACTCTATTCCACTTCGTAATTGAAAACGGAAACCACGTGTGTACGTTTACCTCACCCCTCATGGTAATGTACATGTGCGTCAGTGAAAAAGACCAATAAAAAGGTTAGCATGTGGACGTAATGTGCTGTTCCAGTCTCGTCTGTACCAAAGGTCCATCACCGTTCCCTTTGGATCCCAACGTAATTCGATGCTCTCCGATACACACGATCGAACAGCGGAGGAGTGGTACTCTAGCGTCAACTTTAGGTTACAATATCTCCGGATGTAAATAACATTTCACAATGCAACAAACGGCACTGATTACGTATTTGTTTATATGTTCAGATGTGCGAACAAAACTAACGGGGTTCCATTTAAAAAACGTAGGTTTGTGTTAAAAAACATACTTCCGTGCAATTTTTTATGGTTTGTATTAACCAATTACACTAGCCCCTCTCCTCACGTTCGGTCTGTGGAATCGATTCGTCAGTATTTGATGTGGTTTACGAAATATATCCAGCGGTAATGTTAGGTGACTCACCCTGTATAACATTTTTTTGCCATCTCATCAGAAAAGTAAAACCATACACTACACACAAAAGATAAGTAATAAAATAAGTGAGAGCAACAATTTTTTTATGTTTTCTGTTGCATTGATTCATATTGTCGAATCTGTTATAATTAATTACGTTACAATGACACTGTATAGGAAACTGTCCCATGCAGTAATACTCAGGTAACTCAGATACACACAAGGGTTTTAGAACTTGCATAAATTAGAGGAAAATATCAGACTGCCGTGTGTAAATCTTATCTACATATATATCATATGTATATGATGACTGGCAGTTTACTCAGACAAACTTGCAAATTTATCTAGCATTTTTCTTGTAAACACATGACTATAAAATCGCAGAAACTCTCTCTCCAGTACAAGACTTCATAGTACGCTGTCTTGAAGCTTTCCAACATGTTAAGTGCCTCATCCCAATATAACGTTTACAGTTATACATACCTTTGAAAAGTACCTGGTCCTCCTTTGACATACTTGTCTTTAGACACGTAGCAACGACTTTACTGCACTATGTATCATGTGGAAATTTGAAATAAATCACTCAAGATTTATTCGAAATTTTTGTATCAAAAAAAGTTTTCCATCACCTCGGTTCCGAGAGTTCCGGTATCTGTACAGAAAATTGGAATAGAGAGCAACACAAACATCATTTCTGTCCCTTTTTATTGCTCATGAAAACCACACATTGCATGTTATACCACCATACAGTGAGACCTTCAGAGGTGGTGGTCCAGATTGCTGTACACACCGGTTCCTCTAATACCTAGTAGCACGTCCTCTTGCGTTAATGCACTCCTGTATTCGTCGTGGCATACTATCCACAAGTTCATCAAGGCACTGTTGGTCCAGATTGTCCCACTCCTCAACAGCGATTAGGTATAGAACCCTCAGAGTGGTTGGTGGGTCATGTCGTCCATAAACAATCTATCCCAGGCATGTTCGATAGGGTTCATGTCCGGAGAACATGCTCGCCACTCTAATCGAGCGATGTCGTTATTCTGAAGGAAGTTATTCACAAGATGTGCACGATTGGGGCGCGAATTGTCGTCCATGAAGCCGGCCGCGGTGGTCTAGCGGTTCAGGCGCTCAGTCCGGAACCGCGCGACTGCTAAGGTCGCAGGTTCGAATCCTGCCTCGGGCATGGATGTGTGTGATGTCCTTAGGTTAGTTAGGTTTAAGTAGTTCTAAGTTCTAGGGGACTGATGACCACAGATGTCAAGTCCCATAGTGCTCAGAGCCATTTGAACCATTTTTTCGTCCATGAAGACGAATGATATGGTTGCACTATCGGTCGGAGGATGGCATTCACGTATCGTACAGCCGTTCTGTCGCCTCACTTGACCACCAGCGGCGTACGTCGGCCCCACATAATACCACCCCAAAACAGCAGAAAACCTCCACCTGCTGCACTCGCTGTACAGTGTGTCTAAGGCGTGCAGCCTGACCGGTTTGCCTCCAAACAAGCCTCCGACGATTGGAGCCGTGTGCCTCCTTCGTGGTGGAATGACTGGAACTGATCGGCTGTAGGACCACCTCCATCTAACAGGCGCTGCTCATGGCATGGTTGTATACATCTTTGGGCGGATTTAGTGACGTCTATGAAGAGGGAAAGGGACTGTCTCTGTGATACAATATCTACAATCAACGTCTATTTTCAGGAGTTCTGGGAACTGGGGTGATGCAAAACTTCTTTTTGGTGTATTAGCGTATCGCGTAAAAGTTGAAGTAAATTGGTCAAGAAATTTTCAAGTTTTTGGCAATATTATATCTTCTTTATATAACATGTATTTACATATGATATGTAATAAAATATATAGTCAGTCTGCTTCTGAGTGTTCATTAGAGTTTCATGTAAAAATTGGAAGTAAATCGGTCAATAACTTTTCGAGATTGTTGGTAACTTAATTTCATTGATGGTTCTGGAGTCTTTGTTACTCAGTACACTGAAAGATGTGAGTAACATAGCTACAACAGCAGTAGAGAATCGGCTTGTATTTCGAAAATTTAAATTAATTTAAAATTCTGTGCGAGCTAGGAAAAAAGTGTTGTCTTGATTAAGCCTAATTGTCTACTGCAAATGCAAACATTTTAGGTTAGGCTTTACCGTGGCTGTTATTGACATTAAATGAAACAACAAATTTAATGTTACCAGTCACTGTTTATTTACCTCCACTACGCGTTTCAAAGGTTTAAACCCCCATCATCAGGTCGATTTACATTTGTTAGTGTGACGTGTGTGTGTGTGTGTGTGTTGTGTTACAATTTTTTGGAGGAACTTGTGGCACTGTCTAGTGGAGAAACAAAACACCATTACAGAACATGGTTTCGAGTTTCTTTTGACACAAACTAAACGTATATCTAACGCGAAATATAAGATAAGTAAAATAGAGTATCTCCAGTGGTCACTGGTTCCTTTCAGTGTCGTTACAGTGACTGGTAACAGTAAACATATTATTTCAACTAATTATCTACAATGTTTCACCAAAAACCCGGATTCAAGTCAATCGCAATGAATCCTACAGTAATTGTTCCACCTGTTCTCAAATTTCATGACACAACAGATGTCTTCTCTTCTGAATAGTTTACGTATTTTCCATCGGAATAGTTGACGAAATATAGGGGATTTCCTTTAGTATAATCGACATACGATATTTCACGCCACTGCTTCCATGAAATTCCATTCAACAACCACCTTTTGAAATAAAAAAAAATGGCTCTGAGCACTATGGGACTTAACATCTATGGTCATCAGTCCCCTAGAACTGAGAACTACTTAAACACCCAGCCATCACGAGGCAGACAAAATCCCTGACCCAGCCGGGAATCGAACCCGGGAACCCGGGCGTAGGAAGCGAGAACGCTACCGCACGACCATGAGATGCGGGAACCTTTTGAAATAAAATTTTATCACAGATATAACGGACCGTCGTTGACACCTACCTCGAGTAACGTCAATACTACTATAAAAAAGTTTTTTTGCACTTTCTCTACACATAAATCATCTTTCCTACAAAAATCTTGTTTACATATCTAAACGTGGGACATACTGAGGTACTGAAAACAGCAATGAATTATGATTTTATTCATAGCTGTTATTTTTTCAGCAACTGTGGTATACAGCTAGCACACCAAGTTGACTCTGTAGTGAGCCTCTGTAGCTGCGCGGTCAGTGCGGCTGATTGCTGACCGAAGGTACCCGGGGAATGAGTGTTGTGTTGTCCTTACGTTCGTATCGTCAAAATTGACATTCCACTATTGAGACGGCCGTATGAGGACGTTCCGAAAGTTAGTACATAAAAAGCTTGACTCTGTAATAAGTGGGATTAATTCACTGTAACTGACTCTGAGCTTATAATTACTGCATACAAAGTGTAAAAAAAAAAAAAAATGGTTCAAATGGCTCTGAGCACTATGGGACTTAACTTCTGAGGTCATCAGTCCCCTAGAACTTAGAACTACTTAAACCTAACTAACCTAAGGACATCACACACATTCATGCCCGAGGCACAATTCAAACCTGCGACCGTAGTGGTCGCGCGGTTCCAGACTGTAGCGCTTAGAACCGCTCGGCCACTTCGGCCGGCCTACAAAATGTAAATTTCGTGATGTGGCATGGCATTATGCTTCATTGACGAAGGCCTGTTTCTCCATGTTATGAGACAATATTTAGCAAGTTTTTTGTAATATACTTCTTGTATTTCACATACATGCAGCGCCATGTTCTAATGCTTTATATGTTCCTAAAGTTCGTAGACTTCCGACGATAAGACGTTAATCTGTCCAAACCAGTTAAGTGCAATAAAATATTCTAGTTACGAGCTGAAAACTGAATTTTATTTTTAAAAAAGAAAATTTATTATCTCACTCATGGTATAATACTGTTAATATTATCACATTTGAATCATTTGTATAACAGCTTTTCGACTAGTACGTCACGACCCTGAGATTTAGAAAATTTTGATGGTCGTATTTTCGAGCAACGGATCTTAAGAGACAGAGAGAGGTGTGATCGTCTGAGGCTTTGAACATGGCAGCGATCAGCGCATTGTTGGCTTACTTATTTGAGTTATCTCCGAAATACTGTATAGGGTTCTACGTTCAAACACTGCAGGGCAATATGTGGAGCAGAACTTTTTTTTATTCATGTGGTCTTCGCTTTAGGACAATGTGTTTCCATCCCATTATGTCGAGTACAGGTCTGATGTGAATGAGATATCCTGTGGATTGAATTACGAGCATATCAGGAATTGGTGAATGTTGCTGGGCAGTATCTGTGTATTGCATAATAATAAAGTACGATAGCTGACAAAAAGGATCTATGTTTTGCTACGTATTAACGGACGAAACTTTCTCGCGGCTCGAGCTGCGTACTTACTCTGTGACTAGTTCCAACAGAATCATTGTGCACCAGGAAAGACACAAAAGACACGAGAGTGATGCTGAAAATTTGTGTACTTAGCCTTCAAAGTATGATTCATATAAGTTCACACACGTCTACATTCGTTCCTTCAATTCCTCAAAATATTTCTCCCTGTAGTTTTCTGTGACGTTTCACAGGAACTGCGTTCTGGCGTTCCAGTGGAGCACAAGAATACATTTGACGTAATATGCTCCTCAATTGTCACTAAGTTGATTGATTATGATGAAACTTATCACACACAATTCCAAGTCGAAAATTAGCAGCATGCTACTATGGTATGTGTTGTGGCGTAGCAAGAGCCACGCCACTCGGAGGTAGCCGAAAGGCACGCGATGTAATGCAGACGGGCGTGAATTCTGGAACAGGATAACTATTGAATGGTAGCAAGAAAAGTACGTAGTTGCTTTATACTTAACTTTTATTCTCTGATGAATACAGCGTTCTTCTTGAGACATTTATACTATAACTCTCAAAGTAGGTAAGGCTAATGGCGCCTTGCTAGGTCGTAGTCATGTGCTTAGCTGAAGGCTATTCTAACTGTCTCTCGGCAAATGAGAGGAAGGCCTCGTACGTCTAGTCGCTAGCAATGTCGTCCGTACAACTGGGGCGAGCGCTAGTCCGTCTTTCTAGACCTGCCATGTGGTGGCGCTAGGTCTGCAAGTACTGATGGCGGCGACACGCGGGTCCGACATGTACTAATGGACCGCGGCCGATTTAAGCTACCACCTAGCAAGTGTGGTGTCTGGCGGTGACACCACATTCCTCCCCCGCAAATCGGCGAACGGTCGTGTTATAAGGCTTCCGCCCGCCGTGGGGAGGGCCCCATGTTGACGTATGCGATGAGGTGGGGAGCCTAACAACAGGCGAGGCTGTGCCACCCGCACCCGGCCATTCGGTCCGAGGGGAGCTAGGAAACGCCTGGAAACCTACTCCAGGGTGCACGTCAACATGCGGCGTATGCGCCCGTAATGAGACAGGGTCGACCTCCATTGCGTCGGGGTATCCGACGCGCGATGACGCCATGTGGTCCGGAGCGGGCAAGTGTTCCATGGCGGAGGACAGGTGGTCACGGGAAGCGACCGGCGGCGCGTGACCCAGGGAGGCGGTTGGCGGCTGCATCGAAGCGTCCTCTGCGGGCGGCGCCGTCGGCGGCTGCTGCGGCGGCTGCGGGGGCGCGACGCCATGGGGCAGAATGGTAGGCATCGTCGGTAACACCTGGGGATGAGGCGAGCCAGTAGATGGGTCCCCAGGGCGCTGACCGGACGGCTCCGTCGCTGAAAGCAGACGGGGAGCGGCAGAACCCAGGCGACGACAGAGGCGCAGCTGATTGAGATGCCGACGCACCTCACCAGAGGCCCCCTTAACCAAATACATCGCGCGGCCGAGGCAGCGAAGAATGCGCCCTGCGAGCCAACGCCGTGAACCGCGATAGTTACGATACAATACCACGTCGCCTGGAGCAAAAGCAGGAGTCTGCCGCTGCACAGGAACCTGATGCGGCGGATGCAGCAAAGACATCAAGGTTCGATGAGGACGACCGTGAAGCAACTCAGCCGGCGAGCGACCATCGCGGGGCTGAGAGCGATACGAAGACAAAAAGAGCAACAACGCGTCCTCCCGAGAATGCGACTCTTTCAACTTCAACATCTGTGTCTTAAAAGTCCGGACCAAACGTTCAGCGGCACCGTTTGACTGAGGCGAAAACGGCGCGGATGTCAGATGTTGAATACCATTGGCCTTGCAGAATGACTGAAATTCTGCGGACATGAATTGTGGGCCATTGTCGGAAACAATAGTCTGTGGAAGACCTTCAATGCAAAAGATAGCAGACAACGCTTGGATGGTGGCAGATGACGTCGTGGAAGACATCCGGACAACAAAAGGAAAATTACTGAAGGAATCGACAACAACCAACCATCGAGCATTCCAGAACGGACCAGCAAAATCTATGTGTAAGCGTTGCCAAGGGGAAGTGGCTTTCGGCCAAGCAAAGAATTTCCGCGGCGGTGCGGATTGTTGTTCGGCACACGCCATGCAAGAAGAGCACATATTCGTAATCGCAGCATCGATTCCGAACCAAGTACAGTGCTGACGAGCAAGTTGTTTCGTACGCACTATACCCCAATGTCCTTGGTGGAGAAGCTTTAAGACAGATGACTGTAACGAACGTGGGACCACGACCCTAGACTGATCATTATCGGAACGCAACAACAAAACACCACGTCGTACAAAAAGTTTCTCCTTGTGAGCAAAAAATCGGCGAACCATCGGATCCTCGATCCGTGACTTCGACAAGGGCCATTGCGTAGTAACAAAACGCAAAACGGTAGCAAGGACAGGGTCTGCAGCTGTGGCTGTAGCTACACGACGAAAATCAATCGGAAACGATTCGACCACGTCATCAGTGTCCGCATCAATGAACATGCAAGCAAGTTCGGAAGAATCGAATGCTTTATCCTCGGCAACAGGCAAACGGGACAACGCATCTGCGTTTCCGTGCTTAGCAGTGGACCGGTACAAGATATCGTAGCGGTACTGCGAGAGGAAAAGAGACCAGCGAATGAATTTCTGCGCTGTACGTGGAGGTACAGGCTTGTTCGGATGAAAAAGCGATGTCAAAGGTTTGTGGTCTGTAATGATGGTAAAGTGACGACCATACAAGAAATCGTGAAACTTCGTAACACCAAACACGAGAGCCAAAGCTTCTTTCTCTATCTGGGAATAATTTCGTTGCGCTGACGAGAGCAATTTGGACGCAAAGGCAATAGGGCGATCATGCGAACCATCTTTGTGCGCAAGCACAGCACCGATCCCGAAATCCGAGGCATCTACCATCAACAAAAGGGGTTTCTGGGGATCGAATGGCGTAAGGCAAGTATTTGAAAGCAACGCCGATTTCAATTGGCGAAAGGCGCGTTCGCATTCCGTCGACCAGACGAACGGAACACCTTTACGGCGTAAGCGATGAAGCGGAGCTGAAATGGAAGAGGCATGCGGAATGAAGTTATGGTAGTAATTTATTTTTCCCAACACACTCTGTAGCTGCTTCAAATTCTGCGGCGAAGGCAAGTCCTGTATGGCACGGAGGTGCTCTGGACTCGGATGTATGCCCTGGGCATTAATGACATGGCCCAGATATGGCAAGTCACGAGCAAAAAACACACATTTGTCCTTCCTCAAGCGAAGACCATTTTGTCGCAAGACCTGAAATAGTGTTCTGAGATTTTGTAAATGTTCTGCTTCTGTCTTTCCTGAGATCACTATATCGTCCAGATAGTTAGCTGCAGTAGGGACCGACGCACAAATAGTTTGTAAATATTGCTGAAACAATGCAGGGGCGGATGCACACCCGAATGGCAGTCTTTTGAATCTGTATAGTCCAAGATGCGTGTTAACCACCAATACGCGCTGGGATTCTTCGTCCACCGGTATTTGCAAGTACGCATCTGCTAGGTCCAACTTTGAAAAATATTTTCCCGGGCACAGTTTGTCAAAAAGATCTTCCGGGCGGGGCAAAGGAAAAGTAGCAGTCACTAGTTGTGGATTCACTGTTGCTTTGAAGTCCACGCAAAGTCTCAATTTGCCGGAAGGTTTTTGCAAAATCACTAAGGGTGAGGCCCAGAGAGAAGCCTGCACACGTTCAATGACACCTTGCGATTCTAAATCTTTTAATGTTCTTGCGACCTCATCACGCAATGCGTGGGGAACATTGCGCGCTCTGAAAAATTTCGGTTGCGCGTTGACTTTGAGTTCCAAATGTGCGTCATAGTTCTTAGCGCAACCAAGGCCCGGTGCAAAAATGTCTGCAAATTCCTCACATAGACTAGAAACACTGGCTGAAGGCACAGTCTGGTTCACTGAGAGAACCTGATTGACGATAGACAAGTTAAACAATTGAAATAAATCTAAACCAAACAAGTTCACTGCAGCAGAAGAACGAAGAACGTAAAACGACACAAGTTTTGTTTGTCCCTTGTATGTTGCAAGAAGGCTGCACTGTCCTAACACAGGGATATGCTGTCCTGAATAACTAGTGAGCTGAACTTTTGCGGCACGCAACGGCGGTGCGCCCAGTTGTTTGTACGTGGCGTGATTGAGCAATGAAACTGCAGCTCCGGTATCGAGCTGGAATGGTATCACTTGTCCGGCAAAGTCCAAATCTACAAAAAGTTTATTGTCCTGCTGACGACAAGAGCGACTGTTTTGTGCAACGTGAACAGACACTGGTACAGAATCACTTGCGACGTGACGGGATTGCCGTCGACGTCGACGCACACTTTTTGTGGGACAAACACAGTCACTATTAGAGAGAGGAACACTGGGCGGAGTGGCATTAACTACATGAATGTCCATGGGCGAAGGTTCCCGAGCCTGAGTGTCCTTGGTTCGATTCCGGCGCGAAGCAAAGGGCCTGGAAGAGTTGGTAGTGTCCGATCTAAGCTTTTTCTGGCAAACACTTTGAACATGTCCTTTCCTATTGCAGAAAAAGCAAATAGCTTGGCGTGACGGGCAATGTTCACGCGAATGTCTAGTTGCACACCGCGGGCAGGATTTTACTGCAGGTGCGTGCTTTCGCGGCACACGTGTTTGTGAGCTAGGCCGCAGCTGGGCGGACGTGCGCGAGGGCAGGTTACCGGGCCGCGCAGCGCGTCCAGCGGGCCGGTTAATGTTACACACTGCTGGCGAAGTGTCAAAAGATTCCTGAGCACAGTCAAGTGTGTCTTGCCTATCCAATATGTCTATCACTTGTTGAAGGGAGGGATTAACTAGTTTTAAAATCTGTTCTCTTATGCGAACATCAGAAACGTTCTGTGCTATTGCATCACGCACCATTGTGTCTGAATAAGGAAGGCCACAGTCACATGCAAATGCGCAGTCCCTAGTAAGGCCTTGCAAAGTTGCAACCCACTCCCGATTAGTTTGACCGGCCGTACGTTTTGTACGAAAGAACGTATACCTCTTTGCAACCACATTAACTGTTTCTTTGAAATAGGCATCTAAAGCCGACACAATTTCTTCGTAGGACAGTGTAGCTACGTCGCGTCGGGGAAACAATTTCACTATCACACGGTAGGTGGACACACCGACACAAGAAAGCAAAAACGGCTGCCGCTCATTACCTTGAATTCTGTAGGCTGCGAGATGAAAGCCGAACTGTCGTGACCATTCCGGCCACGATTCGTGAGTGGAATCAAAGGGTCTGAATTGCGGTGCAACAGCATGCGGTGGCGGCGGCAGCGACGAAGCGGCGGCGGCCGCATCGGTGTGCAGCGCCCGTTGACCCTGGACGAGCTGTCCCAGGGCATCCAACAACGCCTGCGTCTGCTGATTCTGCAAGCGATAAAATTCGGACAGTACATCTGGAGATTGTGGCGAAGCCATGACACAAATAATTCAGAGCAAGGTGAAAGAACAAGACCCCTTTTTTTAACTCGTCGCCAATCTGTTGTGGCGTAGCAAGAGCCACGCCACTCGGAGGTAGCCGAAAGGCACGCGATGTAATGCAGACGGGCGTGAATTCTGGAACAGGATAACTATTGAATGGTAGCAAGAAAAGTACGTAGTTGCTTTATACTTAACTTTTATTCTCTGATGAATACAGCGTTCTTCTTGAGACATTTATACTATAACTCTCAAAGTAGGTAAGGCTAATGGCGCCTTGCTAGGTCGTAGTCATGTGCTTAGCTGAAGGCTATTCTAACTGTCTCTCGGCAAATGAGAGGAAGGCCTCGTACGTCTAGTCGCTAGCAATGTCGTCCGTACAACTGGGGCGAGCGCTAGTCCGTCTTTCTAGACCTGCCATGTGGTGGCGCTAGGTCTGCAAGTACTGATGGCGGCGACACGCGGGTCCGACATGTACTAATGGACCGCGGCCGATTTAAGCTACCACCTAGCAAGTGTGGTGTCTGGCGGTGACACCACAGTATGGGCAAGAGTTGCTATGTAAACTGCCAAGTTTATGTCTTGTTGAGGTAGGTGCAAAGTAAATGTGTACAAAATTCTATTGTTTTTGTAATTAAGCTTTAAACCTTTGCGAAACGCAGCTACGTACCATTAAGGTTCGATTTTTCGCGTCCTTGGTCTGCCACTTCGCGAGGCTTACTTGGATTGTTCAGTTCGTATGGTAGTGGTCTCCGAAATAAAAAGCGTTCCAGACTCCGAGTGAAAACGTGTCCTGAGTTAAATAAAGTTGTTCTGGCATACAGACTATCTTTAGCGGGATTTACGGATTTAGAATAATTCGAAACGGTTTTCCAGTTTCTGATTCATATCCACAGTACGCAAACATTTAAAATGTGAATAAAGATAGGGGGAAGTTTATACGGCTAACTCATAATTCTTCACTATACTACTGCATCAGATACACAGAACGAAAAAAAAAAGCAGGCTATCAGCCAGTAGAGTTATAAACTTTGGATAGCAGGAACTTTAAAAATTTCTACTGAGAATTAGATACACAAAAATTAAGCTTCTGACGCTTGTAAGTTTGAATGGTAATAGCATCATTTGACGACTAATCGTAAGGTAAAATATCCCCCGCATTTTATGGCTCACAAGATTCCTGCAATTTTAGAGTCCTGCGATCTTGGCCTTTCTGCTAATACATGCAGGGGGATCCTTCATAAGGTAATGTACAGTGTCTCAAAATGCTAACGGAATGTTTTATTTTTTCGCTTATCATGAAGTTGCGTATGTCAGAATAAAGTGTCGGATCTTGCAGTACGGAATGTCTGGCAGACAGTTCGAATCAACCATCATACTGTTAATGATAAATACGTAGTGTTCGAACTTTTTGTACGGTGGTTATATGTTAGATTTTGGGAAAGTAAGAGACACGTTCTACATGAATATCCATGAATGTTAATTCATGTTTGACTCGATTCTGAGCAAATCGCTGTTAGTAGATGCCATGAACTACTTGGTGGACAATTAGTTACATAATTCGGACAAAATCGGGTTTCTGGAAGCAGGTAGGTAAGCTCACCCCTGTATGTTGGAAAGTTGACGGGAAGTGCTAATTCTTTTAACAACTTTGTGTTGGTACTGAAAGACGCTATGATTACTTCCAAATTGAAGAGACAATAAAATTTGATTCAAAAAAGCTCAGTAAAAGAGAAAAAGCTAAAAGAGCTAGGACTATGCCCACATGTTTCGATGAATAATGTGCTGCCAGCAAGGTAAGCAAAATATAGGTGATTTAGAGTTTCTAGGTATTTATTACATAGATATTTTCCACTCTCACCGCATCTCGCTGTCTTGGACTAGATCGTATTCCAAACCGCAATACACAATGGAAGTGATACCATGCTTGTAGCAGCAACAGAGAAATGCTTAATTCTTCCGATATGTTCTCCTTTTGGACGGTGTGAAAGAATTTAAACAAGCGTTATGGCAACTGCCCCCTATGAACCATGGACCTGGCCGAGTTGAGGTGGATTGCGGGCCTCAACGATACAGAGAGCCGTATCGTAGGTACAATCACAACGCAGTGGTATTCATTGAGAGGCCAGACAAACGTGTGGTCCTGAAGTGGCGCAGCAGCCTATTCAGTACTTGCAAGGACAAGAGTTTGGATGAATGACTGACCTGGCCTTGTAACATCATCCAACATTATCTTGCTGTGCTGGCACTGCTAACGACTGCAAGCAAGTGGACACTACAGCCGTTACTTTTACCGAGGGCATGCAGCACTACGGTAAGGTTAAATGATGAGGGCATCCTCTTGGGTAAAATATTCCGCAGATAAAATGGACCCCCATTCGGATCTCCGGGCGGGGACTACTCAGGAGGATGTCACCACCAGGAGAAACAAAGAAGACGTTCTACTGATCGCAACGTTAAATGTCAAATTCTGTATTCGGGTATGTAGGTCAGAATATTTTTAAAAAAAGGAAATGGATCTGTTGAAGCTAAGAGGACGTGCTAAAAAGTAATGCATCCGAATTTTTTATGTGGAAATTCTTAAAGCATTTTAAATAAGACATACGTTATTAGCATTCTACATCTTTATTCTTCATATCTCCAAATTTATTTCTCAATATATAATCACCCTGACGACGAACTCATTTCTTCAGCGGGACATAAGTTTGTTGGAAGAACTTTTGGCGTTGTTGACAGAGCCACAACCTCGCTTCAACTTCTACCGCTTCATCGCTATCAAAGTGAGGTACTCGGAGGTGTTCTTTAAGTTTTGGAAACAGATGAAAATCAGGTAGGCCAAGAAGGGCCTGTATGGAGGATGCTCGATGACACCGACCCTACAATGTCAGATTGTTGCAGATTTCGCAGCGCTCGTGTTTGGTCTGGCATGAACGTACTGAAGGAGAGAGTGGTCCATATGTGGACGAACTCTTCGAATCCGAAACTCGATTCCAGCACCGACGTAGTTACGTTACATACCGTCATGTTAAACACTACAATTCGGAGCCCTCTAACGGTAGGGGGCTGTAAATACGTAGAAATGAGGAATAAAGATGTAGACTTTTAATAACGTTTATTTTATTTTAAAAGCTTTAAGAGATATCACAGAAAAATTCGGAGCCATTACTCATCAGCGCACCCTCGTAGATATAGCGGGAATTAGTGAAGTTAGATGGCAGGATGGACAGGACTTTTGGTCGGGTAAGTTCAAGGTTATAAATACAAAATCAAATAGAAAAATGCTGGAGTAAGACTAATAACGAATAAGAAAGTAGGAATGTTAGTATACTATTAAGAACAACATGGTGAACGGAATATCGTAGCAAAGATAGACACGATGCCAGCACCTACCACAGCAGTACAAGTCTATTTACCATCTAGCTGTGCAGATGATGAGACTGAAGGAATGTGAGATGAGATAAAAGGAATAATTCATTTAATTAAGGGAGAGGAAAACTGAACTGTGATGGGGAACTGCGATTCGATAGCATGAAAAGGGAGAGAAGAAAAAATAATGGGCAATAAGCATGTTCACATGGCTGCAGGTTTCAGTAGTTATTCTGAGATGAAGAGACTGGCACAGGATACAGTAACGTGAAGACCTGCATGAAAGGTCACAAGAACAACATACCACAACCGAGTTGATGTTCGTAGTAAATATTTGCCAATCTGGAATCATGCGCATTTTCAGTCGGTGTCTTAATACTTCCTTGCTAATAAAAACTTATAAGTACGCAAGCGTACCGTCAGTTTCCTTATCCCTGAAAAGCTGTTCGCACTAATGTTAGTTAATTTTTTTATATGTAGAAACGTCTCCACTGTAATGTTTTGGAGGACGTGGTGAGATAAAGACAAATTTACATTTTTTGCTACAAGAAATTTTTTTAATAATAATTCAGTAAAAAGTGTTAGCAACATCGCTGCAATAGCTGCAGGGAAAGTAAGTTTCTTCGGCATAAATACGATATTGTAAAGAAAGCATGTTCATTAAGAACGTAAAAGATCGCATAAGACATATCAGTCTTATAATGGATATTTTGCGCCCGACAACTTATGGTAACAAGTCTAGAGATAAACTCGTTACGAAAGAATGACTGTAATATGTTGTATATTACGCAGTTTGAGTGACACAGGCTGTCTGTAAAAGGCAAATACTTGTCTAAATGGACACTAAAAAATTTGTTTCAGTAATAATTATTCGTCATTAACAATCGCATTAATCCAGGGAGCGTATGGGGCGTGTCGCTACGGCGTTTGACGACCCTTATTGTTAGGGGGCGAAGTGAAATTGATTTCTGGATTATGCGATTTGGTTTGATGGAAATCTCATTACGAAACAAACACTTCGTAATCAAGCAGTGAGAGGGACGTATAACTTCGAATGTGCGACGCAGTTAACACACAGATTGATAAAAGTCAACGCTAAAAATATAATATTTTGCGCCACGACTGCGAGGGTGAGGTGAAACGTTCTCGGCATGGCAAAGAGAGGCCTTTGATATCAATCTGTTTTTATTTTCATTATGTTGGTACGTGATACTTGTTAACGGAAGGTGTCAACGTAATGTTTGGATAGTTTCGTTTGTATCGATTTTCAGAGTAGTTGTCTCATGTGTTTCATTGAAGTTAATGTATTTAGGTAACGGTGTCAGCATAAAATTCTTCAATGAGGGCGGTTTATCGCAAACGGAATATCGCATAAGTGAACTTTTTATGGGGTCTGCCCCTGCACCTTCAGTAGTTAAGAAATGGGTGGCAGAACTATAAGCAGTCGGACTTCTCTTGAAGACAATCCATTTGATGGGCATCCCACTCAGTTTCACACGAAGAATTATCTGCGACAAAGTTTCGTGTGAGATGAGTGTCCTATTAGTAGTATTCTAAACATAATCAAATATGAAAATAATGTTACCAGCAGTATTTATTTTGTTTTCTAAACAATCTAACTACTTCATCATATTCTCGGTTTTTTTATGAGGAGGATTTTTATGTGTACCTCCGTAGGTGATTTGCAGCGAAGAATTCAACTACTTTTGATCATCAGTGTATTGGCGTGGATGCGAGATTACTCCACTACATGATGTTACAACTTATACAGCAGTTAAAACAATAGTTGAGCTCGCTTAACCCTCACCAATCGAGGTGAAGTCGATTGTAACTGCATGAAATATTGTGCCATGTGCTTTCTGCGGTGAGTAAGGGGAAGAAAAGGTAGGAAGATGAGGTCTAACATTCCGTCGACGCCGAGGTCATGGTCATTAGAGGGGGGGGGGGGGGGGGGGCACAAGCTCTGACTGGGGAAGGCGATCACGTAAACTTAAATCTGGATGGCAGGACGGGGATTGGAACTGCCGTCCTCCTGACACGGGCCCAATGTCATTCTGCTGCACCACGTCACTCGCTGTGAGGAAACAGATCATTCTCGTTCAGTATTTTTCAGAGGGCAAAACGAGAGGCAAGGATAATTCTTTCTCCTTTTCGCCTCTTTGAAGCTAGCTGTACGAGCTCAATCGCCTCAATATCGACGGGTCGCTAAAGTTTGTCTTCCCTCTCCTCCAATATCTTTACTATACTTGAGAAATGCTTGATTAAGTTAAAAAAACAAACACCTCAGTTGTAGATAAGAAGAAGTTGATTTGCCAGTACCTAACTTATCTCTTGCGGTTTTTAGTGGTAGTTGTATGTAAACGATGAATAAAAATTAATATGGATTCGTATGCTTGAGCTATAAAATTTTTAACGTGTTTCGGCGGTAAAAATGTATAGACGGACCAAATGCAGTGCGTGCGTTGCTGCGCCACTAAGATCAAAATTAAGTACGTCCTACAGAATTAATTTCTCACATGATTCTAAATCTCTGTTGTTTTAAATGAAATAGTTTTACATGGTCAGATGGACGAATGTTTTGTTAGACAAAAGAAATATCTTTCATGACACCTTTTATAAAAAGCGTTTATAAGTTCCTTTTACTGAGGTCTGATGAGGAATGGTCAATATTTCTTGAGCTGAAGAAATTACCTTGGCCATATTTAATACAGAAACGTTTGTACAGATGGATACTGTGTTCTAAATAGCTTTTGAGATATAGTATGACTACATACCAGTCGTATTGTGCTTCCATTAATAATATTTAGACCTATAATAGTCATGAAACACGTGCCAACCATCTATGTCTACATGTACACCTACATCTGCACTCTGAAAACCTCTGTGAAGTGCATGGTAGGTAGTACGTCCCACTGTAGCAGTTACTGGGGCTTTTTCCCATTCTATTCACGTCTTTAGTACGTGAAGAATGATTATTTAAATGCCTCTGAGCGAGATGCAATTTATCTAATCTTGTCCTCACGATGCCTATGGCTATAGGAGTGATATGTAGGGTGTTATAGTATATTCCTACAGTTATCATTTAAAGCCGGTCCTTGAAACTTTGTTAATAAACTGTTCGGGATAATTTCCGTCTGTCTTCAAAAGTCTGCCAGTTCAGTTCTTTCAACATCCTGTGGCACTCTCAGGTGGATCAAACAAAACGGTGATCGTCCGCGCTGCTATTATCTATATACTTTCAATATCATTTGTTGGTCCTACTTGGTACGGTTTCACACACTTGAGCAATATTCTAGGATGGGTCGCACGAGTGATATGCAAGTAGTCTTTGCATTTCGCCAGTATTCCACTAATAAAGCGAAGTCTGCTACTCGCTGAGCTTACGTGATCACTCCATTTCAGGTCCCTATTCAGTGTTACACCCAGGTATTTGTACGAGTTTACCGATTCAAGTTGTGCCTCTCTGATATTATATTCGTAGAATAGTATATTTTTTTAGTTTTTTGAAGTGAACAATTTTACATTTCCGATAATTTAAAGCAAGTTGCCTATCTTTGAACCACTTTGATGTCTTATCAAAGTCTGACTGAAAATTCGTACTTTACTGTAGATAACTGCATCATTTGCGAAAACTCTGAAGTTACTACTAATATTGTCCCAGCACGTCTCACTGAGGTACACCCGAAGTGTCTTTTACATCTATCGTCCTCCCTACTAAGACATATTCCAGTACTGCATCTATCAGACTGCCTTGGTCTATGGCTTTGAGGAGGTCCAGTGAGAAGAGTGCGAGTTAGATTTCACATGATTCCCGTTTTCGATATCCATCTTTGGTTGCACGACAAACTTTCAAGTATATTAAAATCTCATCGTAACATGTAAATTATGAATAAAAATTAATAACGATACGTATGCTTTCGCTAGAAAATTTTGTTTCGGGTATAAGAAAATGTACATGCAAGCCAAATGCAGATCGCACATCACTCCGACAAGAATGAAGTACGTCCTGCAGAATTAATTTCTCACACGATTTAATACCTCTCTTGTTTGGAATGAAATACTATTACACGGTCATATGGACAAATGTTTAGTTAGACAAAATAAATAACTTTTATGATACCTTTCATAAAAAGAGATTGTAAATTTCTTATACTGTGGTCTCATGAGGAATAATCAGTATTTTTCAAGGTGAAGATATTATTTTGGCCATTTTTTTTACAGATATATATATATATATATATATATATATATATATATATATATATATATTCCGTTCTGAATTACTTCTGGGATATAACTAGTTTACATACCGGTCGTCTTGCGCTTCCGTTAATAATATTTAGACCTCCAGCGGTCATGAAACACGTCACAACAATCGATAATTGCAGGACAAAATCACAATGTATGTTAGAAATATATAGTTTTTATGTCCCTTTGTGATGCAGCTTGATCAGTAATATGTTCATCGACACTGTTAGTGTGGTAAAAAAGAATGATCTAACACTGTTTATTTGTTTTTGCAAATTCTTTACTTGAACAACTCGAGAACATCCGTTTATCGACAGTAAATGTAGTGTTTTATCTTAAGTGTAGAGCCGTTGCAAATTCCAACAAATGTTCGAGATAACATCTCAACTGTACTACTTCTAATCGTCGCACTGGTTCTGATAGTAGATGTTCATGCCAAAGACTTTCTTGTTTTTGTGTGTGGAGAGGTTGCATGAAGACAGAAGTATATATAAGAGAGATGGATACGCGAGATGTACTGCTATGTCACATCATGAACAAAGTTGTATCCATCATCTGACGTAGAGACGTAACAAAACATTTGATTGATATGTCATAGACATTTGACTGCGTAAACTATAACACCCTTTTAAGTAAGTTAGAATGTAATACCGTGCGGGGCCCTCGCGAGCACGCGAAGGAGCCGCAACACGACGTGGCTTGGACTCGACTAATGTTTGAAGGGGTGTTGGAGGGAACTGACACCATGAATCCTGCAGGGCTGTCCATATATCCGTAAGAGTACGAGGGGGTGGAGATCTCTTCTGAACAGCACGTTGTAAGGCATCCCAGATATGCTCAATAATGTTCACGTCTCGGGAGTTTGGTGGCCAGCGGAAGTGTTTAAACTCAGGAGAGTGTTCCTGGAGCCACTCTGTATCAATTCTGGACGTGCGGGGTGTCACATTGTGATGCTGTAATTGCCCAAGTCCGTCGGAATGCACAATGGACATGAACTGATGCTGGCGATAAGATAAGATGCTTAGGTACGTGTCACCTGTCATATCTAGACGTATTAGGGGTTCCCTATCACGCCACACACCCCACACCATTACAGAGCCTCGACCAACTTGAACAGTCCCCTGCTGACATGTAGGGTCCAAGGATTCATGAGATTGTCTCCACAAGCGTACATGTCCATCCGCTCTATACAATTTGAAACGAGACTCGTCCGACCAGGCAACGTGTTTCCAGTCATCAACAGACCAATGTCGGTGTTGACGGGCTCAGGCGAGGCGTAAAGGTCTGTGTCGTGCAGTCATCAAGGGTACACGAGTGGGCCTTCGCCTCCGAAAACCCATATCGATGATGTTTCGTTGAAAGGTTCGCCTGCTGGCACTTGTTAATAGCCCAGCAGTGAAATCTGCAGCAATTTGCAGAAGAGTGGCACTTCTGTTACGTTGAACGATTCTGTTCAGTCGTCGTTGGTCCCATTCTATTAGGATCTTTTTCCGGCCGCAGCGATGTAGGAGATCTGATGTTTTACCGTATTCCTGATATTCACGGCACACTCGTGAAACGATCGTACGGGAAAATCCCCACTTCATCGTTACCTCGGAGATTCCGTGTCCCATCGCTCATGCGCCGACAATAACACCACGTTCAAACTCACTTAAATCTTGATAACCTGCATTGTAGCAACAGTAACCTATCTAACTGCGCCAGACACTTGTTGTTTTATATAGGCGTTGCCAACCGCAGCGCCGTATTTTGCCTGTTTACATATCTCTGTATTTGAATGCGCATACCTATACCAGTTTCTTTGGTGCTTCAGTATACATTAAGAGATTTGTTTGAGGCACTCACTATTAGAATGGATGTCAACAAGTCATATGGTCCGTGACAGATTCTGTTTAAGTGTCGTCTGGAGGAAGTAGTTGTCAGGGAAGAGAAACATCGAGAAAGGGACAGTTCCATGAGTTGAGGCTTTCTGAGAATTTAATAAATTAGACATGTAAGCACAATATCGAAACTATCAATTCTATATGTTATAGAATATTCTTTCTCAGTGCTGTCAGGTGAAACAAAAGTTACAGAAGAAAGTATTTCAAGAAAGTGAAAAAATACCCAGAGCTATCACAAAATGTCTAATTATTAAACTCAGTACAATAATTTTGAATCATATTTATAAAAAAAGTATTTGTTTCAAAGATGAAAATGGCAAAATGGGATCAAATAACAAAGAAAATAGTGAAATTTAAGCAAAATTTTTTGAAAATCTGTTAAACTGTCCAGTTCCAACACATAAATTAGAATTTCCAGTGACACCTCAAAATCTAGAGGAAGATTTCCCACCAACAGAGTTAGAAATTCATGAAGCCATCAAAACACTCAAAAACAATAAAGCAAGTGGTGAAGACTCCATTACAGCATAGTTATTGAAGTGATCAGAACCAAATTGATAAAGCATCTACAGCTGCTTTTGAGAACATCTGGATAAATGAAAAGATTCCAGTTGAATCGAAAACAGCATTAATCCACCTGGTCCATAAAAAGGGAGACAAACAAAATGTCAATAATTACAGAGGAGTGACACTCCTGCCAGTGACATACAAAATATTATCAAAAATTCTCCTAAAGAGAGTGGTAGGTACTTCAGACAAACAGCTGGGAGAAAATCAGGATGGTTTTCGAAAGGGAAGATCCTGTGCAGAACAAATTTTTTAACTTAAAGTCAATAATTCGCCATATAATGTTAACTAGTAAACCAATATTAGCGTCATTTATTGATTTCAAGAAAGTATTTGACTGTATAGACAGAGAAACAATAAATAAGGTCATTAGAGTGTTTGGTGCGTAAATCAAAATTAGCATATATAATTCGTGAAACACTAATAGGTACAACATCTAAAGTCAAATTTATAGGAGAAGTATCTCAGCCATTTGAAATAAAAACTGGTGTTGAACAAGGTGATAGTTTATCACCTTTACTGCATAATTGTGTTCTAGAAAAAATTTTAAGGATCTGGAATTCGGAGCTAAAAAATCACAAAATTGAACCAATAACTCTGGGAAGGAAAACAAATTGAATTAAGGTAAACTGCTTGGCTTTTGTGGACGATTTTGCAATAGTTTCAGAAAACCTGACAGAAGCAGTTATTCAAATAAACCTTCTGGAAAAAATAGGAAACAGAACTGGTCTCAAAATTTCAGCTGAAAATATAAAATTCATGACAAATACAAAAAAATGCACTAAAATTCATAGAAACACATATAGGTAAAATAGAGCGAGTAAATAAATTTAAATATCTTGGAGAAACTATACAACAGAATGGACTAGAAAAATCTGCAATAGATGTAAGAATTAACAAAATGGAAAGAGCATATGGCTTGACCAAAAGTATTTACTACAAGAAATGTATATCTAGAAAAACAAAACTAACACTACATCACAGTGTTACGACCAGAATGTTTATGTGGATCTGAATGCCTAACGATGAACTGTAAGATGGTCAAACTAGAGGTACTGGAAAGAAGGATTATTAGAAAAATAATGGGTGCAATAAAAACTGCAGATGGTTGGAAAATAAGAAGTAATGAGGAGATCTACAAAAATATAGAGAAAATATCTGAAGTAATGGCCAAATGAAGATTAACCTTTTTTGGACACCTGTACCGAATGGATGGAAGTAGACTAACAAAACAAATACTCCTATTGTTCTAGCAGAAGAAATCGACAATAGCATGGATTACAGAAGTAAGGAAAGCTCTAGAAAGAAATAACATCAAAGAATCGGAAATAATAGAAAGAACGCGTTTTAAAAATAAAATACTGAAGTTGGAAGACTTTCACAGCTGAAGAAGTAAAAAATCGGGAACAACATGGACAGAAGAAAGGAAGAGACTTCATGGGGAGAAAATGAGGGAATACTGGAAAAGCAGGAAACAGCAACAACGGAAGAAGAGGAACTGAAGTTGTTAACGTGACCCTAGTTGGTCAATACGACTGTTAAAAAAAAAGGCAAAATATGCAGAGGAGGCATTAACAAAAACATAGACAAAATAGGTATAACAGCAGGTAAGGAACAAAACAAAAACATCTAATTTATGTTCTTGATATAAAGTACAAGAATTTCTATAAAGTACAAGAATTTGTGTGATTTACACAACTTCTGTGTTTATACAGCGTATGTATGTTATACTGTATATATGTCTGAAGGAAATTGGATTGTAACATACAGACACTGTATAAACACAGACATTGTGTTAATCAGTGGTATATATGCCTAGACTGCCTAAAATGACGACAATACATATTAGTCTCTTCCTTGCAGGAATCCCAAAGTGCGAGCGTTGGGAATATGGACAACATGAAGTTAGGGTCGACTCGGGAGACATGCGCGGATAGCAGGAGTTGTTCAGGTCCCTGTCCATGAAAAATTGCAATGTCTCACTAATAAAAACGAAAATGAATGTATTGTGTAATTTTAGGTGTCCTCGAACGACCGAGAACGATGGACTAAGAAAAGGAGAGCACATTTTGTAACTTCGACTGTTTATTACAATTCAGGGATTCTCTTATTATAATATTTTAGCTAGTAATTTCTTTTTTTTTTTTGTTTCAAGCGGACATTTCATCCAAGTGTCAAGAAATTTAAATTAGACCTAGTGTTGGTATAAATAACATGCTTTTTCATTTAACCATTTTAAAAATCTGCCGATTTTTCGTAGTTCCATGTAGAATTTATCGATTACAGATATAGATAGTGTGTGTTTTGATCTCAAAATTGACCAAATCACGATTTTTTAAAATTTAGTTTCGGTTATACAACGATCTTCACACTAGCTACATATTCGCTGTGCAGTATTAAAGACGAAATAATACCTTCCAGAAGGCATCAGTCTGTTGTGGAGAGTCAACATGGATATAAAATTATTCTGAAGTTGGTTCTACAACGGAAACCACTTAGAAAATGAAATAAATCGCGACATGCAGTGCTTTAAGTTTGCAGTTTGGTGGAGCAAGAGCCCAGATCCTTTATAACACTTTTGCACATGACAAATACCGCCGATGTCTGTCAACATATTTAATGGTTGCGATCACAGTCTCTACAGTTTGTAACTTTTAAGCGTGTGTATCGAATTGTGTAGCACGTATTAGCAACATTACAAGCGAATAAAATACACTTTAAGATAAATTTTGATAACTTATCGCTGAGTGTCTTAGACAGTATGTCTAGCATTACACATATATATGGAAAGCAATGTGGACACACATCTAATGCACTGTCTAATCAAAAGTATCCAGGCACTGGACAT